>NC_054535.1:46070347-46400347 GCF_017654505.1 Polyodon spathula | reverse complement strand
CACAGTGGTCAGAAACCTTGGTGTAATTTTTGATTCCAACCTGAAAACCCATATCGGACACATCAAAGATTTTTTTCTTTCATTTAAGAAATATTTCTCATCTAAAACCTTATTTGTCTCGGTCTAATACAGAGAAGTTAGTTCATGCTTTTATTTAATCAAGAATTTATTATTGTAATGCCCTGCTTGCTGGTGCTTCTGCCCAAGGTTAGAGTATGTTCAAAATGCAGCTGCCAGTGTTATAATTCGAATTCCATCACATGATCATTTAACTCCCATTCTGTCATCACTGCATTGGTTGCCTTTTAAGCACCATGGGTGACCGTGCGTTCAGGTGTGTGGCACCACGACTGTGGAATTCTCTGCCTAAGACTGTGAAGTACTCAATCTGTCAATGTCTTTAAATCACGTTTGAAAACTTACTTGAATCAATCAGTGGAACTAGAGGCTTTCCATCCCCCTCCTTATTCTGGTATAGTTAGCAAACTTGTTAAATTTGCAGACGACACAAAAGTAGGAGGAGTGGCAAACACTGTTGCAGCAGCAAAGGTCATTCAAAATGATCTAGACAAGATTCAGAACTGGGCAGACACATGGCAAATGACATTTAATAGAGAAAAGTGTAAGGTACTGCACGCAGGAAATAAAAATGTACATTATAAATATCATATGGGAGATACTGAAATTGGAGAAGGAATCTATGAAAAAGACCTAGGAGTTTTTGTTGACTCAGAAATGTCTTCATCTAGACAATGTGGGGAAGCTATAAAAAAGGCTAACAAGATGCTCGGAGACATTGTGATAAGTATTGATTTTAAATCAAGGGAAGTAATGTTAAAACTGTACAATGCACTAGTAAGACCTCATCTTGAAAATTGTGTGCAGTTCTGGTCACCTCGCTATAAAAAAGATATTGCTGCTCTAGAAAGAGTGCAAAGAAGAGCGACCAGAATTATTCCGGGCTTAAAAGGCATGTCATATGCAGACAGGCTAAAAGAATTGAATCTGTTCAGTCTTGAACAAAGAAGACTACGTGGTGACCTAATTCAAGCATTCACAATTCTAAAAGGTATTGACAGTGTCGACCCAAGGGACTTTTTCAGCCTGAAAAAAGAAACAAGGACCAGGGGTCACAAATGGAGATTAGACAAAGGGGCATTCAGAACAGAAAATAGGAGGCACTTTTTTACACAGAGAATTGTGAGGGTCTGGAATCAACTCCCCAGTAATGTTGTTGAAGCTGACACCCTGGGATCCTTCAAGAAGCTGCTTGATGAGATTTTGGGATCAATAAGCTACTAACAACCAAACGAGCAAGATGGGCCAAATGGCCTCCTCTCGTTTGTAAACTTTCTTATGTTCTTATGTTCTTATGTGAAGGAGATGAGGGCCCTGTAGGGCATTGAGAGATTATGTGGACAAGACGAAAGCACTGCATCAGTCTGACCAGCTCTTTGTCTGTAATGGTGAAAGGACCTGTGGGCAAGACCTCTCTTAAGAAGTGACTGTCCCATTGGATTGTGGACACAGTCTCAACTGCATATACCTATGCCGGCTTACCCCCACCTGGGAGGGTGGCTGCACACTCTACCAGAGGTGTGGCTACATCATGGGCCCTCTTTAGAGGAGTTTCATTGACTGATATTTGTACTGTGGCTAGCTGGGCTACGCCAAATACATTCTCCAGGTTCTACCGCATTAATGTGGTAGATCCTTCCCTGCCTTCATTAGGCAGAAGGGTCCTTGAGGTTGCATGCAAACACAGGCTAACTCTTGGGCTATGCAGTTCTGATGCTTTCCTCGTCTGCTGCTGTTCCTTCTCCCTTGCTATGGCTCTGGTATACTTTCCCAAAAGTAACGTTGGTGGCCGTCTTAGAATTGAAAAGGAACGTTAGGTTACTTACCGTAACCCTGGTTCCCTGAAAGAGAAGACGTCCTCATGGGTTCGATGCAAAATATGACATGGTCTCCGCGGGAGTTTAATCCCTTGGTAGGCAGGACCGAGGACGTCACCCCACAGAGGGGCCTATTGGCAGTGCTGACATAAAATGCTCAGTGAGTACCTGACCTGTGGCAGGCATATCCCAAAAGTAATATTGTCTATAATATACTAAGTAAAGCACTGCTGCTTGGACTGCAAGGTTAGTCATCTTAGCATGTATTAATTCCCCCTCTTGCCAAGCTGCTGGTCTTTGCTGGAGACACATAGGGAGCCTGTTTTGGCCTTTCTACAGGATTAGGGAGGAAAATCATCTATATTGCAGATCCCCAGATGTAGACTTCCAGACTGGGCCCTTGTCTTCAGGAATCAGTTGCTCAGCAACAGATGTTGCTTAGACTTGGTGGATGAAATGAGGAGATTGTTAGCAGAAACTGAGGTTACCGGTTGATCCTCTGTCCTCCTGATTGGTTTATCTACAGTCGAACTGGGCATTTTAAATTGGGTAGAAAAAAAAAAAAAACATGTAACATGCATTTTTAAAAACCTTATAAAATTCCATACCAGGTTCCTATGTGCCTCTCTTAGTTTAAAACTGATATGGCTAAAGGAATTGGCACCTCATGACTAGATTCAGACTTGCCATAAACCATACAATGACAGAAATAATCATTAACTTGGACAATGGCCATGTCCTCAGAACTAGTAAGGAGCTACACTATCACTGACTAATATATTTTGTTTTACTATCTTGTATCATTTGGATGTGCTATACCCCTGTGGTAAACCCAAAGTGAAGCTGTTGTTCCATGTCCTACAGCTGATCAATCTTCTCTGTTTCCAAGGGGAATCCTGCAAACCTTCTCCCTGCTTCCCATCCATCAGACAGGCACAACAAAGGTAAACTTGGCAGATGCAGCCTGCTGAGGGTGAACATTAATCTTAATAGCTAACTGTAATTAGGAGCAAGAGGTAAGAATGGACACAATGCCATAAATAACTCTAAACCAGATGATAAGATTGAAAATAAAATAGCTTGTCTTTTAATGGCCTACATAGGCTATATAAAAAAGCATCAGTGCCCACCATAAATGTAATGTGTACATCAACAGGATGACAATGGAAAAAAAAAAAAATCTTATTGAGTGTGTCAAACATATAGAAATATACACAAAGGTCCTCATTTACTAAAGGGCACTAAATTTAGAGTTAGTGAGCAAGTTAGGGAACCTAACGTGCACGATAAATCTAAATTTACTGCTACATTTACTAATACATTTACTAAAGCGCTTTTATGTGCACACTATTTGGCTCATTTACATGCCATAGCACTTACACTAAATTTACTGTGAGCAATAATTTAATGTGCACAATAATGTCAGAGTACACATGACCACTTTCATATAAAAATTCCCAGCACTCCAGGCATATCTTTTGGTCAGTAGCTTATTGTGAAGGTGGAGGTGGCTTACATTGACCGAAAATAAGTAAACAGACACAGCACTCAGCAGGGGACAGGCAGAGGCAACGTAAAGTGAAACAGCACTGCTTACCTTTAAATTTTAACATGGATTCCTTGTCTGATGTAAAAACAAAATAGAAAAAAGCCTTTTTCCTTTCTTCTTTAAAAAATATACAATAAAAGTCATGTTGTTCAATTGCATATTTTTCTTTTTGTTCTGCTTACTCGATAAATATTGATTGATGAGACGTAGCCTCAATTCTCTTCCTTGTCTGCACTATCACCTTGTAGAGAAGGCTTCATGGATCGGAGCAACAGTGCTATATGAGTACAATCAATATTGTTCAGCAGGGTTCTCCCCAGGCCTTTTCAGCCAATTGAGCCGCCTGGCGAAGTGGCTGTCACCACCCGGCTGAAAAACCCGATCTGTCCGTCTTGCAGATGCTACTGTGCCTTTACCAATAAGGACTGATAGCGCTTCTAGCACGTTGCTGGGTGAAAAAAAAAAAATCTTGGACCCACATGACAGCTGTGTTACGTCTTGACACAACAGTTAACTAATCAGAGAGATGAAGGGGCAGGTTTTATGTGTTAAGCACTTCGAGAGGCTAAAATATTAAAATGACTGCTAAAAAAGTAGCCGATTATTTTCAAAGCAAAAATTGTGACAATGAATGCAGGGTTTTCAAAATAAGCCGGCGATCGGCGCAATCCATTGCCTAATACTATATAGCGCGGGCTACTTTATTAAAAAAAATGTATATTATTTTCGGGTATTATCATTCAGTCAATTTTTCAGCAACACAGCAGCTAATAGCAGATATCAGGCTTAAAGAGCATGTTAGCTGACATACAAATGCTTAAGTGCAGAGGTGCTGGATTATTACACTCCGGTTTTATGCAACAGTTATGACGGTGACGAAACATGTGCGAGTACTGTTACGTAAAAAAGTTAGGTTTTTTTTTTTTTTTTTTTTTTTTTTTGTGTGTGTGAACTCCAATAAACCTATGCTATCCTTCCCCAGTCACATGGTATTATATGTTAAGTGATTTTTATGTCTTTTGCCTTGTACAGCGCTCTGATGCCAGTTGGCGAGTGGCGCTAAACAAAAAAGTTAAATAAAATAAATACATTTATTAAAAAAAACAGGAATTAAAACAAAAAAGGGTTTAGTATGAAAAACTGCACTGCTCTCATTTCTCTACCTTTGCTAAGTCACCAGGAAAAAGTAAATAGATGCTACTTAATGGCCATTGACCGCACAAGAAATGCATTAATCTCTGTCAGTATTTTACTTTTTTCTTGTTAGGAGATCAAAACATCCTATGTGGTGTGCTAATTTAAACAAGATGAAGTAATAAAATGGCTTATGGAACCTAAATAAGTACTTTCTAAGGTAATCTTTGGTTTCTCCAACTATGGTTAAAATGCAAACTCACCTTTTTGTTTTGTTTAAAAGGGACATTATTTAGTAAATTGAAGACATAATATCTAAGATTTAAAAAAGTAAGTTGTGGGGTTTGTAAATACTCTGGAAAAACATTAATCTGAAGTCACTTTAGTCATCCAGTTTCTGTGTACTGAATTATGACTAAATAGCATGACAATTAAATTAAGTAATTTAACTAACTATACTAATTATCATAATTAACTATACACTTTTTTAGGATTGAGGCAATTAAAAAAAAAACCTATATGAACATAATTTAGATATTTTATTTACCATCATGTAATCGAAGACACTACAAAAGGCTATTGCAAAAGTCTAGAGGAAGCCATAATAGTAGTACAGTATTTCATGATTTCAAAATATCACATTTTTGAATTTGTCAGTTTTTTGTTAAGTGTATGTAAAACTACACAGCAGTATGTAATTCAATATGTTAACTTAAAATTATTCATCAGGTTTTGTTTGCCTTCATAAAGCAAAAATTGTTAATTCCATCAGGTGATGCAAATCTTTGGCCATATATGTAGGTTTACATTGTGTATGGGATGGAGGTTTGCCTTGTATTATGTTAGGGCTAGGCTTGAGGTGGCAATGCAAAGCCTGTGCTTGTGGCTGTACTATTTATGTAGTGGGATGGTGTTTCCAGAAACCTATAACAGGGTGACAAAAGGCTATGCCATGTTGCCCATTCCAATATTAAATGCCATTTTCTAAAAATGCAGCATTGACATACATTTGAATAATGTGCCCTTATCTGAGGTCATGCCAGTGCTTACTCAGCCTTCTAGGGTCAACTGCTATACATGCTTCTCCAGCTTTATACATAATTTAAATGCATAAAGTCATTAACAAGTCTCATATGGTAAGCATATGCTCAAATGCACAGTAGATGACCCGATCTAATCTAAAGGATCTTTAAGACTCACACTTTTATACTATAAAAATATAATATAATACAATACATATTTTTATTGTAAAATGTTACTGCATTAAGTTGAAAACCTAGATAATCATCAGCTTAACACATTAAGAATAACAATAGCACAATTAAACCAAGCCCTGTTTGTGTTTGTTTTTCTCCCTGAACCACCCAGTGCAGCAATAAGGAAAGCTACCCAAGTGGCCAATTTAGAACAACTTCTCAAATCTCTTTCCAAGTCCTCTATCTTATCATTTTGACAACTACCTAATCACCATACATTGTTGGTAAGACCTGACTTAAATCAGCTTATTGTCAATTCACTACTGTGAATCTAACACATGTACACTTTGCATAGTAGTTTGAGAAGACACGAGAGAGGTAACAATATACCAACTTCACAATACGTATAACAACATGTCATTCGCAACACGTTGTGCTATTGGACTACTTTTTGTCAAAACATTACAATGTCATCACGTTCTTCATATCCAATCAAACACTCTAAACAATTGTATTTTTATGTGGCATATTACTATTTTTTGCTTGAGGGGTGACACTATAGTTCTTATCAATTACTTTGTAAGAGTAAGCATGACATTATATATAGTGGCAGAGTGAATCTCTGCCTGGAAGCAATGTGTTGCTGATTGGCAGGGACAGGGTTAATTTCTGTCCCTGTTAGAGAAACACGTGTGGGTATATTTACACTATGTAACAGAATTTTTGTTCCTGGGTAGTAAGTGTTATTTCTTAATTGCTTATGCCTCAAAAGTAAAGAAAATGGCTATTATTCCCCACAAACTTTGCTATATTTCAAAATATCACTATTTCCAATGGGAAAATGGGCAAATGCGTGTCTTTTCGTTCACATAAAGTCAGAAAAAAACAACATATGAATCCAAATTAACATGTATTTATACTAAAGTAATACAAAGATGACTACAAAAGATTTAGAAGTGAGTAGTTTTTCGAGATTTACAATTATACTGTATTTACAAAGCAAAGTTTGTGGGGAATAATAGCCATGTTCTATACTTTTGAGGCATAAGCAATTAGAAAATAACACTTACTACACTTACTTTTTTTTTTTTTTGTTACAGTGTTATTTGTGTTAAATTAATTTATGACACCTGCCTGTAGCAGGCAGGTACTTAAACAGCACAAATTGTTTGTTCTGGGCAATCTCCAGTCTGTGTGAAGAGAGGCTGTCATGGTGCATTTTTCCTGATTTGGACTCAGACTCAAATCACGGCCACAAAAGACTCGGACTCGACTCGAACTCGACCTTGTGTGACTCGGATTCGACTCGAACTCGAACTTGTGTGACTCGGACTTGGACATTCGGGCTCCGTGACTCAGAGATATTAATGACAAGTCCTTTTTTATTTTCTATTCCACAAGTACCATTACAGTTACTAGGAAACTGTGCACAATAAAAACCCACCCAACAAAACATTATTAGCCCTGTTGTCTTTGCAGCCAATCATAGTAAGAATAAGAAATTGGAAGTTAGTTTGTAGCATGAACACCCCCCCCCCCATATAAATCCAACTGCAACCATTGTAGACCAAGTTGTTTTTTCCTCTTCTGCACTGTTTTATAAGCAATAAATAATGCATGGTAATCAAGTAATTATTTGGCTTATAATAAGCCTTTCTCTTTACAGCTTTAAAAACTGTTCAAAGTTTTTTAAGCATAGTGGAAACTCATTTCTAAAGCCGCATTCTTGAAAAATACATAATTTGATTTTGGTGAGCTCCCAGAATCTCTGGAATATAATTTATTTGTTCGCACTGAAAACAATAGAACATCGGTCACTTAATAATTTTGAGTTTATTGAAAACAAAAATAAATGCAAAAATAATTAGTATATAATTTATAATCATACTTTTAGAGCTTCTAAATTCATATGAGAAAGTCACTGTGTGATTAAATATTCTGAGCTTTGCTTCTAATCGCCACTCGTTCCCAGCACACGCCATCACTGTTTGCAAGCAATGTCAATGAATTTAACTGGCAAATTCGGTGTAAAACTAAGCACTAAAGTTGCATATCTAAAATTGCCTAACCTCAAACAGTCAGATATATCAGACTGATTTGACAGAAGGACTGATTGATAGCAAAAAAAAAGTATGACAGAATAACTTAATACCATTTAATTTACCAAAATGAAAATTACTTATTATGGATGAGGGAAAAACACATTAACAATACGCTGTGCAGTGTCAACCTAGAAATCTGTCTCTGTGAACTTCATGCTTTTATTCCAATATGAACCTACACAAAGGGGAAATACATAAATGTACCACTTTCTGACATTACATGAGTTAAATTTTGGTGTGCATACCACATTCTGATGATGTATAACTTTCTAACACTACCCAGACTCTATAGTCCAGATCACAGCTTCTATCAAAGTGTAAAACAACATCCACAAACCTGAACTTGAAGCACATCTATAAACTTCAGGTACATTCAAACAGTATTCCAATTCCAAAAGAAAAGAAGATAGTGACAGACAAGTTGAAAAAGGCATGCAAATAGAATAATCTAGCTAGAAAAAATTAATCGAAAATCTTTATTATTATTTTTTTATCAATTGAGCATTTTTCCTGAGGGATATCAGACAAACGTCTGTTAGGTAAACGGTTCCCCCATTACTACCACCAGTTTAATGAAAATGGACTCCTGACTCGGACTTGGGCTCGTAGAAAATTAATGATTAAATAAAAACTGAAATAGCTTGGTTGGATAAGTGTCCCGTCCCCCCCCCTTGTAATAGCAATCCTAAATTAGCTCAGATGTAACCAACAGCCTTCAAAATCACACATCAAGTTAAGTGATGGGTATAAACAAATATCAAAGGCCTTGAATATCCATTGGAGTACAGTCAAGACAATTATTAAGAAGGGAAAGGTGTATGGCACCAAGAAGACCCAGGCCTATATCAGGCTGTCCCTCCCAACTAGATGACCGAGCAAGAAGGAGACTGATCAGAGAGGCTACCAAGAGGCCAATTGTAACTTTTCAAGACCTACAGGCTTTTATGGCCAAGACTGGTCAAAGTGTGCATGTGACAACCGTATCTCAAGCACTCCACAAATCTGGCTTATATGGTAGGGTGGCAAGAAGGAAGCTATTACTCAAGAAAGCCCACCTTGAATCCTGTTTGAAGTATGCAAAATAAACACTTGTGGCAAAACGTTTTGTGGTCTGATGAAACTAAAATGGAACTTTTTGACCTATATGCAAAGCACAGAGAAGTCCTTGAGGAAAAGCTGAAACTGGGACGGAAGTTCACCTTTCAGCATGACAATGACCCAAAGCACACAGCCAAAGCTACACTGGAGTGGCTAAGGAACAAAAAGGTAAATGTCCTTGAGTGGCCCAGTCAGAGCCCCGACCTAAATCCAATCGAAAATTTGTGGCATGACTTGAAGATTGCTGTCCATCAATGCTCCCCAATGAACCTGACAGCGCTTGAACAGTTTTGTAAAGAAGAATGGTCAAATATTGCCAAATCTAGGTATGCAAAGTTGGTAGAGACCTATCCCAACAGAATCACAGCTGCAATTGCTGCCAAAGGTGCTTCCACC
This sequence comes from Polyodon spathula, assembly GCF_017654505.1. Lineage (NCBI taxonomy): Eukaryota > Metazoa > Chordata > Actinopteri > Acipenseriformes > Polyodontidae > Polyodon > Polyodon spathula. The sequence goes on along the minus strand of NC_054535.1, from coordinate 46,390,977 downwards.
AAGTATTAACTCAGAGGGGTGGAGACTTATCCAATTATGATCTTTCAGTTTTATATTTTTAATGTAAAAAGTAAAAACTTTTTTCCCCCTTAACAGTGTGAAGTATGATGTGTAGACAAGTAGAAAAAAACCCTAATTTATATGCATGACACTCTGAGGCACTGACATAACAAAATGTGAAAAAAGTTCACCCACCCCTCGTTATGTCGCCCCTCGCTATACTGCAGATTCGGATATATCGCGATCCTGGAGTTGTCTCCCCATTTTTACTATCTAACTGCATATGTCTTAGCTGCAATACAAATGGGCACTTAGAATTACTCACATGTGGCAGAAATGCACTAGCAAACGTCACAAGGCAGTGACGTCAGCTCCCTAGCAACAAGCCTCTGTGTTGGGAATGGATTATTTCAATGCAGCAGATTTGAGCATTTGAGAAAGGAGAGGAAGACTGAAGTTGATGAGAAGCAATTACCCTCTGCTGTAGGAATTAAGGTGTTGTGCTGCTTTTTATCCAAAAAAATGAGGAAATGCTGGTTCCATACTGGACCCTGACTCCTCTGATAAAATGAGGGAGTGGTTGAACAGTATTTTTGTTAGCCTATTTATTTTTCTATGGGTCTTTCGCTATTACACACACACACACACACACACACACACACACACACACACACACAGCTATGACCAAAGCTCTAACATAATTAGACGTGCTACTTTTCAATTGGAATGAGTTCGACTGGATATGAGTTCAACTGAAATAAATTTCCACAGGATAAACGGCGGTAAAACCTCTCAATATTTTTTATTTTCTTATGAAAAATATTCAATTAGAAATCATCTCTAGCTTGTGTAGTTTTTATACTTGCTGTCTGTCCCGTCCCTGTTTCACTCTGAGTGGCTAAATGTCGCTGTCAGTCATCTGAGTGGTCCCTTAGTAGGCTAATGTAGTTTCACTGTCAGTCACTTTATCCTGTTCTGACAGATGCTGTTAACTGAAGCAGCACTAGAATGTTGTCATTCATTTGAATAACTGTCAATCATCAAGACCTGCACCGACTGTGCACTTTCATTTGCCAGTTATAGCACCTGTCATTCAAAGTGCCTACTTTGAAATTAGCGGGTTACAATGTAGGTACGCTGTTGCTATAGGTATACATGTGACAGTTACGAGTTAGATTTGAAATTGGGATGCAAGAGGAAAACACTTATTGAGTATTATGCACAATAACCTGACCGACGTCTGAAGTCTCCGCGGCAGGACGAAGCGGGACCGTCTGCTTTGCCTTCCAGTGACTCTGAGTCCAGCTGTGCTGAAGCAGGAGAGGGGTGGAGCTCAGACTGAATAATAAGTGCAAGATAGTCCTGTTCAACTATCTAATGTTTTGTTGCATGTTGAATATGATAAAGGGGTTTCGCTAAATGAGATATAAAAAGTCAGTTGTTTTTTTTTTTTTTTTTTTTTTTAATTTAAAGCATGAAGGTCGATTTTAGCCATTCTCTGCTTGAATTAAAAAATTAAGAAAAAAAACAGTAAATTATTTCTAAAATAAACGTGGGTATTAATCGTCGATTTGGCAAAACAATTTTAAATCGTATAGTAGCAAGCCTAAACATAATACAAGGCAAATCTCCATCACATATAGAAAGTCGACACCCCCTTTGAACTTTTTACACATTTTGTTGTGTCAGTGCCTCAGAGTTTCATGCATTTAAATGAGGATTTTTTCCACTTATCTACACACCATACTCCAAACTGTTAAGGTGAAAAAAGTTTTTATTCAGAAAGGAATTATATATTAAAAATACAAAACTGAAAGATCATAATTGGATAAGTCTCAACCCCCCTGAGTTAATACTTGGTGGAAAACTGTTCAAGCTCTGTCTAGTTCCTTGGGGAGCGTTGATGGACAGCAATTTTCGATTGGATTTAGGTCGGGGCTCTGACTGGGCCACTCAAGGACATATACCTTTTTGTTTCTTAGCCACTCCAGTGTAGCTCTGGCTGTGTGCATTGGGTCATTGTCATGCTGAAAGGCAAACTAACGTCCCAGTTTCAACTTTCTTGCAGAGGGCAGCAGGTCTTCCTCAAGGACTTCTCTGTATTTTGCTCCATTTATTTTCCCTTCTATCCTGACAAGTGCCCCAGTCCCTGCCGATGAGAAACATCCCCATAACATGATGCTGCCACCACCATTCTTCACAGTAGGGATGGTGTTCTTTGGGTCAAGCACTCTGCTGGGTTTGCGCCAAACACAACACTTTGCGTTTAGGCCAAAAAGTTCAATTTTAGTTTTGTCAGACCACAAAACTTTTTGCCACATGGCTACAGAATCTCCCAGTGTTTTTTTTTTTTTTTTTTTGCATACTTCAAATGGGTTTCAAGGAGGGCTTTCTTGAGTAATGGCTTCCTTCTTGCCACCCTACTATACAGGCCAGATTTGTGGAGTGCTTGGGATATTGTTACATGCACACTTCGACAGGTCTTGGCCATAAAAGCCTGTAGCTCTTGCAAAGTTGCCATTGTCCTCTTGGTAGCCTCTCTGATCAGTCTCTTTCTTGCTCGGTCATCTAGCTTGGAAGGACGGCCTGATCTAGGCAGGGTCTTGGTGGTGCCATACACCTTTCCCTTCTTAATAATTGTCTTGACTGTGCTCCAAGGGATATTCAACTATTTTTTATATGGGATTCAACTTGGTGGGTGATTTTGAGTAATTGCTTCCTTCTTGCTACCCTAGGATTGCTGGTTACAAGGGGGGGGGGGGGGGGACACTTATCCAACCAAGCTATTTCAGTTTTTAATGGCTTCCTTCTTGCCACCCTACTATACAGGCCAGATTTGTGGAGTGCTTGGGATATTGTTACATGCACACTTTGACCAGTCTTGGCCATAAAAGCCTGTAGCTCTTGCAAAGTTGCCATTGTCCTCTTGGTAGCCTCTCTGATCAGTCTCTTTCTTGCTCGGTCATCTAGCTTGGAAGGACGGCCTGATCTAGGCAGGGTCTTGGTGGTGCCATACACCTTCCACTTCTTAATAATCGTCTTGACTGTGCTCCAAGGGATATTCAAGGCCTTTGATATTTGTTTATACCCATCCCCTGATCTGTGCCTTTCAACAACTTTGTCCTGCTGTTCTTTTAAAAGCGCCTTGGTACTCATGGTTGAGTCTTTGCTTTGAAATGCACTACCCAGCAGAGGGAACCTACAGGACCTGCTGAATTTATCCTGAAATCATGTGAATCCCTACAATTTAACACAGGTGGAAGCCACTTAACTTGGTGTGTGATTCTGAAGGTGATTGGTTACACCTGAGCTAATTTACGATTGCTGTTACAAGGGGGGTGGACACTTATCCAACCAAGCTATTTCAGTTTTTATTTTTATTTAATTTTCTACAAATTTCTAGAATATTTAAACTTTTCACTTGGAAGTTATGGGGTAGGATGTGTAGATAAATGAAAAAAAAAAATCTTAATGCATTTTAATTCCAGGCTATAAGGCAACAAAAGGTGAACATTTTGAAAGGGTGTGTAGACTTTCTATAGGCATTATATATGGCCACAGTTTTGAGTCACCCTATAGAATGAAGTAATTTTGCTTAATAAAGCTGAATGAAACCTGCGGAATAATGTCAATTTAACATATTGAATTACAAAGCGCTTTGTAGTTGTCCATAAGCTTAACAAAAAAATGACAAAAAATGTGATATTTCAAAATCTAACGTGAAATACTGTACTACTATTATGACTTCCGGTAAACTTATGCAATATCATATCAGAGAGAGAGAGAAAATAATGTATGAGTCAGAATATATTAGCACACAATAATATGTCTCTTGTTGGTTTTGAACCGTAATACATGAGTGAGTGGTGCAGCCACATTTCCCTTTTGCTATCTTCAAATGTTTTAATTATCCAGATCTTTGTTTTGAATGTAGCCAATTACTGTCCACTTTACGTGCTTGTTTTAATAAGTGATAAATATGGCATTTTATAACATTAAGTGGCTCAGGAAGGCACTACACACTGAAGGCTATGATGTTGGAAGGTGTCTAATATGACATATTAGTCACGTTCATACATGTTCATAATACCAGAATACATTTTTTCCAGTTTAGGGGTATGTTGCCATGGTAACATCATACATATATATATATATATATATATATATATATATATATATATATATATATATATATATATATATATAGGTGGCATGGTGGTTAGCGCTGCTGCCTCACATCTCCTGGGTTCAATTCCGACCTAGGGGTCTGTCTGTGTGGAGTTTGCATGTTCTCCCCTTGTCTACGTGGGTTTTCTCTGGGTACTCCGGTTTCCTCCCAACATCTAAACACATGCTGTTCAGGTTGGTTGGTCATTCTAAATTGCCCTCTGTGTGAGTGTTTGTGGGTGTGGTGCCCTGTGATGGACTGGGGTCCTGTCCACGGTGTAGTTCTACCTTGCGCCCTGTGTCTGCAAGGTTAGGCTCCAGCTCACCACGACCCTGTAAAGGATATATATTAATTCTGTCTCTGTCTTGCTAGTACTTTAATGGGATACAGTACGGACATAAGGGCAGCACTAGCTTGTAGGTAAACATTAATATCTTAATGTGATTGCTGGCCTTAAAACTTTAAGCAGCTTACAGTGCCTGAAACCAGCTTTGATAATCTGAAGAATCAGCAATCTGGGAAACCTTCACTGCTGTTCCAGAATGTTGTGATACTGCGTTCCCATCTGCAAACACTTGGGCACCAAGCAAGTGGAGAATACTGCTCAGGCAAAGCATTGATATTCTGTATAACGTGCTATGCTTCTGCATGTACTGGATAAAATACTTGAAAATCAAAACACAGCAATTGCTATACAATCTGTCTTCATCTTATTTACAGCGCTCAGAGTTAATGTTCATTCATTCTCAGACAGGGTATTAATTTGATCCAATGTGTGTTTTTGTTTCGTTTTCTTTCTTTTTTTTATTGATTTTTTTTTTACCTTTTTTAAAACCTTAAAAACGAGTGTCAGCTGTTATACTAGTTTTTCCTTAGTTTATTTTAGAAATGTCTTAACTGACAATAAACCAGAAATCTGTCTTTAATCATGTATATAGGACAAAACATTAATAGATGGTCTGCTAAATACATAAATTATTATTATTATTATTATTATTATTATTATTATTATTATTATTATTATTATTATTATTATTATTATTATCAACAATAATTAGCCTAAAGGAAAATTATTAATAAAACTGAAATCATAATATAGCCTAAAACAGCAGGGCCACAGAATGCGACAACTCCTGCTTAGTATTGGGGAGAAATAAAATAGGCTAAACAAACTTATTAAATGTAGCATTGCTTTAGTATTTAATGTGTCCTCCTTTTGTTTTTAATACGGCTTTCAGATCTTTATGATAATTATTAACCAGTATGCTTGCTGGTGAAATCTGAGCCCATTCTGTCTTGCATATTTCCTTCAGCTCAGACAGATTGGATACACCATGCTCAGCTACAGCTTTTTTCAGATCAGTCCTAAGCAATTTTATTGGATTGGGATCTGGTGATTGCGAAGGCCATTGCAGAACCTTTTTTTGATCTAATTTTTCTTTAAGAATGCCATAGTTGACTTAGCTGTAAGCTTTGAGCTGTTGTCATGTTGGAAAATGCCAATTGGCTTACGAGCAGATGGTATCATTGTACTTTGTAGAATGTTTTGATTCAATCTTCAATCACATCAATGTATCCAGTCCCTGAAGTGCTAAAACACCCTTATATGATCGAACCACCTCTATGTTAAACTGTAGGTACAAGGTTTTCTTCAATGAAGATCCACTTTTGGTGAAGTTATATTTTAGTCTCATAGGATCAATGAATGTTGTTGAAGAATGCTTCAGATTCCTGTTCATATTTCTTGGCCAATTTTAGACAATTTTGTTTTATGAATTTTCTTGAAATGTGTTTCGCAGTGAGGTCTATATGCACGCAACTCTACTGCGTTCAGGTAACTTTGTACAGCTCTTTTGTACACTAGTATGCCTGATGTTTCTAAATCATTCTTTAACTTGTTAATCTTGGATGATCTTGGATAATCTTGGATACCTGCTGTACCTATAGTTTTCTTGAGTCCACTACTTCCAAGCATTTAAGTTGAACTTGTTCTGTGATACTTCTTGACTATTGCTCTGTTCGTGGATGTTGGTATTCCATATTTCTTTGATGCTGTTCTGTAGCCATTTCCTTTGTTGTTTTTCTCAAATGTGTCTTGACTATCATCTTCTGTGTTACCAAAGCATTATTTTTCTGGCTTTTCACTTTATAATGCAGCTTAATTACTGTGTAATGGTTTTCAATCGTTCAATATATTTTTTAATTAGTTCTATTACATTTTTACAGACTTTTAAATCCACCAAGAGTAAACAAATAAACGTGCAACACTATGTACACGTAACGCCCCCGAAGAGACGGGAGCCTCAATCTAGCATGTAAATTGCAAGCTAATATACACACACAGATAGCACATTTTATTTTATTGTAGTACAGTTCTGAAACAAAATGCAAGATAAACTATGTACAGAACAGCAGTCCTTCTGAAGTTCTTATAGGTGGTTTTGTTGTTTTGTTTTTAGTTCAATTGTAATTCCTGTACTCAATCCCATACAAATAAAAACAATGTGCTTACTATCTATGAGAAGATTTAGTTTCGGTTTCTCTTGCAGAGAAATTACAAACAATCAAGTTACAGTGAGAGAAAAAAACATCTACGTCACACTCTTGGATTTAACTGCCACACCAGCATTGTCCTGCCCCTTAACAACAGTACTCCCCTGACCTTCCAACTCCCACAAAATAGGCTCTCGGTTACTGTCAATGATAAATGTACTGTAGTCACGCTGCTACATACAGGTAGGCTACCGTATTACAGAAAGTAAGCAACTGCAGTACTTCTAAAATGTCCCAAATCATGTAATCAAATATTGCAGGGTTTGAAAAGTAGTATTATTAAAAAAGGTCGCCCTCGTATAAAGACCGCCCTCTTTTAAGCGCCACAGTCATTTCGAGCAATTTAAAATAAACTTTAAACTTTTTTTTTTTTTTAACAATATGCCAATACTTTTATCATGAAAGTATATTTGACATTCAGTGCTTTTGTTTGTTAAACTACCAGAAATTGTGTATTTGTTTTTTGACATTTTAATTAGTGGCTAATGTTCACTAAATGCCTGCATTTAACAATTATCTTCAATTATCTTATATTAAGTGTAGGATGCAAATACTTTAGTTTGTGACTGTAATTATATCACAGCTTGTGTCTTTGAGAGATGCTGTTGTTGTATAGATTCACAGAACAGCTAATTTTCCAGTGGTGGATAATCATAAAAGTTACACAGGCTAAGGCTGACTTTAATTTTAATTTTAATTTATTTACTTATAGAATAGAAATCCAAAAGTTACAATCCAAAAGTTGTCTCTTTTTTTAAGACTTCTTCCCTGTGTAAAATATAAATGACTTGATTGGAGCGTAACCAGAACATAGACAGTTTTTTTCAATGTATATTAAATAAAGTGTTTATGTACACCTGTGTTTGTGAAAGTCAGTGTTAACAGTACACATCACGAACAATGGGGGCACAAGCAGGGATAGGCTAGAGCAGGGGTGGGCAGCCTTTGGCACTTCCAATCCATTCCATTGCAGGACTTTGTTCTAACTGGAGCCTTAATTATTGAATTGACCTCCAACAGGGTCAATTAAATAATTTAGGATCTGGTTGGAACAAAGTCTCTGGAAGTGGTGTATAATAAGAAGGTGAAAATGTAAATGTTAAACCTTGCCTCAGTGCTGTGTTACTGAGGCACAGGCACAGTGAGCTGTATGATAGTGAGTAACAGTAGTACAGGCAGTTCACGGTGACGAATTGTGACAAAGATCCATGAAAAGTGTCTGTATTAATGCAATACAAATAACAAAATAAAATGTTGATTTTAGGTAATAAGTAAGTGGCAGAGTGCCCCACCCCCCAAAAAGAGTGTGCCCCAGTCTGCTGTGGCCCCTACAATATATTCTATACAGAATGAGTCTAATAAGTCATTTCATATTATAATACAGACCTGTCAACTCTCCCTTATTTGCCAGGACTCTCACGTTTTTTGGACACTTCTCCCGGACAACTCACAGGACACAAATTTCAAGCTTTTGGACACAATATATTTCACATAATCCCAATGTTGGAAAAACATACTTTCTGTAAACTATGCAGGACTGATTTTAAACATGTGGGATGTAGGGAGCAAGAATGGTTTTGGTAAGCACAAGAGATTTTCAGTAATGCTCAGGAAACCTGTATTTTTCGTTGCCAAAGTTACAAATGCAGAGAGCTTTACATGTTGTGACTAGTTCAGTAAATCTGTAGTAGACAGATCTGTAGTGCAAATTGTAAAGTATTCTGATTATACTACATTTCAGCATCAACATTAGTTTAGAAATTCAGATTGTGATTGATAACATGTGGTTATATACAGCAGTAATGTATTCACTTAAAATACACAGAGCTAGTTGACGAAATGTTAGTGACAGTGGCATACTTGTGGTTATTGCAATCCCGTCAGCCTCTGGACCTAGCAGGGTTTAGGACCCAGGCGAGCCCTGTGGCAGGCATGAATTCAACGGGCATGTAAAATTTTTTTTTTTTTTTTTTTTTACAAAAAGTGGGTAGTAAGTGTTATTTCCTAATTGCTTATGCCTCAAAAGTATAGAAAATCTAAATTCCCCACAAACTTTGCTTTTGTGACCAAAGTGATATTTCAAAATAACTATGACAATGGGACAAAAGCAAATTTGTCTTTTCGTTAGTTTTTCAGAGATTTACGATTATACTGTATTTATACTAAAGTAATACAAAAATGACTACAAAAGATTTAGAAGTGAGTAGTTTTTCGAGATTTACGATTATACTGTAAATACAAGTAATGATTTTATGTGAACAAAAAGACACACATTTGCCCTTTTTCCCATTGGAAATAGTGATATTTTGAAATATCACTGTCCTGGTCACAAAAGCAAAGTTTGTGGGGAATAATAGCCATTTTCTATACTTTTGAGGCATAAGCAATTAGGAAATAACACTTACTACCCAGGAACAAAAATTGTGTTACATAGTGTTATCATATAATAGATGTATCCCCCCAACTCAACACGACACGACCATCATGACAGTAAAAATAGACATAATGAAGCGTTCTTACCGTTGTATAAGTTAGTGATCAGCAGATGTGTCAGTCGCACGAAGAGCATAGTGTGTGGTTTTCACTAACTCTGCTGTGCAGAATACATTTTTTTTACTATGGGTAAATATCAGGATTTTCTTCCTATGCATCGGGATGTGGGAGATTTGCTAGGAAATGGGGACTGTCCCGACCATATAGGGACTGTTGGCATGTATGCAGTGGTATTATTGTTCGGCCACATATGTGCAGTCTAATGAATAACGTTGCAATACCACGTTGTTGTGTATTTTGGCTTTTGTTTTATTTAATTTTTATGACGGGCTTATTGAGGTTTTTTTTCTTGTTATAAAGTAGGTGCCACAGCTTGTCGTTTGATGACGAGGTCAATGTGCAGTACCAAACTCAGCCTTTAGATTTGTTGTGTGATGAAAGTAACAACGCCAACTGCGTATGCTTTTCTGTCCTGCAAAATCAACTACAGTGGACCTGTTTACAAAGTATTGGCTGCTGACAAATCAGCCACCTACAGCTACAGTACAATAAGAACCACAGGGACCAAGAGAGAATGTTATTGTGAAGCATCTCATGGTTGTTTTTTTCTGTTTGATATTTTTCCTTTTTAAAAGCAATTAGAAGGAGCCCCATATCACAGTCTATCATTCTACCAAACAATTGAATAGTTGTATGCCTTTGTCTTCCATAGGTATTCACTTCTATGCAGGACACTACGATTTACATTTATAAAAGCGCCCCTATTTTGAAAACTCAATGTTGACAGGTATGTGTGGCAATGTGACAGGGTGAAATCCTTAGCAGTGCACAGGTGTGTGTGGAATATCGGGTGGCAGGGAGGGGGTTAAATTCATCCCTGCAAAAACATGTAAGAATGTGGCTGAGACTGAAGATGTATAGCCACAGGTGTATAGAAAGGGTGATCACAGCTGTTAGTTTAGAATTGTGATTGTGAAGGTACGGTGTGGTGCTGAACTGTTTGTTTGTTGTTTTGGTGTTTCTGTAATTGTAAATAAATGTGTGTGAACTGCAGCATTCTGGCCCCTGAGTGTCACTGCTAACTCTATCCGGTCACAGTGATCAAATGCACGGTTATCTCAGGAAATTAATAAAATTGCATACTAGCTGTGTACTACATTGTTATAAATTCAGTGATGTGCTAATCCAAAACATCATTTGAATAGGTGGAGTCTTTACATTTCAAAAGCATGGTTATTATTTGTATACGATAGTTTAACTAAACACCAGTTACAGCTAACCAGAGTCCCACCATTTGCCAGCTGCATACAATGCCGTCTGCATGTCAGATCCTGCATAACTTTGTTTACTAGGCTACAAAGATTGTTATAAATTCAGTTATTTTCTAATACATCATTCAAAAGGATGAACTTTTCACAGTACTAAGGTATCAGCCTTTCCAGTCCAATTTTTAGGACATCTCCAAAGTGACACCTTACAGGCAGAATGGTCCTACCGGCTTCATATATTGTATGCTGCTCTGAAATTCGGTCAAACAAAAGCTGTTTTCTTAAATAATATAAAGACCATACTACATAGCTCTGTGAAATAATGTATTCCAGATCATAATGTATTCCTTCTTATGTGGAGTTTGAAACATATACAAATTTCAAAAGACACCACACAGCTAATAACTACAGGCATATTCTAATGTAAAACACTTTGGAATAAATTACTTCCGGTAATTATGAAGTATGATATTTATTTGTATTCTTTTTTCTCTCCATATAAATCAGACACCTGAAGTCTCACGTCTGAGTTGCAAGCATTTGAACCCTAATACCATTGATGGTAGAGTGCCCCCAACTGTCACAGAAGCACCTGCCAACTGAGCACAGACTAATAAATCTGGGCACCTGTACCGGCATTTCATTGTTGAACTTTGTGTCTGCCTTGTGTTTTCCCACACCCTTTCACAATAGCATTAACAAACGTTTTACGTATCTCTGACTCAAGAGTATTTGCAACGACATGTATTGCCCGCCTATTGATGTTACTATGAGCAGGTCAAGTCAACTTTATGGTAAAGAAAATGTCAGGCAAACGAAAAGTTGTCTCTTTAAAATGTAATGCTAAAATTCAACCCTGAATGGTCACCTTCGGCACCAGAATGGTAATGCTTACGCAGAGACAAAAATGATCACTACTTCAATACTACGTCAATACCAAGGACCTGTGCTACAAATCTAATTCCGATAGATAATTTTTTACAAATCTAAGTCCGACAGAGAATTTTTTACAAAGGGCTAAAAAAGTAACGTAGGAATAAATGCAGCACAACAAAGCATCTGCATCTTCCAGCGGTACTGTTATGTATCATCAACGCAAGCTAAACCCTAAACATGTATTGTAAGCCTTACAGCGCAATTATTATTTTCTTTGTTATATATATATATATATTATTAGTAGCTTATGAAATAAAATATAACTCTCAATGTTCTATTCGCTAAATTCTACATTGTTAAAGCTTTTGCCAGTTGTAGTAATTCAGCAACATTTACTGGCACCTAGCGGGACTTTTTGATTATTTGCATTGGTGTGCGCTGCTACGATGCTATGAGACTGACCAATATTAAAGCAATGTTGGTATTGCATATTGATTTATATGTGACAAAATATTAACACCTTATCTTTTTCAAAATCTTGAATGCTTACAAGTTTTTGCTCATTTTGCACTTTGTTTTGTGCGTTTCTGAGAATAAGCAGGGTGTAGCTGATGTGTGCAGTCCTTGTTTTGTGACTAATTACTGGGTAATTCATAGATGATGACATTTAACTGTGACGCCATATTAATAGTAAGAAAAACTCACACTTAGCTTTGCCAACTTGAGATCTCTGTATAAATCTATATTTTTTGGAGCAGCCTTAAAGATAACTAAAGTATGTTCTACATCGCAATTCACACAGCTATATCTGTTATTTATTTTAAAATATAAGAAATATATGTATAGAACATAAATAATTGCTCCTTCAACACTTGTGGTTCTTTTTTTGTAATGGGATTGACAGCGCCTATATTTCAAATAACCCTCCCCTTACCTTACAGTAGTTAGTTTGGCCCTGTGTGACGTCGCTGAGGTGGCATGCACAGGAGGCCACACCCCAAAAGTTATTCCAACCACTGGTACTAATGTCGACGGAAAAGGACTGTATTATTTATAAATACATAAATGCACAGACCATAATAATGATCTTACCTACTATTTTTTGAAAGAAATGCATACAGTAAGACTTTGTACAGGGAGGAACCACTCTATGAGAGGAGCTATAACATTAAAAAAGAACAAGTGCATGTGCTGATCACACAGGGAGACATGGTTCAATGGAACACGATGGAACGCCATCCAGGTCAAAAACGCGTTATTTAGTACACATTCTAATTTGACTTTAGTAGGTGTTGTAATTCTAATTATTATGCATATCCATTTGGCCAATTAGATCACTGAAAATGAAACCAATGAATTTAAAGAAAATAGTAAGTGTAATAAATTATCCTATTAAAAGTCGCCTAAGATCTGCCATTCCCGCCCAATTTGTGGCGGTATATGGACTTGGCATTGGGTAAAGTCTAGTGAAAGATGGATAGACTAGGACCCTCCGAGACAAGCATCAACCGGGGTTTTAGAGCCTTAGAAATCTGTTTAATTCAGTGGTAACACCACTGTAACTAATATGTAATTTTAAACAAGTGTTGAAAGATCTGACATTGAATCTATTATTAGCCATGGTAACTCAATATTTTGGTGTAAAACTGAAATAAATATAAGGCCAATATTGTCTGCAACAACAAGTTGGCAGCACTCAGCAAATCTATATTTGCATAATAGAAGAAAATCTCTCGCCACCATGATTTACAATTTTCCTTAATTATTTCCTTATTATTTTTTAAGCATTTCATGTCTGAAATAAATTTCTCATGTACTGTTATTGAACTATGCAGAATACATTTCAAGTAAACAAAGAGGGCAATACAGTATAAAACATATCATAGATAAAGACCTACTTGAATCGTGGGATGATCTTCAAATAATTGAGGCTGAGTTGCGGACAAGACCTGGAAATAATGGGCCCTTATTAAAAGCGATAATATTTGTTACCTCTTTGTTTAAGAAAAAAAATGCTGGAACAATATAAACACTCAAGTTTTATTTAACACACAGTAATTTTTTGGATAACCAGACATTTTGCTGTAACTATATTACATTAATTTAAAAAAAAATAATAATATGTAATATAAAATTCAGAAGACACTGAGCCCGATATTCAAAAGGTATGCGCGTTGCAAATGGCCGTTGTGCCGAAATTGTGCCAAGTTGTCATATTCGAAACGCCCTTTTGCGCATCACAATTCATTCTGCGGTGTGCAGAAATAAAATGTATGCATCACGCAATATGGGGGGAGTGGCCGACAATATGCGTGATCCTGGTATATCCGAAAGGTATGCGCCAAGCACAAAAGCAGGTTTGAGACGCGCAGAATAACGATTACCATTAATCCAGCACTGACTACAAACAGGCAACAATGGGAAACGTGGGTAGCATGCAGCGTGTCCGTCGACATGTGTATGTGAATGATGCAAGGCACACCCAGCAACAGCAACCCCGACATAGGCGAAGATATGCTGAAAGGGTGGACTGGCCTCTGCACACATATGATGAGCTCAACAATGAGCAAGTCGTGTCCAGGTATCGTCTCGACCGAGACATGCTGACTCATCTATGTCACATGCTGCATGATGACCTGGCACAGTCATGCCTTGTCTGAGCAAATGGTAGTGTCTGTCTGTATGTGTATCCTGGCTACCGGGACCTTCCAGAAGGTAGCAGGTGATACAGTGGGGATCACCCAGTCAGCTGTGTCCTGCCACCTCGACAGGTTCATAACTTCGTAGCTGCGATGTGCTGAGGAACATATTAAATTCCCCAGTACCAGAGCAAACGGAGGAGATAACACCGTGTAACATTTTTTTTTTTTTTTGTTCCTGGGTAGTAAGTGTTATTTCCTAATTGCTTATACCTCAAAAGTATAGAAAATGGCTATTATTCCCCACAAACTTTACTTTTGTGACCAGGACAGTGATATTTTGAAATATGACTATTTCCAATGAGAAAACAGGAGCTTTTGTGTCCTTTCGTTCACATAAAGTCAGAAAAAAACAACATATGAATCCAAATTAACATGTATTTATACTAAAGTAATACAAAAATGACTACAAAAGATTTTTTAGTTTTTCGAGATTTACGATTATACTGTAAATTTACAGTATAACATAAATCTCAAAACTACTCACTTCTAAATCTTTTGTAGTCATACTTTTGTAGACAATGGCTTGTGTACCCAACAAAGCCTTTGCAAAAACTGTGCACAAATATATTAGTACTTGTATGACCCCAAACTGGTTGCAGACTATGCAATATCTTCCTATTATATATATATATATATATATATATATATATATATATATATATATATATATATATATATATATATATATATAAATCGTATATATATAATGTATTTATTATCCTTTATTTAACTAGGTAGTCACATTGAGATTAAAACCTCTTTTACAAGTGAGACCTAGCCAAGCAGGTAGCAGAAAGTCAATCGGACAACAAGAACAAATACACAATAAAATACAATTAAGACACAGGCAAATCACATTTAAAACAATAACTCACATTTAAAACTAAATACACAAAAGTAGTCAACTACTGTATTTAAAACAATTACAACTCTCAGTCACGAAATCATGCAGTTTACTCTTAACTTGCAATAAAGATATCTGGGTCTGCAGCTTTAGTTTGGACTGGAACTCATTCCAGGACCATGGGGCATAATAAGCAAAGGATCCTTTACCAGCCTCAGTACGCACATTTGGGATTTTAAAATGCAAAAAAAGAATGAGATCTGAGATCATGGTTACTATGGCAAGCTATAAGGTATTCATTTAAATAAGAGGGTAATTTACATTGAATAGACCTATATACCAGAATATACCATTGCTTCAACTTGTGTAAAGCCAAAGAAGTCCAGCCTACCAAATCGTATAATATACAATGATGAGTATTAAATCTTGTATTTGTATTGTACCTCAATGCTGCATGATATAGCGAGTCCAGTTTATCTAAAGTTGATGGTGATGCAAACCTATATACTGCATCACCATAGTCAATTTGTGGCAAAAACATATAAGCAATAAGCATCTTTTTTCCCCAACAGATGAGTGTGGAAACATGCACTCACCTCTGTCCAGCACACTGCCTTCCTTCTGTTCCTTTAATGCGGTCATATTAGCATATGGTAATACATCGGTAATTAGAAACATGAGATGCAAATGTATTCTAGGTGGACATTCAATATGCACATAGCGCAATCAAATTGGAATTGGGTGAAAGCCCTAATTTGTCTGAATATGCCAATATCTGCACGATAATTGTGATGCGCTAGTTCCAATAACAGCACCGTTGGCTCAAATAGTGTCAGAGTAACAGCACACACCGGATGGGCAGATCAGTGATGTGTTTTATCACTGTATTGATATGATGGACAGCAGTAGTGTGTTTACATATACAGTTATATGTGTTCTTCACTGCTTAGCAGGCATATCGGCATCCAACGTATACCATCAAAGTATGGAAATGTAGATTGAGAGAAGGATGAAGAGGGGAGGGGGGTCCTGCCTGTTATCTTTGCTGTGTGTTGCCACACATCTGTAAATTAATTGTATAAATATGTCATACACCCATCTTGTGGTCCATTGCTTTATTTGGCTATTCCATAGTTTGCTGTGCATTACCGGTGAGGGGTGGGCAGCTGCAGTTTGGAGAGCCAAACACCGACTCTTGCTGTGAAAGGCATGCTAACGTTTTCCTAAAGCCAGACCGGTGATACGATCAACCAATCAAAGACCTGTATTTTCTCTGCAGCAGTCCAATCATAAGTTAGCTGAGGCGAGATAAACAGTTCTGTTACTGTAATTTCTGGCCATTTTTATGCAGCTGTCCAGTCTGCTGAATGTCATTGTTGCTAAGTGTACAGAGACTGTTCATTTATTGAGAAATCATAGTAGGCTACAATTAACATTTTAGGATCGTATTTAGAATTAATTATTATTCTTACAAAAAAAATGTCATAACGAAAAAAATCCATTCCGGCGACACTCAAAACCTTACAAACTGCGCTTAATCATGATGTTCAAATGGGTGAGTAGAATGGATAACATAACACATTTCTATGTATTGAGTATATAAAAATGCTTGACTGATGTTTACTTTGCAGGTGAATGAACTTGTTACATTTACAAATCAGAGTGTGCTACCACAGTAGACTTTGTCACAGCACGACTTATATAAAAAAAATCATTCAGAAAAAAAAAAGACAGCATCCATAGCCTTTTTTTTATTGCTTCAAAAACATACAGCTATGTCGGATCAGCTGGCCTTTAAAGAAACCTATATAGTATTTCCTTGTGATACAATACTGTCCGTATTCAATAAAACAGTGCCATTATCAGTTCATTAATTTGAAAACTTGGCGCCTAGCTATGGAGCCAGTTGTGTATTTGAATGGTCCGTATGTATGTGGCAACGATATATTGTGTGGTCTTGTCTGTTGTCATATCGGTACATACTGTGGCAACACCAATAATAGCAGCTTGTCACATTACTAATGGTGACTGTCCATCATTCTGCATTTTCGCTTGGCTGTTGTGTGCAGTTGCTATATTGGTAGTGAATGCGCAGACGGGTTTGCGAGGCAAAAACAGATTTGCAAATTGCTCAAAAAACTGCTATATTCCAATGTCGCACAACTGCTTTGTGCCATTTTGGAATATCTCTCATTTTGTGCCAAAGCACTATTTTTTTGTGAGGCACAAATTTAGCAAGGGGATTGGGCGAAGATCGAAGATCGGGCCCTAAAAGTCTTAACACAACTGCTGTAAAAATCAAGTCCAGTCATTTTAACCTTTTCATTTTACATGTGTTGAATGTTAGTGCAGCACACCCTGCTGCATTGGTCTCCTTCATGCCCTGTCTTTGCTTTGTGAAGACTTGTCCGTACCGAGATACTGCATGCTCAGCATCCACAGAACTAGGCAAGATCGATAGCGAACGTTTTGCTTTCTCTGCTAACTCTGGAAAATGCTGTAAAACTGCAGGTGAATCCCAAAACTCTCCAAGATCATTTAACTTACATTCACTTGCAAAAGATTGGTATGGGGCAAGCTGTGTTTTAGCTTCATGGCCAAACATAGGGATTGCCTCCAGTGGGGGCACCTGCTCTGATAATGTATTCACTTGTTTCTCATCAAATACCCTAACTGCTTTCATAAATGACAGCCCGGGCTGTGTGAACCTTAGTCTTTGTCGAGCTGGTCTGACAACACACAGTGTTGCAGTAGTATTTCTTCAGTTTGTCTGCTGTTTTCTTGAATACTGCTTGTAAAAACACATTTAGCTCTGCATCTTCACTGTGCTTTTCTTTTGGATTGGAGTCTGCCCAATGTGTCAAATCCATTACAGTGTTATACGATTGATGGATAGAAACAGAACACATCTTGAAAGATTTGATGGTTTTCATAAATGGTTTGACATAAAGAGCAATGCAGTCTATGTCAAGTGGCAAGTTCATTTCATTTAAAAGCAAGATCAGTCTGTCCATTACTTGAGTATCAGGTGAAATCTCTATTTCACTTTCAATTAACTCACGGTAGTGACTTACATACTCAGCGTGGTAAAGAACTGCTTCAAACCACGAATTTCACCGTGTCACTACTGGTTCTGGACACAGAGGCACTTGGTCAGGACTAAGCCCCTTTTTTTCTGCAAAGAAAGCCTTGAAGCGCAATTTGCGAGCCGGGAAGTGTTTTTTTTTTTTTTTTTTTTTTTTTTGATTGCAGCAGTGAATTTATCTACTTTAAAAAAATGAATGTGCCACTGATTGCTAGCCAGACTTACAATGTGTGCATTGCACGTTACGTGCACCGAATTAGGAAGTAGCCCCTGTAGAACCTGATTATATGCTCAAGTGTCTGTTATTATCCAAGACATCTTATTAAAGTCTATATCAAAATTGGTGAGGCACTTGATGACAGCATGTGACACAGTTGAATAATTTACCAGATTAAGAACAAGACTGCCCAAAATAAATAATTGCAGCTTTTCCGAGCCACTCATTTGGGGTACAGCAACAATATATTTGAATGATTGATCAGCAATCTAGTCTAAGATGCAGTGTTGCATTCACTCGGGGTTGTGTGTTCAGTGAGTGGAGAACTCGTGTGGAGAGGAGAATTAAAAACTAAAAGAAGTAAATACAACAATTTCTATTTCATACTAGAAAGACCAGCCTGACACTTGTTTGTTTGTTTGTTTTGACTCACCGCCTTCGTCTATTTGTCCAGTTTGTTTAGTGTTAGTCTGTTTTGTTTGTTTATTTATTTTGGCCCAAAGTGCCATTTGCTGCATTGTTCAACCTTTTATTTTCTGTGTGTGTAATGAACTGTGGTATTGAACTTGAAAAGAACACGGCACTTTGGGCCAAAATAAACAAACAAAATGGACTAACACTAATAGACAAACAAACACAGTGAGTCAAAACAAACAAACAAGTATCGTGCTGGTCCTTCCAGCACAAAATAGGAATTGTTGTATTTACTTTCTTTCAGTTTTTAATTCTCCTCTCCACACGTGTTCTCCACTCACTGAACACACAACCCCGAGTGACTGAAACACGACATCTTTCATGCAGGTGTACCGAGACTCCATTGTTAATCAATCATTCAGTTTAGAATCTCGGTACATCTGCACATGAATTAACTTGTGCACCTCCCTGTGCTTACATACAAATACCCCTTTTTATCTGCACGTGCCATCCTTGTGTCTAAATACAATTATATATTTTAAATCACTCCTGTTAGACCCATTTATATCCCGCGCACCAACATCTGTACACCAACATTAACACACCACATACAACGCATAACACAAAATACACACAGGGCAAGGCACATTGCCACAAAGCCTAATATTGTGGGATCCGCAATTTCTGCAATATTGCAAATGAAGTAGGGCCTTAATCAGCATATATACTGTTTAAACTAAACTGTACTATTTTGTTGGCTCTCTGTTTTAATGTTGCATCAGACAAGAGTACTTTTCATGCTAGGACTAGTAGCCTTGTATCAGTGGTTACTAGTGGTGTAGTCGAGTGGCATATCCAGTAAAGGTGCTCCGCATGGAGTGCATGATGCACCCTATAGCCTGGACATCGCCAGTTTGAGTCCAGGATATTCTATAGCCGACCGTGGACGGGAGTTCCCAAGGGGCGCTGCACAATTGGCTGAGCGTTGCCCGGGGTGGGGGGGTTAGGACCACTACACACTAGTGACCCCTGTAGTCTAGCCAGGTGCCTGCGGGCTTGACTATAAGCTACCCAGAGCGGCATTGTCCACCTAGTCCTGGGTGGCTGTGTGGTGAGTCCGCAGTATGAAAAAAGTGGTTGGCTGATGGCACTCCCTTCGGAGGACAGCATGTGTTCGACAGTCCCGAGTCAGCGCAGGGGTGGTAGCGGTGAGCTTAATAATTTCAATGCATGCCATTTAATAGGCATTAGGAACCAGATTCCCTACGTGCCACTACTGATGGGACACAAATCGGAGTCTCTGTCTCAGATAACCTGCATGTATTTTAAATGTTTGCAGAGTCAATCATACACAGCTCCTGATTTCTGCACAATTGCATGATTCAGTCATCCTTGTGACGCAGTGAAGAGAACATTAGGAACTTCTACTACAAACTACAGTACTAAAGTTTAATAGGGCTAAATAGTAAAAATGCTGATTAAGAAGAAGCCAAATTGTGTTTTTCTTACATTTAAGATTTAATATCTATTACAAAAGCATAAATAAGTGCTACGCATTTATAAAAAAAAAAAAAAAAAAAAAAAAAAAAAAACACAGTAATGTTGTAAATTATGTATTCATTTATATGCTTTGCTAGTTTTTTTTCACAGTTTACCGGAACCCCTGTATTTTTTATTTTAGTTTTTTTATCTGATGAGATCAAATGCGGTAGGTCCAGGAAAAAAACACGTATTCAGAATGTTGTGTAAAATTAAATTGTCCAGAACTGTCCACAGATACATTCTTTAAAAATACATGTATAAATTGTACAGTTCTGAAATTGGTGACAAATAAAAAATAACGTTTGTGTGATTTGTAATTTTATTGGAGGTCTAGAAAAAAGACAGGGGGAGGATGTGATATACTATACAGGGCGTCTTGTTGATTGAAGTTCTGTACTGGTGATGACCTCATAAATCAAAAGAAGTAGACCACCAAAGACAGTATTTACCAGCAAGATGCCTTCAAAACAAGACAAATTTGGCTGGAAAATTGCCAATCTCCGCGAGTAGCCTATACAAGTCGCATTCGTAACGCATGCATTACCTATTAAACGTTACCCTTTTTTTTACCTATTTAACGTAACATTTTTGTTTAAGAAATTTATATTTTGTTGGAGTTTCGGTTACTAAGATAAATGTCCAGAATCCTGTTCATGAGTAAAACTGCCGAGAACAATTAAATAAAACAGTAGGAACCACAGGCTCTGATCACTCCGGTCTGTCATGGCCACAGCTTCAGCTTCAAAGTGTGTTTACGCACTCTGTTACCAAGGAGACAGCTGAGTGATACTGACACTGCATGAGACAGCACAAATGCTTTCACAGTATAGCAAATAACAGGCTGAAGCCGTCGCAAAGCCAGCTCGATGAGGCCACGTTTGTGACAGTTGGAACTACACTACTTTAACTGGACAGGAGCAAGGGCTGCATGAACGGAGAAAGATCGGCCTGGAGGTGAGAGAATAGGAAAACAAAAGAGTTATGATAGATTTGGCTGGGAGTCCCCTCTGGCTCACGGAGAACCCTCCTGGTGCAGGACGAGGCCAGTGCGACTTCACATCCACGAGGTGGAACAGCAGTTGCAGTGGAGGAGTTATGTGTAGTGGAGGAGGGGAGGATGGTGGAAAACTAAAAATGCAGACAGAGAATAAGGGACTGACTTGTGATTTAAATAGGGAGAATACAGACAGACAAAAATTGTGCCTCCATATACCCCCAGATTCTGTTCCTCTTATAACCTGTCCCTAAGAAAGTTATTTTACAGTTTAATTACAATTGGACAAACAACAGTTCTCTCTCTCTCTCTCTCTCTCTCTCTCTCTCTCTCTCTCTCTCTCTCTCTCTCTCTCTCTATATATATCTATATATATATATAATTATATGATATATATAGATAGATATATATATATATGCATAACACTTTTGTGGTTTACCCATACAAAAAGACAGTAGGAATGATAGCCAGCATCAATATACTACCTATTACAATACATGTGATTTATTATATCAAATTGGCAACACAAGCCTGCTTCACCAATGCCCCCACCACACACACACCTGTAGAGCTTTCATTGCTTTGTTCTGATTGGCAAAACACAGCAAGCACCCAATTGGCCTGCTGGTATAATCATGTTCTATAAGTTTTCCAATCAGAAGCCTGCTGTGGTTCATTCGCCTACCTGCTATTTTCATGCTGTTTCTGACACTTATCATTACATTGTTCTAACAGGCAATTTCTCCAGTTTCAGATTGTCAAATGTATCTATCTGAAGATATCTGCAGACAGTGCATGTATGCTGTTGATGTATTGTAGCAGATGTTAGTTTGAGGTTTATTTAAAAGAAAACACCAAAAGAAAGGGCAATCATAAATTGAGTGTTTGGACTGGTTTTAAGGTCTCCACTAAAATGAGGTTATCTCATTACTACATTTATTTGTTCATGTCTTTCTATACACTCAACTACTTCATCCCAGTGCAAGATGTCTATGTTGTGTTTTCACTAGATGTTATTGTTCAATTTCAATTTTATGTATTGTTTTGTGTCCAGCAGGCATTGCCTTCAGATCAGTTTAATAGCCCCACAAACTGCAAAAAAAATACTAAAATACCACTTTGCAGTTGGTTGAAGTTTGTTTGTTTTTTTGTTTTTTTTAATTGTGACACTTATCTGATAATTGAGCTGATCAGAACAGGTGAGTAAGCTCTAGGCCAACGCAAGTTACTTAGCAACTACTCTATCGTCTAATTGAGGAGTTAAAAGAGGATTTTAAAAAAGTAATAAAAATAAATAATTTATGAAATCTTATGAAAAAACAAAAATTAAACAACCAACCAAAGGGCCCTTTGGCATGTTTACAGCACACACTTAGACATAGACGTGAACTATTTTACATTTTGAAATTACTATTGTACATATAAACATATCTATAGACAAAATAAAAAATGCTTACACAAAAGGTATAAGCTAAATCACATTATGCATGCCTGCATTACCCTAGGACTGCAGGTAGACGGCTAATAAGATTTATTGTGGCTTTGGACTGAGGTTAATTATTATTGTTATTACAATTTTTTGGTATGTTTTTTTTAAATACTGTATTATTTTGAATTTAAGACACACTTTTTAAACAATTTCTTGCTTCTCAAAAATAGCCTGCATCTTAAATTCTAGTACAACAGCGATACGTGCACTGAAATCGCCAACAAAAGACGTGACTACCCGAGTACACAAACAGTAACATGTTTGATTGCTGATAGTCCTAGGCTTGTCAATCTTGAAGAAAACCCCAAATATCTCAAGAAACACTGATAAGATTTGTATTAGACTGTTAACACTTTTATGATCAAAATGGAATATAAAATAGCTTACATTTAAGGCATTTGAAATTTCTTGAGAAGTATTTCGAAATAAAGACAAAAATCCAAAAGTGATCTAATATAGCATTTCTGGCCCAGGTAATTTATAATGTTACTAACTGGTTTAAACTGGAGTATTAGGAATCTTGTAGACTCACTGTTGTTTTTCAAAAGAATAAGTATAGGACTGTAATAATATAATAACTTCCTAATAAAGGGTCCACATTCTGTCATCAAGATAATGTCATCATCTTTGTTTTTTGAGTTTTTTTTAGCTTCAACACATGGTTAAAACTAACTGCCTCCACTACAATAAACTGTATATTATTTATTAAAACCATTAGAAACACAATCCATGTATCTCACTTTTATAGTGCAAACAAGTAACACACAAAAGTGCAACAGGTAGAAGAAGAATGAAGCAGAATACTGGAAGGGTAATGTGTCTGTGCACACATTTGCTTCCTGGCTCCTTGAGGAGCTGTGCAGAGCCCCCTGCTGTAGAAACTAGATAATCCACCCAACAGCTGCTTCAGAGACCAGCCTAAAGAGCTTTATTTACTGTGAGGCTGGAGCGCCACAGGATTAACCGCCCCTTAGCAAGAAAGCACACCTGTTCACTGCACATAATGAACTTAACCAAATTCTTCTTGGTGAGACAGAGCTCTGGATGAGCCACAGCCTGTCTGTAACCAGCTGCCTAGACAGACAGCCCACTTAGCCAATGCGAGCTTTCTGAGCTTGTTTAAAAACGAACATTTATTCACATATGCTATCTCTTTTTTTTCCCAAGGAAGTATCCAGTGGCTATAGCCATATCTCCAGCTTCTACATCATCGGATGACGTCACTAGTGAACCACTGAGACCTTCTTACCACTCTGTTGATATGTACTACATATCATATGGGCTCAGAAAATGTTCTGACTAGGTAAAATAGAACACAGCGAAAAGTCATTTTAAAAAGGGCTTGGGCCTTGGGTAAGGTAGCTTGTCTGTTCTACTGTGGCCAGGCTGATTGGTCAAAGAGCTGACAGGTCATGCTGTAAAATAAATTGTAGATTTAGAATGGAAAATCTTACTAGTTGCTGGGAATGTTTTATATTGATGAAGCTGAAAATGATCATAGCTGTTTATTTTAAAAGTCAAAGTAATACTAAAATGATGTGTAAAAATCTGTTGTCTATTCACTATATCTAATCAGTAGTGGATCTAAACACGGCCATCTTTAAGTTATTTATGAAAAACAACATTTGCTTCTATCACTTCATTTAACAAATGCTGTTGTCACTGGTTGCTATGCACTTGCTGGTGTAAAAAAAATGACATACTGTAACAGGTACAGCTGACATTACTTTCATTGTTTCCACTAACGATTTGGGGTATTCAATTACAATCAACATATTATGGACAGCAGTTTTAACAGAATTAAGTAGAATAATGGGAAGATGGGTTGCCAACCTTGCAATTTAGTTTTTACCGCCATACAGACTTAAGGACTATTCGCACTACAGTGTTTACTCGCTGTGTTTTCTATGGTAAAAAACCCAACCTATGGAATTGAATACTACCTTTCACACTTGAGTGTAATCGCTACAAAAAAAATGAAATTCACTGTGAAAAAAAAATCGAAACAGGTTTGATTTTTGGACGAAAAACACTGCGATCACCATCCTGTCCTGCTAAATTTGGATATAATCTGAAGGTAATATGGATCAGGTGCAAGCGGCCGTATGGTTATTGCTCCGAAGAAGAGAAAAAGAAAGAAGAATGTCAGGCAGCCCAGTGTTTTCACTGGGGGAAAAATACATGCATACTAACATATATGATTGACATAAAACCATTTTAGACAGTTTAATTTGCTGTAAATACAATACCACTTACCTGCGTTTGCTACTGGATAAAACTAGATATGTGATTTTGTTTTGTAGTTCAGTCTAAATCTCGTGCCATACACTAAACTAAGCTACACCCAGACATTTAACAAAAACCTACAGTCAAAACAGTATGTTTATTTTAACACACCAATAGTGCTCTCTATCCGATTTCCTCATATTTACCCAGAATTTCTGTTTGTAATCTTCATATTTCTTGTGCTGCTTATCATAAAGAACAAGATATTCTGCACTGCTATAATCAGACGTTCCCTCATCTTGCGTGTGATATTTGACAAGCAAGTCTGAATACAAAAATAGCAGCAAAATGTTGACCATAAAAAACGTAGCGAATAAACGCTAGAGTGTGAATATCTCTTTACAGTGGCCTTCTTTTATAGACACTTTTTTTTTTTACTGACCAAATGTTTTGTGTTAGCCCATAGAATTAACATTTTTTGAATGAAATCTGAAATCTGCTGAATAACGTTATATTAAGATACTGAATTACATACTTCTTTGTAGTTTTCCAAATGAAATACTAGCGTCTGCCAAATAATAATAATAATAATAATAATAATAATAATAATAATAATAATAATAATAATTCTAGTATGGCTTTTGGTAGACTTTTGCAATGCCATTTTGTAGTTTATTTGATTACCATGATGTTAAATAAAAGATGTAAATTATGTTCATATAGTTAAAAAAAAAAATTATCTCAATCCTAAAATTCTAGGTGATGCTAAACTGTTGTTCATAGCTATACTTCCATTTTTTAGGTCTTATTTATTACTTATGGTCACACATGGACACATTTGCAGACTTGATCATTTGTTTCGTTAGTATGAGGCTGTTGCTGTTTTTAATATCAGCTTTGATAGTCATGGCTATCTTTAGCTATATTGACAACGACTTTTGGCTCCCAGAATGGAACGTCCTTTTTTCTTTTTTTTTTCTTTGTCATGGTCACATTATACTTTCTAGATTTGGAAAAGTAGTTGGGTTTACATTGTTACATTAAATTCCAGAGACAATTTGGCAAAGCCTTATCTTACTGAGACCGAAATACACTTCCTTATCTCCTACAATTCCATTGCAAATGTTGTGTTAAGAAATGCTAATTGCACAATTTCAAAAGAAATAACGCAAGGGGTAAAATTAAAAAAAAAAAAAAAAAAAAAAAACAAAAAAAAAAAACCACCAACCAACATATGGACACAACTACATCAGAGCTTCCCCCACAACTATGAACTTCTCTGAATCTCTGACTGTCACTGGTGAAATCACTGATGTCTAGCAGCAATCTGAACTCTCTGTGTAGCTCAATCAATAAAGCCTTAGCTTGTGGCCATTAAGATCACACCACCAAGTCCTGCTGGTTGGAAAGTAGTTTAATACAAAGGTACTTATTTTATAAGAGTTATAACCTTTCTTTGAAAATTGGTTTGGATATAAAAATTGTATATCTTTTACCAGACCTATTTTGCCAACTTTAAATTCATATTACAGTGAAGCTATTGATACTTGTGGTCACAGTGGTGAGTGAGGAGTGGTACTGGTGTATGGCCACAAAGTGGTACATCGTTAGAATGTGGTAAGCATACCAAAACTTGACCTGTGTAACACCAGAAAATGGTACACTGTTGTGCTGTGATTGACTACTGCACAAATCAATACAAACATAGCAAACTGGTTCACCCACTAAATTGTATAAATTTACAATTTTAGATAACCCAATTTGTTGCTCCTCAGTTAAAGTCACATACATTTTATGAATTGCGGAAAAAAAAAAAAAAAAAAAAAAAAAAAAAACATATTACAAAGAACTCAGTCCACCATACTCCTTTCAGATGAGCATTTCCTTGTTTTCTGAGCTAAAATCATTTGTGTATGCCCGGGCAAGCACAGTACATAATACATAAAATTTGTCTAATAAAAAAAAAAAACTTCACTGGAATTAGTAGTTGCAATAACCCACCTGTACAACCTTTGCACATCACAATAACAAATTCCTTTGTGCTATGAAGGAAACCTTACACAAATAACTCAAATCAAGTATTTGAGGTATATGCAGCTATTACCTTATACGGAAATGAGTCCAGGCACATGCAGGGTGTCACTATAATCACGTAATAGGTACACAGTAAGTGAAAGATTATAGTCAAATGCAATCCTAATTTATATAAGAGACTAGGATTGAATAATGCAAGTTTGGTGAAGATTGGTACAAAATAAAGGTAGTTATCATGTTCATAATGTAGTGTGTGACAAACAGGCGGTTAATCAAATGTATTTTACTGTATAATTAATTGCACTGTATATTATTACTACATGAAGACTGATAACAAAAATTAATCATAAAAAGATCTACAATAATAATATAATAATAATAATAATAATAATAATAATAATAATAATAACGTTACAACCACTAGAATTATCCGGCATATTACGTAGAAAACCATATAAGCAATCAATGAAAAACACATATTTAAATCATGGCTTTTATATTTAAACCTGGGAAAAACAGATCTCCAATATAGGAAATCTTTAATAATGTTCAGAAAGCAGCTATACTTTGGTAAATATGGAAAATAGAAGCCCCAAACATCTATCAAATAAAAATACTGTGTTTTCACGATGAACTCCTATCCAATATATCTGAATCCTTAGCAAGTCATTATTAGATCAATGGTTTTAGCTCTTGGTCAGTGGTACATTGAGAAAGATAAAGAAAAGGCTATTTTGACCTACTTGCGATTCACGGATTTACTTCAAATGCAATAGGAACCAAGTTTGTAAATAACTGTTAACTTCCACAAAATGTTATTCAAATCAGATGATCGGTTCTACACTTATCGTGAGAACATCAAAAACAGAGAATTGTCTTGGTATTCTGAGACCTTGTCCTGGAGGTCAGATGTTAAAGGTTTCCCACAATTATTGTATCCTTAGTATGCCTGTGTGACAATGACCATAACCCTCTTAAGCCCCTTTCACACTGGCACCCCTACCCGGGTCCTGGCTAAACGGTTAACCCAGGTCTCACTGACCCACCTCAGTATGTGGGTTGACACGCTTTGACCGGGGTTGAGTGAGACAAAATGCTTGATGGCTGTTTGTGAGCTGACACAATAACAAACAGCCACGCCTGCATGAAGGTTTCACTTCTGTTTATTCTGTTTAGCCGTATTTTTGTTGCTTGAGACTCAGCATAAGCCCAGTTGCAGCAGGGATGAAGAAACATTTGCTCAAATCAACATTTGGGCTGACGGTTCAATCCAGAGAAGCTTGGATAGAAGCGTCTGCAACAAGCTGCTTCCGGTGCATTGATATGCGCATTTTTTACTTGCGTCTGTCACCCAGGTGAACCCTGCTTTATCAAAAGCACTGTGAAATCGCATACCTGACCCGCATGACACCGGGTGCTGCCCAGGTAGGTTCTGACCCGATTAGATCATGCCAGTGTGAAAGGGGCTTTAGTTTGTGAGTTACGGAGTACAAAAGAACGATGGATGGACAGACAGCATTAATTGTGTATTCTGCACTCATCTTTGCTGGCTGCATATAATTATTTTTATTAAAAAAAAACAAAAAAAAACAAGGATGATAAATAGAATGCTCCAGTTACATCTGTTGTAAATGTTTTTTTTTTTTAATGTCATGCACATTTAATTTATAATACAGTTCCTTTGATTCATGGTAACTGAAATGTTAGCATAGCCCCTCCTTAATTATCTTAAAATGGCACCCACTGACATGGCACTTAGAAATTGGTTGTAAATCCATATAAAAATAAAAAAAAGGTTAAGTGGATTTCTTTCAGGAATAGCAGCACTGGTATTATCTCTATTTTCATTGTAAACATTGCTAGACAGAAGACATTCAAGGGAGAAAGGGTACTGAAATCCACTTGATGCCACAAAAATGACTGCTGTGCCACAAATTGATCATTTATTGAGTTTCTAGGTAGTGTCTATTGTTTATTGTAAGTCTGTGTATACATTATATAGAAACTGCCAATATTGTTTGATCAAATATAATATGTCACACTGTATTTATTCCTTTCTGTAACTTGCCTAATGTCGTCTTTTTTTTTTTGACAGCTGTCTTTCTGGTCTCTATAAACGCATCAGATGAAACCAATTGCTTGCAACTGATTATCCTCAGTGTTTAATTGTATCATGTTAATATAAAGTGCAGATATGTTCATTCAGCCTACACGGGCTTGTATTTCTGGTAACACCCATCTCCTCTAAAGCAAGATCTATGCCACAGGTGGCCAAACCACAGCTCCTGGGCAGTTCAAGTGAGGCTCCCGGTGAAGTGCTGGGTGACGGACACTTTGCAGCTAGAATGAATTGGAGAAAGAATAATAAACAAAAGCAAAAAGAGAAAATGTAAAATAAACATGTTTATTATTTTTGCTCTCTGTATTCATTTGTGTTTATTATTCTTTTTTCTCTCCCCTTTTTCTATCTTCCGTTTCTTTGAGCCTGCATGTTCACTGCAAAGACATTTTGCCACTTGATGACCTTCGACACCGCGTTCTGGTGCCTGCATATTTAGATCCACTCAAGTGAATGCTTGTTTGTTTCATGGAGACAAAGGTATTGAGCAAACCAAACAAAAGGCTTTAAGTCAGAATGGGAGGAAGAGTTTGCTTTCACTGAAAGCAGTGGTAAACCTGTGTCTCATCTGCAACAAATCGCTTACACACTGTAGTCTGTACAAGGCGAGCAACCTCAAACGTCATTCTGAAACTGGCAGAGTGTCCCGTCCTTTGTTTATTTAATTGTATTATTATGATTTATGTAAATATGACCATCGAAAAGCCTTATTTTTGTGTATTGTTATTATTTGTGGATTACTGATTATTTATCTAGCTGACAGTCACACAGACTTAGTAAACCTATGGCAAATGTGACCGAGGAATAATAAGATAATTGATAGTTAGTTAGTCCCTCGGTCACAACTATAAAAGGTCTGTAGTTTGGCTGCTTGGTGAGTGTGTTCGAGAGTGGAGAACGAGTGTGGAGTCAGGAAGTAAAATTATAAGAGAAATAACAATTGCTAAATGTGATGGGTCTACACAAGCACGATACTTATTTGTTATTGTTTGTTGTTTATTTGTTTGGCCAATGATGTTTGTTTGTGTGTTTTTGTTTCAACTGTTTATTTGGTTATTTAATAAAAAGCGCCGTAGCGTCTCAGTTTGCCCCGCCATTACGTGTGTTGATTTCCTTTCCCTGGTCTGACATCACCCCTGTAGCCATCCAGATAGCAGAAAAATCACACCAAATTTTCACCTGAATAATATCCTCCTGGATCAGACTTGAAGAGAAACAAGTTAGCCTCTTTAAAAGCATGCCTCACTGTGACCGGGGGTTCCTAGGAGTGGCACACAATTGGCCGAGCGCCACCAAAGTAGGGAGGACTTAGGTTGGCAGGGCATTCCACGGTTCACCACGCACCAACGACTCCTGTGGTTGATAGGGTGTCTGTGGGTCTGCAGTGGGGCCATTTAGATCTGTGTTGTCCACCGGCACTGTGGGTCTGGTGGCTTCGCTGTGGATCCCAGTGCGAAAAATGACGGATTGGCAGAAACACGTTTCGGAGGACGTGTATTTCAGCCTCCATTTCCCGAGTCGTCAGGGGGTTGCAAATTAGGCAGAAAACTGGGGTAAAAACCATTGGCGAATACAAATTTAAAATAAATAAATAAATAGAGCATGCCTCAGCAGTCAGCAGATGCTCCTTTTGGTGTTCAGTAAAAGAGCTGTAATGACTCAAGCAAGTTTTGTATGGCATGGAATATCACTTGTGCCAAATGTCCTTATTCAAATTAATTAATCTTTTTATAAAATTGGAGTGTTGGCGCTAGACTAGAGAATGCATGTTTAAATGTTATATTGCAGGTTTAAAATTAATATTATATTTACATATCTTGTGTCTTGCCAGGAGCAGGTACTGTAATCCCTTTCAAAATAAATACAGTGCATTTGTCATCCAAAAAGCTCTCTAAAGTATTTAATATACACAGCCACCATTCCAGACAAGTGGCATACCTGCCATTTTTATGCATAAAAAAAAAAAAATGCATAGCAATTTTGCTGCACAGCTTGTCTGCCTCCACTAAAACTTCCATTAACAACTGTCTCCCAGAATACAATGTCTTTAGTTACTGGGAAAACCAACCCAACAAACATCCAATCTCTAGCTCTGTTGTCTTTGTAGTCTTAGTCACACTAAGAATAAGAAAAATTTGAAGCTACAGCAAATCCAACTGGAACCATCATCAACCACTAAAAAAGGTGTCTAGAATATTAAACAGTTTTATAACTTATTAATGCATTTCCTTATTTTATTTATCTGTATGGCTTTATATTGGAATTTTAACATGTTCACTGAATTTAAGAATTTAATGTTAATATAGAAGTTATGTTTCTGTGCTTATCTTCATTCATATGATCTGTTTCAGAATGAGGACATCCACTTAGTAGTAAAAATAACAGTTTATTGGTTGTGAAAGATATGCCTGATGGCACATGAACAATTGGCAAACAGTTATGCCTGACATGAACACGATACACGACAGATACATAATACATTCACATTACAATTTGGCCCATGGCCTTATCCATTGGACCTCAATAGCCACCCCTATGCTGGCCGAGCTGAGATGAATGCAATAGTGATTAAAAATGGCTCGGCCAAGGGGGAGGACAAGTGGCACATGGGGCCACCTTCCCCCTGGACACGGCACGCTGCAGGGGGGAGGCAGGGAGGAGGAGGACCTAACAAGGAAACGACAGGGGTTTGTGGGCAGAGACCTATTTAACTGGTCAAACTGGTAACGTATGAGATTGATGGGTGGAGTCTCTTTTCAGAAAGACAACAAGTTTCCAATTCTGTGCTTATCTTCAAAGTCATATTAGCTGTGGTCAATAAAGTGAATAAGAATAGCTGTTGTCTCTGGTTTTATTGTAACACTATGTTTTGGTGCAGTAGTTCAAAGTAACATTGCAGTTAAAATGGAAGGCTCATTTTAGATGCCTACCACATTACCATTAATGATTGTACAGTATTTTCGAGATTAGTCATGACTTCAAGCTAATGTTGCAAAACTGAGGTTTTGTTAGTGCGTTCACCAAACCAGCTAAATACTCCTGAATCATCTGGCCTGGATTTCACCAGACTGCATTCTGAACTTGTATTAGAAATGAAAAATTTAGGTGTGATCTTCATCCCTATTCTCTTATTTGAAAATCATATAAAAATGATAAAATCGTCTTTTTATCATCTGTGAAATACAGCAAAACTTAGGCCTTTGTATCCTCCAGAAATTATTATTGTAATCCGTTATTTTCTGGCATCCCAAAATGTTTATTGTCTCTTTTGCAACTGATTCAAAATGCTGCTGCTAAAATCTTGACTAAAACCAAAAAAAGGAACACATCACACCAGTGCTGGCTTCTTTGCATTGGCTACCTGTAAATTTTAGAGTTGATTTTAAAATACTGTTATTAAGTTGTAAGTCCCTAAATAATTTGGCACCAAACTATTTAAGGTAACTGCTTACCCCATATATCCCCAATCGTAACCTCAGATCCCTGAATATGGGATTGCTGGTAATCCCTAAAATAAAGTATGAATCTGTTTTTAAAACCAGACTAAAAACTATATATATATATATATATATATATATATATATATATATATATATATATATATATATATATATATATATATATATATATAGTGAAAGATCTGCAACTCTCATGGTTCGTTGCCCCTTTAAACCAGGGAATTGTAGTAATCAACACATGAGGTAACAAAGCCTGAATCAATGTCTGTTGACTTGTGACAGCACTGGCTTCATCCATGCAAAATTTCTCAGAAAAATCACAGATTATATTGGTGGTGCTGATTTAAATAATGTTTAAACCATGCAAGCACTGTTCCAGACACCCCAACATGGGTTTCTAGGTGCACTACAAGTCTTTGTTCCCTGCTTTATGCAGATAGGCCTAAAAGTGACCTGCTTCACAAGGAAACTAGACCAAAGGGTCCAAATACAGACAGTGTACTGTATTCAGTGGAATGCTACATGTTAACAAGTAAAATACCCTAACCTTCCAAGATTTTTCCATGGCATAATACATCGGAAATTTACAATTCAGAAATGAAAAGACAAAAATGTTATTTTTTATCTGTGATTTCAAGCTATGAGGTTTTGGTGATGTTTCCAGATACAAATCTATCATTTATATTTCTTTTGTTACTCAATTATGCCAAATTCAAATGTGCCAGCAAGCTGCTATCTGTCTGTTTCTGTATCTTGCCAATAGAAAAGGAATATATTATTGAAACACAACATTTCTCAGGATACGATTTCAATGTTTTGATTGATTTATTGGTAGGCTTCAGAAGAACATGTTTGAATCTAAACTACTTTGAGATTACGGAACAACTTTGAACAGAGCAAAATAAAATTCTCAAAAAATCTGACTGTCCATAAATATAGCACCCAGGCATTTGAAATTTCAACATATTGACAATTTACATATGCTTGCCTCCAGCTCGTCCCTTAGAAATGTGTTTTTGCAGTTGACTAACTTCAAAGGACATCTTGCTTTGATCTAAACTAATGCAAATTAACTTATATTGGTCATCCGTCTTGAATGCTTGAACCGTAAAGGACAGATTTGTTTTATGGTTTGATCCACTAAATCGTTTCTGATACTTACTGATATGAGGCTTTACGTTTTGACAGTGAGTTGCCTTTGATGTAGTAACTTCTTCCTTTCTGTTGAAAGCCTGAAAAGATTTGTCCCAAGGATCTGAATACTTTTTTGTCATGTGTGTAATTTCTTGCTAAATATTACACAGGGTTAATGCAATATCAATAATTTATATTTTGTAGTCTAGAAAGTAATAACCTATCCTAAAACAGACATTATTAATTTCTGTAACGGCATCTATAGAAATGCAACATGCATGTTTGCCTTTCGATCTGTACTCAGTTTGCGATCCATCTATCAATCTATTATATTTTTATTAACATTTTTGGATAGTTATCCCACCCCTCATGCAACGCAGCAGGAGCTATTTATTTTTTTGGTTGTCTTTGGCAGTGCTAACATCTCACACAGGCACACTCAAAGGAATTTAAGAAATACAGGCCAGAGCTGCTTTTCATAAGCAGTGTATTGATGGAAATTATCCCACTATAACATCCCTAACTAAATTAAGATGGGTTTTCACAGGTGCCTGAGGTTTTCTAATGTAAACAGTTCAATTTTCAACTGGATTTGGCTCAGCCACGTCTGAAGTGAGTATCCTCAGGCAGCAGAACATATGTTCAGAGAGCTGTTGCATCCTTCTTGGCTACTAAGTTCTGTCATGGGGATCAGCATAAGCAATAGATGGCACAGATCAGAGGTGGCCAAACTTCCTGACTCTACAAAATTTTCACATGGACGAGAACCGCAAGACAATTACTGTAAAATATTAAATGTTTACAATTTAAATACTTGCATTGTTTGAAACATTTTTTTTAATTATCTTGAACATTGTATTTACTCTATGCAGTACAGTAGTTGTTATCTCTTGCTGGCAGCAACATACACAGGAACAAGATAGAACATTGCTGAGCCTTGCAGTTTCTGTGTAATTTTGATTGTACTGTAGATCTACAGTGTATTAAACTTTAAATGTAACACTATGGTGTTTTTACATTATTGCTGTTTACTGTATGTATTACGCATTTTAAATAAAATATATTCAGTTATTATGAAGCAAAATATGATAACAGCCCTGATCTGAATACACGGTTTATGACTGCAGCATGCAGCACTCCAGATAAGGTTTTGGGTCAGGTAACAAAGTAACAGAGAGTAAAATGTTTTTTTTCTGGGGGTAAAATCTAATCAAATCAAAGTTTATTTATATATCGCCCTTCACACAGGTGTATCTCACAGCATGGTAAAGAACAAAAATAGTAAGAGTTATATAAACAAAACAAGCAAAACATGTCAAATGAAAAATAAAAGTTTAAAAAATATATGATGTAAACACCAGTAACTAAATGTAATATATATACGGCAGGGAAGGGGTTAAGTTTTCCCTGCCTAAAAACACGGGTGAATACACATTTGTTTGTTTAATTGTTTAATTAATAGTTATCCCCTGCACCTGGTGTGTATTGTAAATTAGAGCCAGGTGCAGGGTATTTAAAGAGAGCATCCAGTCTGTTTAGGGCTGCAGTATGAAGAGCCTGTGTGAAAACCTTCGTGTGTTTGGTTTTGTCAGTGTTAAAAACAGGTAAACAGCCTAGCTGTCCTATATTATAGTTAGGTTCCTGTGTTTTCAGTTAGTGCTCGAAAAAAAGCTAGGTGTTTGTTTTGTTTATTTTGAGGAGTCCAACAAACCAAATAAATTCGACACAAAATACATTTATAATTTTTATCGCGCGATCTTAAAAACGAATTTTTGAAGGTAAAGAGACCCAGGACCCAGGACCCAAAGGGGCCCGTTGCTTGGTACTCTCAACGTCTAGAAGTTATAGATATATATAGATATATATATATATATATATATATTATATATATATATATATATATATATATATATATATGTACATAGACCAGTATCTATATATTATATATATATATATATATATATACACACACACACACACACACACACACACACACACACACACACACACACACACACACACACTCAAGCAGATCAGAGCAAATTATGTAAATCATAATTTTGTAACTCATCAAATGTTTCATTAGTCGGCACGAGGGGGTTTGGATTGGAAACCAACAGCCAAAACATCCTCCAAAAAGAGCATTTTCAGTCTACCAGTCCCAGGAGTATGTGAATCTTTTCTTGGACAGAACAAATTGTCCATGGGGATCAACCGATCAGTCTCTTAGCTCTAGCTGTTAAAGTCTGTAGCCTGCATTTTAAACCCAAAGAAGCTTAATGTGAAGTCATATACTATGCAGAGTCAACAGTCCTGAAAGAAAAAAAAAACTTTTAATCTTTTCAAACCAGAAACCAGTGTCTTAGTTTTTTGTTGGTTTAAAAAAACTGTATGTCTGCATGTCTTATCTGTTACAGTACTGAGTGTGTGCACATATTGCTCAAGTCTAGTGCCTTCACCCTGTTAAATACATCTTGATAGTAGGCCATGGTGATGTGATCAGTGCCATTCTTAACCACCTACAGCATTCCAGATTTTTGGTTTGTTACTAGGTTTGCTAGGGGTTGTGAGTAGTACCTAAGTTTGTTACCTAGCCCATATTTTTCAGCCCAGTATTTGACTGAACTGATGAAAAAATTCAACATATTTGAAATTTTGTATGATATATTTAAGAATAATTGCCGAAAATAAATTGACATTTTCAACATACCTTAGTAAGGGAAAGGGAAAATCTAGGTCAAACGATGGGCCTTGCAGTTCCCATGAAATATACATACGCCCGGGTGGTGATTAGGCCTGCGGCGAAGCCAAGGGTTTTAATGAGAACCGTACGGCCCAAAGTGTAGGCTGGTTATAAAACGGCTATTTCAAAGTTATTTGACATTTGGGAGAAGAAAAATTATTAAAACAGTTTTTAAATAAATAAAAAAAAAACAATACATACTTTTATTATGTGTATATCCACAGTGTTATATAGTCCCAAATGACAAAACATTTAGTTTGTATTAAAGAATTTGTTTTAAGCTTTACTTGTTAAAAATAAACTGCACGTTTCCATTTATTATGAATTTCTGCATAGAAAGCAGGATCTCATAAGTAGAGGGCAGAATACAAGTTGATGAAGTGGATGGTCGGGGGGTCCAAATGAAACTGAGGAAAGCTGCAATTGAGGCTGGAGTCAGATTTGAGATGACCTATGCCAGTCCAGCTTCTGAAAATAGGTGTACTGCTGTACATATCAAGGAGTATAGCTTGTATGTAGGTTGTACAGCGTTGCAAGACCCTGGCTTTGCTGCTTAGTTTAGACATCATTTCGCAGAGGAAATTCATTCCCACAGGTTCACAGGAGTACCAGTAATTTCTAGTGTTTCAGATTTTCAGAGGACCTCTGAGTAGCTGCAGGTAAAAGGCTGTTACATCAGAAGGGCATTTTGAAAAAAAACATGTCAAGCTATGCACCGGACATCTGGGATCATGGTTTCCGGTGAAAGTTCTTCAGATTCCCGCAGGTGCTTTAATCCAGGTCAATAATGTGTGGGTGGTATTTTCTTTGTATTTAAATGGCTTTTCTGAAGCTTTTCATTACTGACATTATTGCTGGTCTTAAACTTGCTGTCAACATAGATGTTAAAACTTCTGCTGTTAAAAAATATGTGTTCCAGCTGGCAGTGTTAAAACTGGCAAAAATTCCATCAGAATGCTGTTGAGGTTTTCTGGATTTATTTCCTTAAAATGAATGCCCATACTTTTTTTCTTTTAGCCAGTCTTTAAATACTGTAATGGCGGGTCCATAGGCAGGCTGCAGAAAGGGGCAGGACCAAAGCACTGATTGATCTTCACCAACCAGGAAGTGGGCACCGCACGGATCGGGGGTGTGGTCAGAATACTGGAGTGAACGGGACCCCTCCCTTTTAGAAGGTTCTATGGATCCCTGAGCTTGGACATTTACCCACAGCTGCCAGCTTGGGACTTTCTGGCCTGGGACTTTCCAGCCTGGAACTTTCCAACCAGGTGAGTTATCTCTCCCAACTGGCTGGAGCAGGCACTGCCACCCTCCAGCTCCCCTATAATAGGGAGTGGAAGCTGGATACCAGGGTTGGACTAAAATAAGGAGAACAGAATGAAGAAAAAAGCTAAAGAGAGAAAGAGAAAAAGAGCTAAAGAGAAGAAAGAGACGACTAGTAGAGACGTGATCTGTGGCTGCCAGCAGCTTTGTAAAGCAATAATTGAAGCTAAAATAAATAAAAAGTTTAGCCTTGCCTTGCATCCTTCTTGATACAAGAGGTTCTGTGTTGACTACCGGCAGTTGAATGGGGTGACTCGGAAGGATTTGTACCCTCTTCCCCGAATAGACGAGTCCCTGGACTTGGTGGCCGGGTTATCATGGTTCTCGTCTCTGGACTTAAGAAGTTGCTAATGGCAGGTAGCTCTCGCCCCTGAAGCCCGGCCCACTGTCTGGTCTACCTGGACAACCTGCTGGTGCATGGCCCCAGCTTCGAAGAGGGGCTGAAGAAGGAAGTCATCGTCCTCGAACACCGAGTTGGCAAGATCAGCACCATGTGGGACTGGCCTACTCCCGCCAACCAGCGAAAGGTGAGGCCGTTTCTGGGGTTGGCCTTGTATTACTGTCAGTTCGTGGCCAACTTTGCAGACAAGGCAGCCCCCTTAACCGTCTCCTGAAGAAGGGCAAGGTGTTTCTGTGGGGTCCCAACTGTCAGACAGCCTTAACTGAGTTAAAGTAGGCCTTGACTTGAACCCCAGTGCTCTCCCCACCCAATCCTGGGTTGCCATTCTTGCTGGAAAATGAATGCAAGCAACCTGGCAACTTGGTTTCAGAAGTTCGTTTCTGTTGCATTTTCTGTAAACATGAATGCGATTTCTACAGTAAGTTGTATTTATTTTTCATATTTTTTTTGCAATTCTGTTAACTATTGCTTCATTGAAATAAATAACAATAACAATACATAATGTATTGGCATTTACTTTAACAACATGGTTTGAAATTAAAAGTCCAGTATATAAATATCAAGTAATAGCTGTATGAAATGGAAAAAACAAGCAAATGATTTATCAAATGGAAAAGAGTAATGTTGAAACGGTAAATCGCTTTGGTCTACAAATTACATTTATATACACAAATGGTTTTGGAAATTTCTTATTCATTTTATTAATACAGATTAGCACAAACCGACATACCACTTTTTTAGGAGATTAGCATAAGCTACTATAGGGTTCCCTATTTTGTATGTTTCTCCGTTTTGCTATCTTCCCGTTCATTTAGTTGTTCTTCATCTAAATCGTCATGTCTACTTACTAGTTTTGGGATTTTTTTGGTGGTTCAGTATCTTCAGAGACATCCATATTTACAGTTGGTCACTCAGTTTTATAGTTGCTGTAACTTTGTAACTGTAAACAAGATGGCTGCCTGTATCGCAAATTCTGTGACGCAGTGCCGTGATTTCTAATGTGTGATAAGGCTCAAACTGTCCGTATCCATCCAATATATAGACAGCTGTAACCTAGCTCGACCAATCACATTGCTTGTTTCACGTTCCATTGCCAGCCCTGGATTATAAATATATATATATATATATATATATATATATATATATATATATATATATATATATATATATATATATATATATATATATATATATTATAATCCAGGGTTCGTTATCTGTTCCTTATACTGAGGGATTACTTATAGCGAAAGCACAGTCAAAATGAAGGATAAACTGTTGGAGTAAGTTAATGAGATGAGATTGTGAATAAAGGTAGAATTGCGTGTACCTGTTCGTTGTGTGTATGCAGTATTCTGCCTTTGCTTTATCCTATTCTTTAAAGATAAGACGCAGTACAAAAGTCAAAAATTCCGAATTGAATCTGATCTTTTGAAGTCACTACTGTGGTATTATACCTTTTTTTTTTTTTCAAATGACTCTGAATGCAAATATAACCTTCATCCATGTATTATTTATATATTGTAAAATATTATTGTAACAAAAGGTTAACCTAGAAAGTGTCTGAATCACAGCTCCACATGTATAATCAAGGATAAATGAGATTCATATCTAATAACAGAATTTATTAAAAACAAAATTGTGTTGTTCATTTACAACCATTAACACATAGGTTCTTAAACCACCATGTGTACACAATCTTAACATCTATTATTATTAAAATATGTTTTTATCCTAGAAGTGTGGGGGGCACCACATGGCCATGGCAGCCTAAGGGTTTGAACCTTAAATATATGCTGCTGCATTTGAACTTATTGTAATTTTGACAGTTGACAATCAATAACGCTTGGTTATTACAATAACCCTGATGCGAGAATAAAGTAAGGGCACTCTTTTGGGCACTCTTGTTGACACGCTTGAAGCGCAATTTTACTGTGAATTATTCATTTGTGGATAAATCCAACAAATTAGCCAAATTCGGTACGTAAAAAGCAAAAGCAATGTACGACCTGTCTCAGAGAGATGAGAGAGAAAATGGCGATGTGCTACTGTGAGGATGTCCCTCTTCAACAAAAGGTGGGCGGGACTTCCTCCTCACAGCAGGGCCCTGATAGGGCAGCTTTTGTATATTTGCTCAGAGATTGATGGTCAGAGAGGCTCTTCATATTCGGTAATGGTTGTCATTCGAATTGAAAGGGAACACTTATTGTGCCCTATGTATGTTTTGGAATTGCTAATGGAATTATGGAAACTCTTGACTAATTGCACACTGCATGCAGATGTGAATATGACAGTAACAAAACCAGTCAAAGATTTCTTCTGAATCAGTATTTTGTTTGGGAAACCATTGTTCCATATATACTATAATGATGTCATCAAAAGAATGCACAAATAAGTACAAACATTATTTATGTCATTTTTCATGAATAAGATTTATATCTTTGTACTATTGGCATTAAAAGTGATTTGCATGCTATCTGAATTGCATTTCATTTTACCAATACTGTAGTATGTTCACCAACCTGTACACAGATACAGTTCTATTTTATTAGCTTCACTGTCTGTATTTATTATTGTCTACTGTATATGCTTACTATAAGGGATCCATTTTTCAGTTCAAAACTTATCACTTACTTATCAAAGGACATCCTCCAATGGCTGTATATATTATAGGTTAAGTTTAGCGATAATCCCAAAATCGGAAATAAGTGTTCTTGCTAAAATAAAATATGTAATTTTCACAAGAAGAAACTCCCGCCAGACATGCTGGGGTAAAGAATCTCAAGTTTCTCTTAGTCATGTGGTATAACCTTACTGAAACTGTCGCTGGGCCCCATAGCTCAAATCTGAGACATAAAGGACCACTTCCAATACAAAACCATAGAAACATGGCATGTAATTCTCCATAGTCCCTATACCGACTACCTGCATGAGAGAAAGAGAGAGCGAAATGTTTCTTTCCTCATAATTAACCTACCAGACAAGATAATGCCAAAATGAGCTTCTCACTAAAAAAAGGGAAGATGAAGGGAAGATGAAACCGCTAACTGAGATATACCATAACCAAAATTTAGTAACAAACTAAAACAGAGCATAGTAGTTATATACAGTTTCATTTTGATAAAATGTGCTGTTCTGAGATGATACATCTCAAGAACAGTTTTCCTTATCTTTTAATTTTCTTTATGACCCACAAGAAAATAACATCTATATCATTCACTAAAAACAAATGATTAATATTTCATACTCTTATATTCTGGAATACTGTTAAGCAATGATCTGCACAGTATTTAAAGTATCTCGTGAGCCCCTTTCACACTGGCACTCCTACCTGCGTCATAATCAGACATAGTGTGAAACCATGTATCTGGGTTGTACCCTGGTTGACCCGGGTTGCAACAACCCACCACAGGATGTGGGTCGACATGTTGTGACCCGGGTTGAGCGAGACAAAATGCATGACAGACGTTTGTAAGCCAACAAAATAACAAACAGCCATGTCTGCATGAAGGTTCACGTCCACAAGGAACATTTTTGTTTATTCTGTTTAGCCATATTTTGTTGATTGCAACACACCATAAACCAGATTGCAGCAGGGATGACAAAACATTTTGCTCCAATCAACATTGGGGCCAGCGGTTCAACCCAGAGAAGCTTGGATTGAAGTGTCTGTAACACACTGCTTCCGAGGCATTGATAGCTCCCAAGAACACTACTTCTTGTATTTACCTTACAGGAAAAGAGAGCTAACATTCACAAAAGAAAAACAAAGGTTGGATTAATATTTATCTACATGAACAGTGCCATATATTTTAGTGCCACTGGTAAAACACAAAAACAAACCTCTTTGATGAAGAAAAACATACACTGTAAAATGAATAAAAAAATAAATAAATAAATTCAGTGACTTGGTAGGACAATGGTTTACAGCCCTTTGCAATAGAAACTACCACACACATACAGTGAACATTTAGTTCATCCAAACTGGAATCTGGGCTGCCAGATAGAACTATGGTCATGTGCAATTTATAGTCATATTTAAAAGCCATTCTTAATCAAGTGTCACAACACAATGACAATTAAATTAAATTGAGATTTACTTTGTAATGCTCTGTGGCTTAATTTAATGTCATTCACATGTTCCATTAAATAACGTATTGATACAGCGTGACAGTGGCTTTAGTAGAGCAGCCTATTGTGCTGACAGTCATAAAATGTGACGTTAAGACCCTTTTCTTCCACCAAGTTTACCATGAGTGTACATAGCCACTAACTTAAAAATTCAGCACTTTTACAATTGATATTTTTGTAAAATGTTGGTAAAAAAAAAATGTTTCCGTAAAAAAACATTTTCTTTTTTAAAGTCGTGTGTTAATGCACGATTTTGAGCACCAGATACATGGGGGTAAACTTGACCAAACAACCTGGAAACAATCAGACACAACTTGCGATACCCAACAGTCAGTGCTTAATTTGTAAAGAAAGAGGTGCCGGGGCACAAGCAATGACAATAATACGTCCTTAAGAAGCGCACATTCAAAATCACAACACTTTTATTTGAAAGAGTATTGTATGTACATTCTACATCATATACAAAGTGGTAGTACGTGCAGAAAAATTAATTAAAGGCAACAGCAGGACAAATAATAAAAAGTCTGTCATTTAAATGGTTTAAAAAAAACAAACAAATTCAAAGGACTTCAGAAGGACGACATTGATTAAAAAAATACACATCCCAACACTAACATTGGTTTGACAAACGGTCTGCACTGCAACGGTATGCAACAGAAGCCGCTGCGCTAGTAGATTAGAAAAACGATTAATTAAACATTGGCTAGGTAGTTGTTATCTTAGTATGTTTATATTCTCTATTAATTAAATTATATTCATTGAAAAATGCTAGAGAGAACCAGGTCGTTATTTTATTGTTTTGGTTTAATATAGCAGGCTAATGTTCCTATTGATGTAGGCTACGATATTTTTGTTGTCGTTCTTTGTTGAAATTGTCCAGCTTTCATATTTTGTTGTGTACTACACATTTAGTGTAAGAAGCTGCTTGTATAGTTCATGTCGTTTTTCAAATCAAGTAAGCTTATTTGTGTATAAAAACGACAACAGAGTTGCAGTCAGTGTCATCTTACTTAAAGACACGCAAGCTGAAATCGTAAAGTAATTTAAAATAGGCTCCAGACGTGGCAGCTGACTGTCTCTCTTTAGCGCGCACGCAAGAACTCGCAGACTTGATGCAATTGTGTTGAGAATTTTAAAAGAAAGCATTTGATGGGATTTTTAACTAGAGGGAGCGGGAATATGACTGCACGCCCAGAAGTTCCGGGGCTATGCCCCGGCAAGACCTGTCACAGAATAAGCACTGCCCACAGTACTGTAGTTAAATTTACACAACACAGTTCAGGTTATAAAGCTGTTTAGGGTATCCATACGGTAGTATACTTTACACAGGGCTACATAATAAGGGAATACCAGATGCACAATTTGAAACCCACTTAAAATATTGTAATATTTTCTAGCTTATTTCTTTTCATACCGCTATGCAAAAAAAAAAAAAAAGGAAAAAGCTATACACTTACAGTTAAAAAAAAACAAAAACGTGTAGGCTATTTGGAGTGAGAATAAATGTAAAATTTCTGGAAACCTACCTATTGCCAAACGTATATTACTCGAATATTATAGCCTCTAGCATATCATTAAAAAAATAATAATAATAAAAAAAAAGATCTTCTGTTCTTACGGTTGTATTGTATGCAATTCATTATATGAACTAAGCTGTACTTTGTATAATGTCTTACTGTACGTTGCATGTAGCATTAAACTCAGATTAACTTTACTACCTACTGTACTGAATCTACTGGCAAATGATTATACAGGTTAAACAGTTTTAGAGCAAATGATGTAAATCATGACCTACCTGTTCTCCAGTCTCGGATGACTTAATCAGGTGTTTCTCTTTGTAAAGGGACCACAGGCCAATATTTGGCAAGAAAATCAAAGCCACCATGAACACAAAAGTCATCTGCAGAATTCGTTTCTGTCTCCTCTTCATTGT
The DNA here is from genome assembly GCF_017654505.1 of Polyodon spathula. Lineage (NCBI taxonomy): Eukaryota > Metazoa > Chordata > Actinopteri > Acipenseriformes > Polyodontidae > Polyodon > Polyodon spathula. The sequence continues at coordinate 46,346,834 of NC_054535.1, read as the reverse complement.
GAAAACACGACGTTGTAACAAAATCCTTTACTTCGGTCTGACTTAAAACCAGTTATGTTCAGGTGAATGTTCCGTTGAAGTCTCTCAGTCTGATAAATCACCTTCCACGGAACGACTGGGAAACTTTCACCTGCCAGTACATGGAGGACATTGAACTTGTTTAAATCCCTAAGGTGTAAAGATTCGCATGGTTATTAATACTTCCACTATATTAGATCTGAGGTAAATATGGGTATATTTCATTTGCCATGAAAATGAAAAATAATATATGCATTAACGTAGTTCTTTAGATCCGGCAGTGAAAATACATATACATTTATGACTCACAAAGAACGTGCTTGCAGTATATGCTACACATGTCTTTAAATGTTAAACCTTTTTGCATGTTTCAAGTCGGTATTACTCTAGCTATGCATGGATGGATTTAGTACACAGGCACGAACAATTCAATCATACAAAGCAAAATCTCTCGACTTACTATGAAACCTCATTTGCATGATGTAACATCAGCGCTGGTATTTTAGATCATGCTACATTACTGTTTCCCATCTCAGTCCTTTTGTGCAAAGAGATGTTTCTCGTTTTCAACAAGGCAACCAAACGCAGTGCAGAATCTTTTTATTTTCCAACAATGCACACATCAGGGAAACAGAGTTCGATTTGAGCTCTTTATAAACGACACAGGCGAAGTCCTCACGAAACTGCAATTATTGCACAAAAGAAAATAACATGTTTCTCTCTCTCCTTGCTTTTCCTCCTCTGACACCTCGCAGTTCAGTTCAGATCTTGCGGTTGTAAACCACGTGTATTAGACATTAGCATGAAAACATCCCGAAAGCTCAGTGATCCAATACAAATGATCGCTTGGTGGGACATTGTGTGTTAGCAACCACACAACACTGATTCTTGCCATCGCCAGCAGCTAAATATCACCTCATCCTGTGAGATCTGGAACTGAGGAACGCAATGAATGAAAGGAAAATCTTGGCAGGGTGATATATTTTGACTTTTTGTGTATAGGATTTTTTTTTTTTTTTAATATAATAATTTTTAAGTCTTCTAATGCTTTATTGCAATGTTTTAGTCTTTTAGCTGCATGTTGTTGATACAGTACTGTACTGTGTGTTTTTATGTTATACTGTACATAGATACTAGAGGGTATGATTTTATTTTTCTTTTTTTAAACTTAAGACACTAATATTGTTTTTCAGATAATCTGTGGAAATCACTATACTGTATTTGCAGGTTGGAGTATAAAAAATACCAACAAAATCTTACCCAGCTAGTTGAATTTATTATTCTGTATTCAATATCCAGATGTGGTTAAAACCTGAAGTTAGACACTTACATATTCATTATTTCGGGTTTATAACTGATTATTAGAGATGTGGAAAGAATAGCAATAGAGGAAACCTGCAGTTCCTCTCTGAGCCTCTGTAGTGCCCAGGCTCTGCACAGACAAGGCACCATCGAAGCACGTCCTCCTTCAGGCTCTTTAGGGCAGGGGCAAAGACAGGGGTTTGATTTTTCCCTGGAGGAGACATTCCTCCACTGTGCTCACCCCGATAGTAGGCCTCCATCCAGAGGGGACCATATGGGCACACGTTCCTTAAGTGCCCAAACTCCCCATAAGCTCTGCACCACAGAGCCCCTTCTTCCTTTAACCGCTACTGCCTCTCACCTCCATGTTTTTTTCTCTTTTTTAATTTATTTCTTTTTTAAACTGTAGTTCCTCTCTGGGCCCTATTCTGCTCTGACACCATGTGTGGAAATGAATGTCAGGATGTAGACCCAGAGACAGAAGCTGCAGTTTAAACACTAGTGTGAACATTTAATACGAAGACAGTACTTACAAAAAAAAAAAAAAAACATTTAACAAAACAAACGACACAAGGGCAAAAACAAAAGGTCTACAAAAACTGACAGGCATAAACACAGCACAGCAACACAAAACATGGACCTCCAACTCTATCACCAACATAGTCTAACATTAATACTTGTCATTACCTTTCTTATACACCTGTGGCTGGAGCTTAGTTAATCATTAATCATTTATTCAATGCTCCAGCCACATTCCCACGTGTTTTGATAGTGAGGAATTTAACCTCCTCCCTGCCAACCCAATATTCCCCCCACACACACACCCACACACACACACACACACACCCACATACACACATGCTTCGGCATAGCTTTCAACCTGCCACAAGAGATAAGAGCACTTTCTGAAGCAAAATAAGGTTAACAAATGTATTGCCCCTGTCCTGAAACCAAAAGCAAATACCACCCACCACCACCACCACTAAGAAAGCTTATTTTTTAAATAAATGATTGATAATCCAATTATTTTTTTACTGAAACAAGCCACTTAACCACATCTATCATTTGAAAGCTCTAACTGTACATAAAATATTGATACCAAATGTATTGCCCTTGCCCCTGATCTATGTTCATTTACTATGGAATCCCATTTCCGCCACATCATTTTTAAAAATAAAAATTAAATAAATAGTTTACTATCTCATAATTTGACTTACTTTCTCATAATTATAACTTAACATCTCATCATACTTCAACTTACTTTATTATAATTATGACTTACTGTCTTATAATTTTGACTTACTATATAGTAAGTTGAAATTATTAGATAGTGGCCTCTATTCATCAACGTGTGGGTGTTTAGAATTTTTTTTTAGAAAAGTTTACCGATAATTTCTTATTTACATTTTTTCTTAAATAGTGAGTGATTAATCAAACAGTAATTTTGAAACACCGACATTCAGAATCCCTTTTCTGTCAGATTTTACACCTCCTGCATAAATTAAATTAGATGCTCCCGCCTATAAGACAGCCTAATCAAAATAAAAAGGGAGCCAAGTTAATCACGAATTGTGGATGAAACAACGGTAAAAAATAAAAAATAGGTAGGGTCGTGGATGGACACTATGTACCTTCACCCCTCTTTTCATTTATCATCAGCACTAACAAGCTCAACAAGAGACAGGTGCTGCTCATCAGCGCATCTGTGTAAAAGCAGGCTCTGACCGACAAACAGGGCCTGAGTGTAGTGGTGGAGAAAAAGGACTTAGAGGTCGGCAGGTGTGCAGACATTGAGATCGAGAGTGAGAGAAGGAAGGAAAGAAACAAACAAACAAAGGATTTAATGACTATGACTTTGAAACGGAATTGGACCTTGAAAAGTGGATTAGACTATTGGACTAGATGAATAACCAACCTCAGTAAAACAACCCTTTTTGAACCTGAACAAACCTGACTGCCTATTATCGTTTGGTTGTTTGTTTGGAAAGACCCCAGGCAAATAGCGTACCTGTCCTGGGGCAAATTATAGAAGAAGATTATTTTTGTTTATTTTGTTCTGTTTTATTATTTTTTTTAAAGAAGAAAGATTCATCTGCTGCCTTATTTATTAAAAAAATAAATATACAGACACCGTGCTGTTCAAACTATATCACTGCCTCTCTGTGTCTGGTGTTTTGCATCTTATATATATATATATTTTTTTTTCATTTATCTACACATCCTATCCCACAGCTTCCAAGTGAAAAAAATAGTCTAGAAATTTGTAGAAAATGTATTAAAAATAAAAACTGAAATAGCTTGGTTGGATAAGTGTCCACCCCCCTTGTAATAGCAATCCTAGATTAGCTCAGGTGTAACCAGTCTCCTTCAAAATCACACACCAAGTTGAGTGGCCTCCACCTGTGTTAAATTGTAGTGATTCACATGATTTCAGGATAAATTCAGCAGTTCCTGTAGGTTAAGAAGTGGAGGGTATATGGCACCACCAAGACCCTGCCTAGAACAGGCCATCCCTCCAAACTGGATGACCGAGCAAGAAGGAGACTGATCAGAGAGGCTACCAAGAGGCCAATGGCAACTTTACAAGAGCTACAGGCTTTGATGGCCAAGACTGGTCAAAGTGTGCATGTGACAACAATATCCCAAGCACTCCACAAATCTGGCCTGCATGGTAGAGTGGCAAGAAGGAAGCCATTACTCAAGAAAGCCCACCTTGAATCCTGTTTGAAGTATGCAAAAAAACACTCAGGAGATTATGTAGCCATGTGGCAAAAAGTTTTGTGGTCTGACAAAACTAAAATGAAACTTTTTTGCCTAAATGCAAAGAGTTATGTTTGGCACAAACCCAACATCACCCAAAGAACACCATCCCTACTGTGAAGAATGGTGGTGGCAGCATCATGTTATGGGGATGTTTTTCATCAGCAGGGACTGGGGCACGTCAGGATAGAATGGAAAATGAATGGAGAAAAGTACAGAGAAGTCCTTGAGGAAAACCTGCTGCCCTCTGCAAGAAAGCATGACAATGATCCAAAGCACACAGCCAAAGTTACTTTGGAGTGGCTAAGGAACAAAAAGGTAAATGTCCTTGAGTGGCCCAGTCAGAGCCCCGACCTAAATTCAATTGAAAATTTGTGGCATAACTTGAAGACTGCTGTCCATCAACACTCCACAAGGAACTTGACAGAGCTTGAATGGATTTGTAAAGAAGAATGGTCAAATATTGTCAAATCTAGGTGTGCAAATTTGGAAGAGACCTATCCCAACTGACTCACAGCTGTAATTGCTGCCAAAGGTGCTTCTGCCAAATATTAACTTAGGGGGGTGGAGATTTATCCATTTATAATCTTTCAGTTTTTTATTTTTAATACATCATGTGAAAAAAGTTCAAGGGGGTGTAGACTTTCTATAGGCACTGTATATATACACAGAAACACAGACGGTTCCCAACAGTCACACATATTTTAGTGGTGGGATATGTATTGGTTTCCCCATTTCCCAAGACACTCCCACCAACTGAGCATCCTCAATCAAAGTTAGCCCGCATCCTGAGTCCACTAATGTGTGGATACTCACATCACCAACCCATACATCAATAATACAAGGTTTCCCCCAATCATTACTCCTGGACTTACCTGCCTCTGGTGTCAGATAACGCAAGGCCATGTCACACTTCATTGCCGCCGGGGTGACCAACCTCATGGCACCAGTAGCAGACCTGGGTAAAGGACACCCATGGAGCCTGAGTGTCCTACTGCCTGGCTAGCAACGGAGATGGGACCCCTATTCTAACCCAGCTGGGAGCCAACAATCTCCATTGTTGTGGAGGGAGGCCGCCCATTGAGCTTCGAGGGGGTGAAGGTTGTCCTTTGGGAAGTGGGGGAAGTAGTCTTCGGGTCTGAAGGAGCCTTGAGGGGTGAGCTGATATGCCGGCAGGAAGTCTTCAAACGCCTCGACCAGACAGACTGCTTCCTCCAGTGTGGTGGGCAGGTGCCAGCTGACCCAAGCTTGTGTCTCTGGCCCAAACACGTAGCTGAACTGTTCAATAGTGATCAGTCCAACCCCCTGTGCGATAGTCTGGGTGTCGGGGCAGAGCCATCGGATCAGCTGGGGTTTTGGTTTGAGAGGTATCACCCCTGGTTCTGCTACATAAAAATTATATTAATTATTATTATTATTATTATTATTATTATTATTTATTATTATTATTATTATTTAGCTGGCACCTTTACCCAGTGTGACTTACAAGTGTATGAGAGGTGCAAGTTATAAATAAATACAACAAATAAACAAACAGAACAATACAGTAAGAATACATTACATACAGTGCAATATGAGGCGACATACCGGAAGTAGTGTTCTATTTTCTTTTTTTATGTTGATTTCAGTTTTTATAGTTCTGTATGTACATATACCCCTTTACACCTGTTGACACACTACTTTCTTTTGAAATGTTTATTATATTATATTATTGTTTTTTTTTTTTTTTTTCATAGTTGTGCTTTATGTGCTAATTTTGAAAATAAAACCTTTTATCTTTAATTTTCCATTTAAATACAGTGTTTCTGCTATGCAAAAGTTACATATGATATTCGTGAATAAAACTTTTGAGTTGTCTCCAATAATTTGTTTTTCATTTTCACATTGAAGCTGTTTAAAAAAATGCCGGTTAAAATGACCGGTGCAGCGGTTCTAGGTAGAAAGAAAATCCGGCGGTTCTATTGTTAATCCACCCGTGCACAGCAAAGTGCTCCAGGTCAGGTGAGGTTCTTGTGGTGCTGTGCTGTGCAGTGTTGGGAAGTGGTAGTGGTGCTCTGGGGTTTGTGCTGGCTCCATGGCTGCAGTTCCCTAGTGTTAGTATTTTCAGCATAAGGGGCCGTACTCATGTAGCTGCATCCCCTTTGTACTGCCAAACCCCTCCCTGAGACGAGCCCGGCGCCATGCTCTATTTGCGTGCCCTACAGTTGATCACAATGGATTTGTTTAGCAGTCTTGAAACTATAGTCTTTCTTCAAAATGGCTGAATTCCAGTTCTGACCTACCATCGAGTACCATCTACCAGTGCCCTTTCTCCCTTTTTGTGATCTGCAAAAGAACAATCTGTGAACCATGAAGAAAGCAAAAGTCTTAACTACTTGTTACCCCTCAACCTATAATATTCAGTTTACCTTGTTTATTTGTGGTTGGTCATTTTCATCTTATATTACTATTCATTGGTTAAATATGGTATTGATATCAGTTTTATTAAAAGTTCTAGACTTATATACATTTGGGTGTCCATTATATACACACTCATAAAAAAATAGGTATACTGATGTCTATGACGTTTTTGAGAGATTAATTGGTAATGTTTTACTGTGGTTGGGTGATTTTTCCACAACATACAGGTTTATTGTTTTTGCCTGGATTCAGGTAAGTTGTTGGTTCGTTGACTTTGGTTTGTTGAACATAGAATTATTTGTGTCTTTTGTTTCTGATTTCACTTCTCTTTGTACTTGGAGATGACACCGACTGAAAATACATGTGTATGCAATAAAAAGGTAAATAATCAATTACAATCTCTCTCTCTCTCTCTCTCTCTCTCTCTCTCTCTCTCTCTCTCTCTCTCTCTCTCTCTCTCTCTCTCCAGCCACACCCCCTGTACTGCGAGCTGCAGTTTAATTATTTCCAGACTGCATTCTGCACAAGTTTGTGAATTGCTGGCACATATGAGTTTGCCAAACCTCGTCTCTGCCAGAATGTACACACATGCACGTACAAACACACGCCGTCTTTTTAAATAATGGAACAAATATGCAAAGTCATAATACAAATACAAACATAAATCACAATACAAACAAGAAAAAAGACAGGGGCGGAGGGGGAAACCCCATTCTAAAATAAACAAACAATTTTCCTGCCGTCTGTTAATTTATTATTGTAGTTTACTAACATACACTTTCCTATTGCTTTTCTGTTACTTATTCAGTTCATTTTTATGTTGATGCACATGCATCATGACAAGTAATACATATGTATTTGTTTATGTATTGATTCATATTGTGTCTGGTGGTTAACTCTATCTTAGAGAACACTTTAGTTATAAGAACACTTCGCTTGATTCACAAGGGGTGTTCTCTTAGCCAGAGTCTACTGTACTAAAAAGACAACAAGCACATATATATATTTTTTTTTTGTGTAAAGTACATAACTGTGGCAGTTTTTTTGTTGTATGTGTGTTATGTCAAGAAAATAAGAATTGTGTCTCAAATACTAGTTCTTGGATGTGTTACTACATTCATGAATTTGTATTTCAACATATATTTTATTACCGCAGCATATCAAAGGGCTAATATTTTCAAATAAATAAATATTAATCATTGTTGTGTTACATATTATTGCATGCAGTGTAACATTGTGTATCTAGAACATAAATGATTTACAAACACTGCATAACCCAAAAGAGCATGTAACCCAAATGTTTTGGCAATACATTTGTTTTGTATATCCAGACATGTATCTACCGGTATTTTGAAGATTACATGCTGCAGTTTACCTGTTAGCCGCTAGGGTGGAGCAAATGGAGAATTTTAAGTAAAGACAAATATAGTTCCATAGTTCTATGTCAGATACCAGAAAGAATGTGTGCATTCTAAAGCAATTATTATGCTCGAACAGTATACAACCTACAGATGATGCTTATGGCCTAATGTAATACTTAAAGGTTACATAAGGACCTTTTTATTGTATTGTGTATATATTATAAATTGCATTCTCTGCCTCAAGATGGCTTCCCATGTACCCGCATAGACCTCTCAGAGCTATATTTCCCATCATCCTCCTGCTCACATATGTAACTGAGATGGATTTACCAGTGAGCAGGAGGATGATGGGAAATGTCCTTATGTACCCTTTAATTTGATTAACAAGGATTTGTTTTGATTTACATACACGTGCCAAGGATTTCCTAAAACTTCCTAAATCAATGTTGTGTCAAAAGATAACTTTACAAAATACAGACCTGTAGCGGGGTGCCCCACCCCTCTGCATAATTTTGTGTTTTATGTTTTATGTGGTGTGTATGTATTGGTGCAGGAGTGTGGGTTATGTAGCACGGGTGACTTAAAATGTATAGTTGAATGTAGGCACAGGGATTGCACAATCACTTCATATGTAGATAAAATGTGTATTATTATGTGGACACAGGGATTGCACAAATTAGTTCACATGCTGGGATTCAAGTGAATGATTAATTAGTATTGTGGGGATAGGCACTTTGTGAAGGAGGTAAAAGGAGAAGTCCCTTGCCCAGGGCCTAAGAGGGTGGAGCCACAACATCCAGTGCCCAAGAGGGTTGAACCTTAGCATCCAGCACCCAAGAGGAGTAAGCCCATATCTCCAGTGCCCAAGAAGGGCGAGACCGAGAGACCATAGCCCAAGAAGGGGAAGTCTACATGTCCAGAGCCCAAGAAAGGGACCAAGTCTCCAGTGACCGAGGGAGAGCCACGACAGTCTCCAGTGACCAAAGGTGACCATACCAGTCTCCAGAGATAGAAGGAGGCTACTTGTTGCTCCCACCTCCACCGCAAGAGGGATGCTACCTGCTGCTCCCGCCTCCACCTCCAGAAAGAGACTATCTGCTGCTCCCGTCTCCACCGCCAGAGGGAGACTACCTGCAGTTTCCAACTGCACCCCTACAGGGAGACTACCTGCAGCTCCCGCCTGCACCACCAGAGGGAGACGACTGCCTGCAGCTCCCACCTGCACCGCCTAGGGCTGCAGAACCCGTACTGCCTAGGGCTGCCAAGCCCATGCCACCAAGGGGAGGCCGGCTAACCATTGGGGGGGGGGGTGGGGGGGGGGGGGGGGGGTGGGGGGGGGGGGGGGGGGGGGGGGGGGGGGGGGGGGGGGGGGGGGGGGGGGGGTTGTTGGGGGGGGGGGGGGGGGGGGGGGGGGGGGGGGGGGGGGGGGGGGGGGGGGGGGGGTGGGGGGGGGGGGGGGTGGGGGGGTGGGGGGGGGGGGTGGGGGGTGGGGGGGGGGGGGGGGGGGGGGGGGTGGGGGGGGGGGGGGGGGGGGGGGGGGGGGGGGGGGGGGGGGGGGGGGTGGGGGTGGGGGGGGGGGGGGGTGGGGGGGGGGGGGGGGGGGGGGGGGGGGGGGGGGGGGGGGGGGGTGGGGGGGGGGGGGGGGGGGGGTCACATTGGGAGGCCTGCTCACCATCACCTGGGAGGCTTGTTCTCCATTGCCCGGGGAGGCCTGTTTGTCACCACCTGGGGGTCGTTTGCTGCTGACTCCCGGGGATTTACTGTGGCCTCTGGCGGAGTGGGCCACACCGCTGTCAGCCTTTCCACTGCCAGCAGAGCCACAGGAGGAGGACTTGACCCCGCTGTCAGCATGTCCACTGACAGCATTGCCATTGGAGGAGGACCTTGCTCTGATGTCAGTATTTCCACTGACATCATGGCCACAGGCAGCATTGGCACTGCCAGGATTGCCTTAGCTGAAGGAGCCAGCCTTGGCACTGTCGGCACGTCTGCTGTCAGCATTGCCAATAGCAGCCTTTCCTCTGCTGGAGTGTGCCACGCCATTGTCAGCATTTCCGTTGCCAGGATTGCCGCACATGGGCCCCTTGATGATTCTATTCTTGACCCAGGACCCTGACTAAGACTTTTGGGCTTTCAAGGGGGAGATGTCCTTTAAGGCTATGTGTTCTGCACACAAGGGGGGAGATAGGTGGTGGGGTGCCCTTCCCCTTTGCATATTTTTGTGTTTTATGTTTTATGTTGTGTATGTACTGGTGCATATGTGTGGGTTATGTAGCACAGGTGATTTAACATGTATAGCTGAATTTAGGCACGGGGATTGCACAATCACGTCACATGCAGATAAAATGTGTATTAGTATATGGGGCACAAATCAGTTAACATGCTGGGATTCAAGTGAATGATTAATTAGTAATTGCATCCCGGCAGAGCTGTAGATAAGGATGCACAGAGAACTAATAAAAAGAATAACAATTTCTACTCATGCTGGAGGACCAGCATGATACTTGTTGTCGGTTAGTTCAATCGGTTTTGTTTGTCTGTTTGTTTGGCCATCGTGCCTGTTTGTCTGTTCAGTGTTTCTGTTTTGTTCAATCTTTTTATTTGTTCATTTATAATAAACCGGCGCAACAGTGCATTCACTACACATTTTGTGTCCATTCTTTTCCTGGTCTGACATCACCACATGAGCCAGCTTGTCACAAGACCAGTCTGATCTAATAGGCTCTTTTTCACATGTTATCTCATTACATTGATGAAGGCACTAATTGAAATTTTAGCTTCTTCACTTTTATTAATTAATTAACTTTTTATTATGTTCAGAATTTAGGTACAGCTGTTATGTTTTGGGTCATATTGACCCGATACAATTTCAAACTAATTTAAACAGGCTTAAACTGATTAAATGTTTTTATTTGCAAAGGTTACTCTTTTATGCTCTTTTTGTCCAGGAGCTGTGATAGAACTTGTTTGACTGCCAACCTGGGAGCTCCTCATTTTGGAATGTCTTTACCAGTGAGATCCTGTTGCAATACTGACAGAGAAAATTAGGCTCTGCCTTGTGGACATATATTGTTTGTTTTTTTGTTTATAAATATCTCCAGACAGGTGCAGCCATATCCAGAGATAATAATACAAATATAATAATAATAATAATAATAATAATAATAATAATAATAATAATAATAATAATAACAAATGAAAGAAGTTTGTTTTATTCCTGCACACAAATCTACATAGATAAATGCCATGGATCATAGTGACCCAAAACATCTTATTTGTATACATGACCTGTTCTAAAAAAAGTAAACATCTCAAAGGTTCTGTTTTCTGTATATAAGTTCATGAGCCCAACTTAGGAAAAGTCATAAAATATTATACAGACCCAAAACCTAGTAGGAGGGTTAAACCAAAATACTCTCTTAATCAGCAAAGGATCTTTGTTTTCTGTAACTTTTATATTATAATAATATATTGTTAATTGCTGCACAAAGGATTAAAGGAAAATCAAGAAACTGGAAAATGTTATTTTGATGTAAAAACCCACACAAATATTTAGTACTGTGTTTTATTTGTTTTCTGTTTTAGCAATTAACGTATATTTGTATTCCAGCTATTTGCATTGCCATTGTTTTAAATCATACTGTTAAAATACCAAACAGCCTCATTATGTTATGTGTTAAAACTGATGTTGTACATATAGAAGTAATAACTGAAGTATCACACAGACAGCTGCAATATTAACATTTAATGAAAAGCTATGCTTTGTTATGTTATAAATACGGGTCAGGGACTGAGATCATAACACTTAAAAATGATACAGTATGAATCATATGTAAACCACATATTACACACTTCCTCAAGGGTAGTGCCATGTAGCTTGATTTCCTCTGAAAACATTAGCTAACGCAAACTGCAAGGTGTTGTGTTGTGGGTCATGCCAGAGGTGGCTTGTCTAGGATTTTTATTCTTAGTATACAATTGGCATTTAATTACAGGAGCCACGTGTGTATTCAGAAACATGTTATTTCTGTCAATCATATGTCTCTAAGTTGCCTTGGATAATTTCTGTTACATGTTGCACCACTGGAAAGTTATTGTTAAGATTAGCAAATGTGAGTAAAGGTGCTTCTACAAGGAATGGAAAATACAATAACAATAAAAGCAACCATAATTATAATAATAATAACACAAACCTAATTCTACAAGTTCAATTACTGTTTTATTCCTGTACCCTGCACTTACTTTAAAATAGAATCAGACACATTCTATTTAATCCCTAATATAATTTACTTTAAACCACCTAAATAAATGTATGACTGAATCAACCTAACATAAGAAATAGGTGTACTCCAGGCAGCAGTATCAAACATTTAACATTCTGAAATACACGGTTAGTATGTAAATTATCACACAAAACATTGGTAAAAACCTGAAATGTTTTACACTTGTTAATACATTAGCATAATCTACCAACAGGTGGTGCTCTAAATCATATGCAAAATTATCTTAAGCAAAGGATGCTGTTTTATCAAATGTTATTTTTGTGCTTTGCAAATATGTACACGTATAATGTTATTTCAGGACACCCCTCATTTATGCATGTTCACATTTTGAAATGTTTTTTTATTACTATTATTCTGTATGTGTTCTAAACCAAATATGACATGCGTTCATTGCAGATTCTCAGAAACATGGGTTTGTACCATATGTACTGTATATAAACCTCATTGAGATATTATTTTAACTGATTCACCCATGGTACTTCTGTATATGCTTTAATTGAAAAGATGACCAAGGCTAAATACAATTTCAAAATCATATTTTTACTTTTTTTTTGTAACTCTCTCTTCATAAAGAAAGAACGGATACCCCATTGTTGAACTCTTTGTTGATGTGAATGCTGAATTTGAATATAAATAATATAAAACTAGTGTATAATGATCTAGTGCAGGGTTATATTTCCTATATGGTCATTTTTTGTTAGTCACGGCTGGAATTTATTTTTTGACTCCACAGTAAAAGCTAAGGCAGAGATCAAGCCATGTGCTTATAATAAGGAAGATTAAATTGTGTTCTTTTTTTCTGATCAAATTAAAACGTTTAGTTTTTAGCAATTAAGAATTTTAGCTGTAAACCATAAAACTACTGTATCATTATTTTGTGTGTGTACTATATATATATATATATATATATATATATATATATATATATACACACACACACACACACACACACACACACACACACACACACAAGGATATTATAGAGATATTAAAGGATTTTCTAAGGGTTAATGTTTCTGCTATATATATATAACTTTTAATTAAGCTCATATGTGGTGTCTTCTCATAATGATTGATTGGTACTGTAAAAAAAGCATGGATTGAAAAAAATCGTAACACAAACGAGGATCCAGTGACTTAATGGCATGAAGCATATTCAGAAAGACAAAAACTGACATTTCCATCTAGAACAATTTAGAATTTAGCAAGAGCCATGCATGTTTGTATGCTATTTTAAACGAAAAAATAAGGTCACAAACAAAAATAGATTTTGTATTTCTTTATACATGCATATTTTAACGCATTATAAGAGCTACATATTTATTGTATGCTAATGTTATTCCAATAAATAAATACTGGTACCACATTTAACATCTTGTAGTTCAGGATGGTGAATTTTAAGGGTCGTTTATCTATTTGCATTTTCTTATAAATGAATGGCCCTGAAGGCAGCAGGAGCGAATAAATTAAAAAGCAATGCACACTGCAGGGGAGGGAATGACACCGATATGCCATAATAATAATGCCATGATGACGCTATGGTGTTGGTTTGTGTAGAACCAGGTTCGTGGTCGTTAAGACTGTTGCTAAGGAAGTGAAGCATTCCCTTTTGTAGAGCAGAGACGCATGCGATCTTCAGACTATGTTAGGGGGGCGCTGACAGATGATAAGGGAAATCATTGAGAACTGCAGAACAAAATTATGTTCACTGAGCAAAAAAAAATGTTCACTGAACCATTGCTCATTTGCTTGATCCCTTTTTTATTCCCTTTTGACCTCTATGGTACAAGGTTAGAGTTCTTTCTTGCTCTGCCTGCAAATGTGTTAAAATAACTTGTGCTTTGACCTGATATTCTTATATCTTATACCTGACCTGATATTCTTATATCTTATATGTGGCCTGATATTATTATATCTGACCTGATAGTCTTATATCTTATATCTGACCTGATATTCTTATATCTTATATCTGATATGACATTCTTATATCTGACCTGATATTATTATATCTGACCTGATATTCTTATATCTTATATGTGGCCTGATATTATTATATCTGACCTGATAGTCTTATATCTTATATCTGATCTGATATTATTATATCTTATATTTGACTTGATATTCTGCTTTGAAAAATGTTTTCCCTTTTCATTCAAAGCATGGGACACAATGTTCAAGTAAACTTTTGGAAAATCATGCATTTGTATTTAGTGGAATTGAATTAACAAAAAGATACTTAAAAGAGTAAGTAGCGGGGTTCCAAAAAATATAGCGTTACTCGTCCCCATGTGTCACTACAACTGTTTAAATAATGTACTTGTAATTTCTCTTTTCATTGTTAACATCCTGACAAGTTTTTTACACTTACTGAATAACTTTAAGGATAAGAATTATTCTGTAAGTATTACTGCCCACATTGTGAAGCAGACAACACAGCAATAATGATCCATGATGTGGTACGGAACAGAAGCCAGAGCACTTTTTGTTATGTTTGTTTGTTTTTTTATCGCTCTTCCTGCAATGATTTAGAGAACAGATCTCAAACCCCAGTGTGCTAGAGCGGCTGTTTAATATAGGTGTAAAAAGTTGTCAGGATGTTAACAATTAAACCAAAAAATGACAGGTATGTTATTTAAAAATTTGTAGCAACATGTGGGGACGTGTAACGCTATATTTTTTAGAATCCCACTACTTAATCTTTAACATTCACACAGCAAGTGTGATTAATATCAGCTATATACTCATGTGTCCCATTGACATTAAAAACCCCACTTATTGTGATGTTAATACCGAACATTTAAAAGAACTATTAAAACAAATATAGCGTGTATATTTTGTAGGCTATTGGGGAAAAGATCATTAACTTCAACCAACATGCTGTAGCAAACTACATTCCCTTAAGATAGAAGAACATTTTGTATGATTGACATCTCAAATGAGATGGCTTTGTAATGCATGTACACGTGGCTGTTTAATCAAGACATTAAATATAGCAGGGAAAGGTCAGCACAGATGGTAATACAATGAGAACTGTAGTTTGGTTTCTATTACAGTACTTAAAATGTCATGTTGCATAGGTAAAGGTTAATATTAGCATGCTGTACCAGAACACTTCTGTTCACCTTGCAGGAAAGCACAGTAAAAAGGTTCCTAAAATGAAAATGAATCAACAACATAATGTAGTAACAATAATGTATTAATCATTAAGACGTAAGATTTTCAATTATTATTATTTATTATTATTATTATTATTATTATTATTATTATTATTATTATTATTATTATTATTAATAATAATAATAATAATAATAATAATAATAATAATAATAATAATATAATAAAGGATAGGATTAGAGACAGTGAGAGCTTCTTATGTCCTTTTTTCTTTTTAAGCTCCCTGTATTTATAATATTTCTGGTCTATATTGGCATCTTCCAATAGTAATTGTCCTGGTGTATAAATGGGAACTTTTTAAACCAAACTAAATGCATGTCTAAAAATGGAATTTTACCTTTTAATTATTTACACTATATAATGTAATTAACACACCCTAGTATACCTTAAGCACTAGTTAATATATCATGTCCATCAACAGTAGGCTACTGTATAATGTGTCGACACACAAATGTGAATGAGTTAACTCAGATCATGGTTTTGCAGAATTGTGTTTACTAGCAGTGTACAGGATTCGGAAACGGGAAGCGACAAACCGGAAATGGACAAGAAAGAACTGGAAGTGGACCTGGCCACATCAATAGTAAGCAGTGCCAAGAACTGGACGTTGTGTTTCTGGGCAATAGCATGTATTTTATACATCGGCTGTGACCCAACTTACTTTCTTGACCACATCCACTTCCTGTTGGTCCCATCCATGTCCGATCATTTTGAAATAAGATTAATACAGTTAGCACACATATATCTGACCCTATAAAATTTTGACTTCAGTGATGGTTAAACATGTGTGATGCATATCTGATTATTTCATTTTGGCCCCTTCCAAACTTTGTTAATTTTTCCCCCCCAAAAAATATACAATATCAAAAATGCATAGCTGAAAGTAGTGTGTTTTAAAATAAGTAGGCCTCCATGTAGACGTACTATATTGATTTTGATGGTACAGTACTATACATTATCAACAGAAGAAGTATTTTAATTCAGAATGATATGATTCTGAAAATATCACTTGCCAAAAGAGACTACACGTAGACTGTAGTTAGGCTTGCTACTATATATTTTTTTCAATCTTTATTTTTTAATTCAAGCAGAGAATGTGTGAAATCGACCTTTATGAGTTAAAAAAACAGACTTTTTATGCCATGTAGCGAAACCCATTTATCATATTCAACATGCAACAGAACTAACTTGCACTTATTATTCAGCTTCTGAGCTCTACCCCTCTCCTGCTTCAGCACAGCCAGACTCAGAGTCACTGGAATGCAAGGCAGAAAGGCCCACTTCGTCCTGCCACGGAGACTTCAGCCATCGGTCAGGGTATTGTGCACAATACTCATTAGTGTTTTCCTCTTGCGCCCCATTTTCAAATCAAGCTACTAACTACAAATGTATACCTATAGCAAAAGCTTACCTACACGCTAACGTGCTCTTTTCAAAGTAGGCGCTTTTATTAAGTGCTGTAGTGCTGTAGCTGGTAAATGAAAGTATGCAGTTGGTGCAGGTCTTGATGATTAACAGTTATTTAAATGAATAAAAGCATTCTGGCGCTGCTCCAGTTAACAAGAGAACAGGATGAAATGACTGACAGTGAATCTGTAGTAGCCTACTAAGATACCAATAAGATGACTGACAGTGACCACTAGCCATTCACAGTGGAACGGAGACGGGACAGACAGCAAATATAAAAACTAGAGATAATTTCTAAATTATTATTTTTTGGTAAGAAAATTAAAAAAATAGCTAGTGGTTTTATTGATGTTTATCCTATATAAATTTTTTTCTGGGGAATTTGACGTTTAATGAGCTTTACCGATTAAAATCGAAAAGTAGCTTAAATCAAAATATTACCCATGCACAGAACTGCATACAATGTAAAAGTTAATGCAATTTAGCAAAAGATAAAAAAAAGCAGTTTCCAGCATTAAAACAGTATCCAAAGTCAGTATTTAAAATTGCAAAATATAGTGCTCTATAGGCCCTAAAGTCACCAAATGAAAATGCATAAAAACAACTAAAGATCACAGATTTAAAAAAAAAAAAAAAATACAGAACAGTATCTAAAACTGTTTAATGATTAACTATTATATTACTGTAGCTTCTCTCGTTCTGTTTGTATTGGCTGCTTTTTCGTCAGGTGAAACTGGAGGAAGTCTGTGTAACTGGCAAATAATTCGATAAATAAATAAAACTGATTTGCCATGCGAGAGAAAAAAAAACGTGGACTATGACGGATATTCATATAAATTCTGAAATTGATAAGATGGGCTTTGCATCAGAAAACTGGCGATGGAGTCGGAAATTGCATGTGACGGATAAGTGCATTCATTTGTTACATACATATAAAAGGCGGTAAAACATGACTGACGTGTATCTGGGTAATGGATATCCGAGTGCTGACTGACCACCCCAATCCCAAAACTTAATGCATGAATATGAGGCAAAGCTCAAATTAAATATAGGTTAGGGGAAATGTTATTTAAGGAATCCTAAATATTATAAAGTTAACCCAATTCAATAGATTAAGCACAAGGTGTAGGACT
The DNA here is from genome assembly GCF_017654505.1 of Polyodon spathula. Lineage (NCBI taxonomy): Eukaryota > Metazoa > Chordata > Actinopteri > Acipenseriformes > Polyodontidae > Polyodon > Polyodon spathula. The sequence goes on along the minus strand of NC_054535.1, from coordinate 46,328,996 downwards.
AAGTGCTCAATTGGCTACAGAAGGTGGGAAGCTCATAGTTCTAATACCCTCAATCAATCAATTGAATGATCTGTATTTAATATACTGCATTTCACAATAAATTCCTGAAAAGTGCTTTACATGGACAAAACAGTACACTGACAGCTATAAAAGGAGTAACAATTAGTAATAAAAAGCAGAGAATACAATAAAAGCAGTAAATAGACGACAATAAATGAAACAAAAACGAGAAAGAAAATCTGAATAATTTTAGGATAAATAAGACAGATTATAAAAATGTGTCTTTAGTCTGGGTTTAAAAGCTGCAACAGCTGGTGCTTCCCTTACAGAACTAGGCAGATCATTCCACAGTTTAGGGGCCCTGCAGCTGAAGGCACTGCCACCTGTTTTCTTTTTTAAAATTTTAGGAATAGTCGGCAAGCCAGCATCCTGGGATCGAAGTGGCCGTCTAGAGTTGATTCAAGCGACTCAACCTGCTTGGTACGTGGGTTATGATGCTGTTTGCAGTTAGACAGGACAAAACTAAATAGCGATTGGGAAGTAAATTGAAAAGCTAGTTTGCTGATGTAACTACATCAGCTGGCTTATGTAATTCATTTTCTAAAGTGTTTAGAGCTGTGGTAGATTGAAGTGAATTGTGATAGCGTGTAAACTAGACCAGCTCTAGACCTGCAGGACAGTATAAATTGGCTAATATTGTCTTAGACCTTTTCCAAATCATCCCAGTGGCTACTAGAGGCCTCATTCCCACTCTGACACCTAATGTCTGGTTACCCTGGACAAAGAGTGCTCACTCTTTCTCCTCTCCTAGAATGAACACTGGTAAGCACTTGCTCCAGATACAGCTCTCCCCTTCCACATGCCTGCTAAAAAATTAAAAATCTCCTTTTTCAATTGTCATTCCCTGACTAACTGTGGCAAAGTGGTTAACTGTGTTCAGGTGCAGGCATGCAACAGTGGTCAATGAACAGACAGACAAAGATAATCCAGGTGCAATGATATTTACATTTTTAATCCAATTGGTCTGATGACCCAAAGACAGTAAATAAATGTATGACAGTAAATGTTAACAGGCAATACAGAGGAATGTATGGCTCTGTTTTAATCCATGGGTTGGTCCTGAAATAATAACAGTCCCGATCTTTTTACAATTACATGTAACACAAACACAAACACAAGTCCACAGTGCGTGCTGTAGTGCTTGTGGTGCAAATATAGTTTATAGTGCAAAAAAAGGTGCAGTGTTGTCCGGGTTTAGTGCTGGCTTTTGGCGACAGCTCCGGATTGACTTAGCCATATAAATAACAAACAGTATATTTATTAACAACAAAACAAACAAAATACCCACGATAACAACATAGGTTTCTCCTTCCGGTTCAGCTTAACCATAACAAAGAACAGATCACTTCGTTTAACCCCCTTTTGTACTGTCAGTAATGACCCCTTGGTTAACTAGTGCAACCACTCCTCCAATCCGCGGCTGCCATGCTGTTTCCCTTCTAAGTCGATGATTTAGAGTATTGTAGCTCTGCCCCCTTTCTAGATGACCAACTTCCTTCTAACCCTGGGAATTAATTTTCTGGCCATCCAGTCCAGGCACTCTGTTCCCTTTACACAGCACCCTCACAGGTAGCGACAGAGATTTATCACCAAGAATCATTCTGTTTGTCGCACTAACAAATGTCTTCTTCTCAGCGAACTTATAACTGATGTCAATCTTGATCTTTTCTGTTTAGTTGAAACCTGGCACTTGTAAGCGACATGTGCTTGCTACATCTAGCCATCCTATTGGCTGAGGCGGGGGTACAGCTATTATTGCAAATTCTGTGTTTGCTTCCTCAGTTCTTTCTTTGCCATACTTTTCCTCTTTCAGTATCTCGCAATCAAACTCCCCTCTCCCATGTCCCTCAACCTTGCTGTTGTCTACCGGCCACCAAAGAATAACCCGTCTTTTATTGCTGAGCTTTCTGAATTCCTCTCCTTCGTCTCACTTCTACTGACAAAATCTTACTCCTAGGAGGCTTCAACATACATGTTGATTTGCCTTCTTCTAGTGACTGACTTCAGCATGCTTCTGTCAATCTGTCAAGGTCCCCACTAACACTCAAGGATATACTATGGATCACCAGGGGTCTTGATCTCTTCAGTCTCTCTCAGATATCTCTTTTTCTGACCATTTCTTAATCACTGCTAAAATTAATCTTCCTGCTCCTTCCTTCACTATTGAAACTGTTATTTCCTTTCATCCCAAGAATCTGCTGAATCCTCTGAAACTCTCAATGTGTCTCTTCATCTCCTCTAACTGGTACTCTCCCGTCTTTGGATGACAATGTGGTGACCCTCTACAACGCCACACTTACTCAGATCATTGACAATGCTGCCTTGCTTACAACCACAATGGTCAAGGAAAATCGCAACTGCCCATGGTATACCCTTGAACTTCTATTGCTTAAGTTTACCTGGCGCAAGCTTGAGCGCAAGTGGAGGTCATCTGAACTAATGGTTTACAGAGAGATCTGGACGACCATCTCGGTGGCTACAGGTATGCGCTCACTGCATCAGCTCAACACTAGCAAATCAGAATTCCTTCTAGTACGATCTAAAACTCAACTTAAGAATCTCAATATAGCTACCCTGAACCTGCTATTGCCTTCCCCCACTGTACAAAGCCTTGATATACTTTGGGACAGCAACATCTCCTTTGATGTCTACATCACCTCTGTGGTCAAATCTTTCTTCTACCACCTAGGAAACATCTCCAAAGTCCGTCCCTACCTTTCCCTCCCAGACGCGGAGATATTCTGTCATGCATTTGTCGTCTCTCGACTCGATTACTGCAACTCTCTCTATGGCGGTCTTCCGGCATGCACCATCAACCGACTGCAGCTAGTTTCAAATGCAGCTGCCAGGATATAAAAAACATTAACACACCACTCCAACATCTTGCCCAGCTGCACTGGCTACCTGTAAAGTTCAGGATTACTTTCAAAATTCTCCTGCTCACCTACAATGCCCTTCCTCACATAGGAACATACTTCCTGAGTACCTCTTCAACCTACTGACCAGCTTTGGTGTGTGATGCTCCCACCGTTGAACGCATTAAATCAACTCTCAAGACTCACTTATTCTTGCTTGCTTTTTTCATGCTCTTTAAGCCTGATATCTGTTATTAGCTGTTGTGTCTTTGCTACTTAATGTATTATGTGTTGTTTTTTAATGTATCTTGTAAAGCGCTTTGTGATTGTGGTCCACTATGAAAGGCGCTATATAAAATAAAGATTGATTAATTGATTGATTGATATGGGGTTACAATAGGTGCCACCAAACCATGTAAGGCTTTATAAGTTATAAGCAGGACATTAAAAAAAATCCTGGACCATACATGAAGCCAGTGTAGGGCTGCTAACACAGGCATAATGTGAGCATGCTTTTTTTGTTTTTGTTAAAACCCTAGCAACAGCATTTTGTACAAGCTCGGGATAAAGCATAGCTTGGAATACAAGGAAAAAGGCCATTGCAATAATCAGTTCTAGATGTTATGAAAGCATGCATCACTCTCTCGGCATCTTGCAGCGAAAGAGCAAGTCTTATTTTAGCAATATTTCTAAGGTGAAAAAAAGACACTTTAGTTACATTCCTAATATAAAGTTCCAATACAAGATCTGAGGCCATATCTGAAGATAATAGCACATCATTTACCACTCATAAGAGCAGTTTTAGTACTATGACCAGAGCGGAAACCTGTCTTAAATTTCTCATATATATTATGGGCCGCAAGGAATGTATAAAGTTGGATTGCTGGTACTCTCTCAAAACTTTGGATAGAAAGGGGAAATTAGAAGAAGGCCTAGAATTGTTAAGAATCTTTGGATCTAGAGTAGGTTTTTAATACAATGGTTGCACCATATCAACCTTAAAATGATTTTTGAACAATACCAGATGAAAGGGAACTGTTAATAATATTTAAAACAGTAGAATTGATCCTAGAGGATACTTCTTTAAACAGCTTAGTGGGAATAAGGTCTGCCGCACACGTAGTCAATTTTGCCTGAATTAAGTTAATTCTGGCTGGTTAATCAAGGAAAAAAAGATACAAAGTTTGTTCTGACGTAGCAAGAGCCAAAGAAGTAGTTTTGTCAATGTTGTAACATGACATCCCTAAATTGATTGCACCATCTGAAATCTGATTTCTTATATCAAATAAAATTAGCATTATCAGGTAAAGGTGATTAACCACAAAGAATATTAAGAAAAACAATTAGATTCCAGTGGTATGATATGAGTGATCCCAACATACGCATAGTTATTATGAGATGGTTCCCTGTCAATGCCCTTTAGTGCCTGATGATGTCTAAGCATCAAATGAATGGGGGTCTGTATTACACCTTGGTCCACATACAGTAGATGCACTAGGGACCTTTAGGTTCTGTCCACTTTATAAATAGCGGTATCCTGTGATGATGATCCCTTTTAAGTTCTAAAAGTTTCATGTTCATGATAAGTGTGGTTGTTTTTGCAGTTTTACTGATAGCACCATTTGGCAGGAGAAGCCCTCTGTAAAGGCTATGCATACCCAAGAAGCACACAGTATATAGAAATACTACTCAGCTTAGTTGCAATGAAATACTAGTGACAACACGACAACCTAATATCTTTTTTATTGAATAGCTGCCCAGATTCTCAGCTTATGCGAATGATTTGTGAAGCTGTTGGTATTGCTGAAGACACCATAAAATAGGCTGTTTATGACTGGAAAATGATTAAGTAGTTTCTCATGCCACAAACACTCATGCATGACTTTCACTTCATAAAGCTGAGAACAATCCATTTCCTCCAGTCAACTCTACTCAAAGTAAACTGAATACAATATCTGCTGTCCATATGTCAAGTTTAAATAAGAGGTACACAAAACTTATCAGAAAAAAAGCATATACATTTTTATTTACTTTACAGATTCATGCAGATTCAAGTGTGCTCTACTGCTAACATGAGTGCCATATGCGATATTGAGTATGGTACAATATAAATACATCTCTGAGAACTTTTTAATTGTAGAATGGGGTTCTAAAGAGGTGTTAGCAAAGGTTGTATGATACTACAATAGTAACAGTATGAAACTGCAAAACCAGAGACAAGACCTTTAACACTATATGATACCTACAATAGAACTTAAATGTGACTCTAGAATCTTCCACCTCTTGGTGAACTGCACAGTGATGAACAGTGCTGTAACCTTAGAGTCTCTAACAATGGACCTCAGCGAAAGATTAGGAATAAAGAACATCAAAAGACTTCCTTGAATAAAAAATACTTGCACAGAGGTATTGTTTATTTAAATGAGGCTTATTGTGGTGTTTAAAAGCAATATGCTACAGTGCATTTGTGACACTGTAAATTCCTACCAGAACTTGTATTTTGTCTGAAGGAAGAATTGCATTATGTAGCAATAGCAAAACTGTTCAACCTATATTGAGGCAATGTAGTGGCATTTGGATAGGTTAAATGTAAATAGTAGCCTAGTCTGTTGAAAGGGTTAAGATGTGAACCTGTGTAGGGTGTAGGGGAATAATTGATAGAATAGAACCATTCCTGTACCTGTTTGTTGCTACTCTGTACTACCATTATTCACTGAGTTATATGCTTTAAAACAATTTGAGTTCATGCAGGTACATGTCACTGAAAGCCAAACTGTGGATGGTGCGACAACTGAGCTGGCTCCAGCTTATCTGTTAATTACCCCGACTGAGCTGGCTCCAGTTTATTGGTTGATCTTTATTGTGTTACCCCGTAAATACCTGTCCCCCCCTGTTGTTGTTCCCCCAACTGAGCTGGCTCCAGCTTATTGGTTGAAAGGGAAACTACCCTGTCTCTCTGTAAAGGTATAATTACTGTATGCTAACTCTGTATGGCAGAACACTGCTCGGGCTTCCTAACACTGATGTGTTGAGCTGTTCTCGTTTGCGCAAACTAATAAAGCTTTATATCTCTGAACACCTGGTGCAGTTGGCTCCTTAAAGTTGCGGACCTGAAAAGTTCCACAACAAGGGTAGCGGTTATACAGTTGGAGTGAAAGTATGACTAGTTAGGGTTCAAATCCTGCCTTTTATAAATATTTTATTTTATTTGAAACTACAGAGAATTCCTGTTTTAGTCTTGGCACTTTCACTGCATATTCTCTCCGATCACAGCTCACATGCTTGCTCAATTGCACCCACAGTTTCTCATTTAAGTTCAGCGCTGGACTGTCTCCAGTCCCCATGCTCATGCACTCCCTTATTATATAAGCTAATTTCCTGCCGCTGTCCGGCTGATCAACCAGTCACATCCATGCCCTGCAACCCCTGAAAACAACAACACACATTCTCCCCACTCATTCACTCACAGCCCCTTCCCATGCGAAGTAACAATGTTACCTGTTCCACTTAGAATACATCTAACATAAAAGACAGACGAGACAAACTGAACAGACAATTCCTGCAGCACACAAAGCAATTGTCCGGGTTGTTACAATATTATTTTTCAATTTAAAAGTAAAGATATATGAAAGCATGGTGACCTTTATGTACGATAAGTGCGGGACATGGGACCGTTACCAAACAGCAACTTGATTTTATTGAAATAGAAATACATTTTAAAAAAATACCCCTAAACAAACAGATTGGGCAGACTTAATATACAACTTGTACAAATGTGCCCTTACCGTGCTCAATCCTGGAAGAGCACAGAATTAAAATAATGCAGTATTAACATTCAATGCCGCCAACACATTTTCGGCGCTTAAAACTCCACCACCGTTAGTGCCAGAAACACAAACCCTCTGACACCTGGGTCATCAGAATAAAATGTTGACTATTTTTCAAGGCATCAACCAAACTTATATCTGCTTCTGTTTGCTCATTACTACCACTAAATAAACAGTTGAATCCTATACTTAAAATGTCTGTTTTGCTTCAACTGATCGCACAAGATAATATGCACACTTTTGACGCCGACATTTTGCAAACCAATGGTACACGCAGTGCACAACGTGCATACGGCTGAGGACTCCAATGTTTTGGATGGAGAGGCAGAAAAGGCTCAAGAGAATTACCCCATAATGCTTTCCTGATCGACACCGATGAAAATTTTGCAAGTCTCTGTTTCAATGGCACTGCAAAAAATCATAATAAACCAACGGTCACCTTAAAATCCAACTACTGAGGGAGAATGTATGAGTGCTCCAATGATCCCTTACTGAAGAAATATATAATGAAATGTCTGAAGAATCCGGCAGCTTTCTTTCTTTATTCATGAACCGGACTAGAGCCAATCAATTTGAGCAATACAAATATCTGATGTACTGTACTTGCAAGCCATTAGGAAAAATACACAAATCATTCAAATTATGTCAACAGCAATCCAGTTATTGTCCAACACAAATGTGTTTGCCCACTGACGATGGGAATGAGAATGTAGAGATGGGAGCCCAGCTAACAAGATTGTTTGCAGTTATCAGTCTTTTAAAGACTGTCACCCACACCTGTGAGCAGAAACTGACTCACTGAGAACAGAAACTAACCCAAGACTGTCACAGCTACTGGAAGCAGGCTGATCTTTAAGAAACATATTGAACATTTGTGAAACTGCAACAAATATTGTAATGACTGATATGTTTTTTAAAGAATATACAACCATTAGAAAATATTATTAGCAGATCTGTGTAAGGCCTGTGAGAAGGAGTTAATTGCATTGAAGGTCAGACTGGCCTGCTGAAAGTTCCAAACCTCCCTTATCAAGCAGAAGTATCTTTTTTAATTAGACTCAAAGCCTCAAAACATTTTGATCCAGCGAGAGCAGAATGGCAGAATCTATGGAGCACACTAATATGCCAGAAGCAATATAAATAGGTTTGATTATAGTAAGAAAAAACTAAAGTATTTAAATAAATAAGAAACCTAATATAATAACATTAAGCACATGTATGAGCAATCCTAAGTTTAAATACTCAAATATTAATATTAATAATTACAAATTAGCCTGTAGTCTTCTGTGTATATCAGTGATATAAAATAGAATTGCAGTTTATAAGAGGTTATATTGACATATCTGAATTAGAACTAAATGTTATAAAATCATTTAAAGTACAAACTGTAACTAACAGTAAACTTACTAAAGGAATACAACTAATGTTGTAACCTCGTTCTCACTGCTTGTAGTAGAGGCAGTGTTGAAAATGACTCATTGGTTTTGGCCGATGAAGCGTGGATTTTTGATGGGCAGCGATTAAAAAGCCAAGATCCTCTCTAATGAGCGATCTCATTACTATTATCGAACGTTAATACCTTTCGGATAACAGAACAGTAGAATAATCATTTTCTATATATAACAGAAATTAATTAGAACCTGGCAGAAAGAGATGGGAATGGAAAGTGTAGAATGTGTTATAACATTAAGTTGGATATTGGTTGGATTCAGCAGGAATACAGCAGGATTCGGTGTTGGCTCTTGAAAGTGGGATTTGCCAACCTTGAATGATAACCAACAGAAGGTGCTTTTAGGAAGAGTGGAGTATGTATCTCATTATATTATAAGACAATAATGAGAGCTTAGTTATAAATATATAAAATAGGATGTATGCTTTTTTGTATTATCTGAAAAGATACCGGTCCAGGCGTCTCTAGAATCGGCCAAAAAATGACTTCAAGCGGTGACTTTGGAAAAGTGCTTACAGTGGAATTTCATATTAATTAAAACACTAGTCTTGGCAAGTAAACAGGGTGTCTGAAACTTGCTTGTGCAGGGGAATTTTTAGAAACCAAAGGAGGTCAAGCTTAGTCCAAGCATGGTACAAGTTAATATAAGGCTATTATGTTTAACATGTTTCATTATAGCTTAAATTTAAATGGAAATAACTGAACTGACCACTGTATGCTTATTCAAAAACTTGTGATAAAACCCTTATAGTCTTTTTGTTCTATACTTTGTTAACACACATTTGTATATGAAGTTAAACTGACCCATTGACAACACACTGAAAAGGTAACATAATATGTGGCTAAGAGGTTAATGGAATTAAATAGATCTGGTGTTACATATTAAAAACATCTCTCATATATACACATACATATTGTATTTGGTAGCAATGACCCTGTGAACTTCAGTTCACCTAATTTTTAGGGAAATGAGGGGTGGAAGATAGTGAACCATGAGCTCACATTCAGTTAATTTTGAAAACAGAGTTGTTCGGATCCTTCCAGAAAATATCATTAACTCAAAGATTGTAACTGTCAAGACAGATTGATGATCAGATTTAATTGGGACTCCTGATGTATTCAATGGAGGAAAAATCCTACAAAAACCAAGGTAAACCCCCAGTCAAGTATCGTGCGACTTGCTAACTACAAGTTGTATGATCCATGCTCTGAGAAACTCTAAAAAACTATTGCTGTTAGGTCGTATTCTCAAGTCTCTGCCTTTTGAAGACAGTTCTTATTTTTCAATATATCCTGCACTACACTTCCATATACTGGAAGGTAAGCATATATTTGAATTTAATATCTCTTTTATATTGACACATTGTCAATTATAGAATTATGTTTTAGTCTTAAGAGAGTGATATATATATAATATCTATATATATATATATATATATATATATATATATATATATATATATTTATTGATCTACAATCGTAATAGTACAAAATTCGAGCGTTGGTGTTTTAGCATTATGCATGCATAGCGTTATGGCTAAATATATAATAACCATATTTTTATTACTGTATTGAAGTACTAATGCTGTTAAACCTGTAAAGCACTGGATCGTCCAGACTTGCTTGGGATTTATGGTGGTCTGCGCAACCAACCAATCCAATTTTTAAAGCATTTAATAAACCGAAAGAATACTAACACTGCTCTGATTCGTAAAACTTCAAATTAAATGAGTCTGTGTGATTTTCTTGAATATTAAAAAGTTGTCTGGACAAAACCTGGACAAAACCACTACAGGAATTAAAACATCTCTGTCCTTCTTGAACGTCTCCACTGAGTTAAGAGTCTGTGCTCAGATATATATATATATATATATAATATATATATATATATAGCAATAAAATATATATATAAAATATATATATGCCGTTATTTAAAGAATACACTGCGAAAATTCTGACAATGCCAATAGTAATAATAAAATAGCTGTTTAATTATCCAATAATTACGTAATTTTTATATGTTGTTATTTGTAACGCATATATTAAATGCATTGCTAACTTGTCTGGACAGGATAGGCTACTTAATGGTTGGAAAACATATAAATCCGGTTTGTAGCCTATTCGTTGCTCTAAGAAAATGTCAGGCTTCCATGTGTTTGTGTTGACTGTACATCAAGAGGAGGGAGATATCTTGGAACATGATCCAGAAGAGTGAGAAGACCCTGCAGTTTTGTTTACAATCTGACATTCATCTTGCCAGTGCTTCTGGCAGTCTATGATCCCCTTTTTTGCAGTACCAACTACATTAACCTGATCAGCTATCTCCTGCCATATTTCTTCAGCCACAGAACCTTGTATTTCAGAACAGCTCACCTGCATTGACAAGTATGTCTTCTTTTAATACTGTGCGAGTTACTGGTGAGTGAATGTAGTTAACCCTTCACTCAAGTCCAGCACCTTTTACTACAAGAGTCCTCTATCATAACCAATTTAGTGTGACGCTAGGAATTATATTATCCAAAGAGATCTATTGGGAAAAAAAAAAAAAACGACTGGTATACTGATTGAATGAAAATAAACCCAACAACAGATACAATTAAGAACATGACTAAAAGAGGGCATATAAACATAGTTTACAAACTGAGATCGATCGGTTGGAAATGGGCAAGAAGCTTTCAGAAATACTGTTGGACTCCACTGGTTCGAAATGCAAGATGTGGACTACAGCATTCTGAATTTTAAGTCTTTAATTGCTTTTTGCAAAAAAAGAAAGTTTGTCTCATGCCAAAAGTAAACAAAAGTAGTAGGTAGGCTATATCTTTGTCCACAATACATAACCAGTCCCGAGAACCATACTCGAAACCGTGCTAATTAATCCAGCTCAAAGTGTCCACACTGAAGTACCGTTTCATGTTTAGTTGGGCTTAATGAGTCCAAACACACTATAGAATAGTTCAGTTACAGTTCATAGCAGCGCAATGAACAGTGAAAATTAATACGACAATATCCCACCATGCAGTGTATTTTATTTTAAAATAATGTATTATGCTTCATGTTAATAGAGGTACATATTGCTAAAAAGATGTATTTTGGAAAAAGTAAATGTGAACTTACACGTAGGGCTTGAAGTTTTCAGGTTTTATTTTTAAGCAGGTGACATCCCTTTGAACAAATTAAGCTGATTCTGTTTTCATAATTCAACTCAGAAAAAAAAGCTTTTAATTACAAAACAGTCTTTGTTTTTCCTTCATGTCTTGCCAGGGCCTATTTCTGGTCCCTTTTAATTCTATTTCAAACAGAGCTGACAAATTATGTGAAACTTTCATCCCGATCCTACTTTTAACTCGCATTTAATTTTTGAAGTCACCTGCTTTTGTTATTTTCCCAGCTAGTTTAACAGAGATGTCCTAACAGGTTTTTTTTAAGCAAAAACTCTGATAGCAAGACTTCCTGAGGTAGTCTCAACTCCAGTTCTCGAGTAAGGTATTAAACTCTTTGTAGTGAGGATGCAAGCCGTATTTAGCACTTTTAAGCCGGTTTGAAGGAAACTAATATGGTTTAAAAGCATAGTGTGGACAGGGACTATGTGTTACTTGTAGCCACCCATACGCTGTACAGTTTTCTATGTATATTTAAAAATTCTTTATTTCTGTAAAGTGTATGCAGTACCATATATGTAAAATACTGCATAGTATCATAAAATGTTAATGCGGCACCATGATCTGTTTTGTGTATTAAAACCGTTTCATTTCAATTATAATTCAATGTATGTGTACTACACAGCAGCATAATTTGTTTTGTGTTACCGGTAGCCTATAGGCCAAAGTAATAAGAAAGTATGCTAGGTTATTCATTTGATTTTACTACTGTGCTGTACAGCTACAGCTGAAAGTTTAGCATCACCTAGAATGTTAGGAATGAGACATAATTTTAAAAAAACCAAAAAAAAAAAACACAGATATGAACATAATTTTGATCTTTTATTTAACAACGAAATTACAAAATGATATCACAAAAGTCTAATGGAAGACATAATAGTAGTACAGAATTTCATGTCTGATTTCACATTTTAATTGTTGTCAGCTTTTCGTTAAGTATACGGAAAACGATAAAGCTGTATGTAACATAAAATTATTCAGGTTTCATTCGTCTTTATGAAGCAAAATTTGTTAATTCTATATGGTGATGCAAAACTTTTAGCCATAGCTCTATATGCCTAATGTGCAGATTTATATTTTTACATAGGCTAATGTAATGTGTACAGAGAATATATTAATACTATTTCAGTGCAAAGATTTATACATTGAAAATAAACCAAGTACTATAAATTTACGTTTGTGCAATTTATTTTTTACTTTTTTTAACCTGACGTTTCAGACAGCCTGTCTCCAGACATGTCCCATAGCCATATTGTGACTGTGTAAACAGATGGTGTATGCCATTGACGTCTTAAGTAGGGGACACAGCTCATTTGCACACCTCTGACAATTGGTTAGATTCAATTTCGCGGTAACAATCTGTGATGGTAAATCACATCTAAAACCTTACCGGTCATTAAAATAACCAGGCAGTAGTTTTATAAATCATTTGTTAAATACTGCCCAGTAATTTTTTTAATGGCCAGCAATTACCTCCATCTTTTATGCATATGTCCCGCTGTCTGATACAGGAGGCGTTCAATCACCATTTTCAGTAGGTAGCACCACATCAAAAGATTAGACTCATTCTACCGTCCAATTACAAGGCAAATTTCCTAGAAACATTTTTAATGACTTGAAATGTTCAAATGAATTAACATGGTAAAGTCTACTACGACTAATAATAGTAATAATAATAGTAATAATAATTAACATTTGCAGAGTTCTCATTTTATTCAAATAAAAGTATGCAGTTTTTAAAACACTGTTGCAAATATTTAAAGAGCTTGTGAATTTTTTCATCTTTCTTGCTACTCTGCTGCGAATATTTTGCGCAAAAATCACGAGGAGTGAAATTACTCTGCAGAAATTAATAAATTAACATAGGAAATAAATCGCAACACTCGAGGAATAAAACCATTGTAACTTATTCATGTGTGCTCGAGTGTGTGTTTTCCCAAAATCACTTCTGTATCAAGGTGCAGAAAAGTTAATTTTACTGAGGAAGAAAGTCGACAATAATCAAAGAAGTTTTGCAAAATGAAGACGCATTATTTGGGAACAAAAAACAGCAATCGAAAGGTCAGAAAAATCTAATTTGGCAGGCTATTGTGGACAAAGTTAATGCTGTATCCACCACTACACAAAATATAGATATAAAAATAGGATATAAAAAAAGATACTATGATGTGAAATCCAGAACAAAAGACAAACCTGCAAAGATTTATACCACAGCAAAGTCTACTGGTGGGGGACCAGTCTTAAAGGGCATCACAAGCTATTCCAACTGAGACTGTTACAGGCTTTGGAGGGACATGATATTGGTGTGGCTGTAAGCGAGTCAGTATCAGTTACAGTTGATGAAATGGACATCCAGAGTGAACCTTTTTGCACAACCTCTTGTGCTGCTGGATCTGAAGGATACATTATGCAAGTAGACATACATTTAACATAACATCATTGTTTTTTTTTATTTTTTTTTATTTGCAGATGCAGATGGTAGTGTAGTTTATTACTAACTATGCTAAATGAAAATGCAAATGCCACTGGATTTGTTTTTCCCCCAACTGTTTCTGTAACAGCACAGGATGCACCCTCAGGCATTGCCACTTCACCTGTGCAGCAGCCTGTAGCTCCCCCATCTAATAAATGTAGAATGCAGACTGTGGTAAGGGAAAAGGACCCTAAACATTTTCAACTAAAGCAAAATGATATCATAAAAAGTAAATTAAATTAAACAAATCAACACAAGTCATTCAAAACTCACAGGGAAATGTATCCACTATTGCTCCTAGTCTTAACACCATAGCACAAAAGAAACATGAAGTGCTGCATTTCCCGTGGACAGTACAGCTGAATGAATGACTGTCAGTGATGCCTCAAAGCAAGTTTTGTAGAGGTAGGCAGCTCCAAAAAAGAAAGAAGAATAATTAGTATTGTTTAAAATAAACCACAAATATATTAAATGTTTGAGTTGGAAATAATTAAATGTTTGAGTTGGAAATAAACCAAATGTTTATGTTTATGTTAAAATGTTTAATCAAAGGATACATATCAGAGATGCAAACTTGATTTAAATATTTTATTTATTTAGTTTTTTTTTGTTCTTTTTTGAGTAAATGAGCTGTATCCTGTTGCAGTGTGAAAGAGTTCGGTCCAGGTGTTTTAATTTTCGTTTGAATTGGTGATGAATGAGACACAAAGATTTTTTGAAAAACTAAGAGTAATAATAATAATAATAATAATAATAATAATAATATAATAATAATACATTGTTGTGAATGCAGAGTTCATTATTATTATTTGTATTATAATTTTATGGATCATTACCATTCATCCAAACACAATATTAATTAGATGATTCCTCACATTTCTTCCAGCTTGAGTGCCTAGCCCAACACGTTGTGCAATACTGATTTCACTGTCATGTTCTTCTGGTTCTAAGGGTAAATCAAGCTCAATTCCACAAGAGTTTGTAATATTATGCAGCACACAACAAGCAACAAATATGTCAGACTTTCCCAGGGGAATAGAGTAATGCCCTGCCAGATGTGTCGAGGCACCTGAAACATGATTTTAAAATTCCAAAAGTTTTCTCTGTCACATATCTGGTGGAATGCTGTGCCAAATTATATCTGATCTGCAGGACTGCTGGGATTGGTCAGGGGTGTTATCATGTATGGCCTCAATGTATAAACACTGTTCCCTACTTGAATGAAAATATAATCGTATAAGACATTGTCATGTGTGTTTATTTAAAAATATTACAATTATAAAAACACATTTCAAAAATTACCAACTAGCCAGCTGTCTTTTAATTCTCCTCTTCTGAATAGAGCAGCCAGGGAAAACTGATTGAAGATAAATTAATCCTGACCTCAACCTGGATGTTTTGCTACTAGATTGTTAATCCGACAGGTAGCTTCACACATCACTTTCTCTATTAGCATTTGCATATATAGCTGTTTGAAAGCCATGTTAACTCTTTTAACTAGAAACAGAGATGGTCATGAAATACTTCCTGTGAAATAATTAAGAGGTGTGTAACCAGTCTTAAGTGATTTCCACGCAACACTGTGATTTGCGTGCAAATTAACTTTTCAATTTATCTGTGGTAGTGAACGGGATTATGTCACCTCCCCCAAATTTGAGGGAAAAGCACTTGTGAGAGAACAACTCGCAAACACGTAGCCTCTATTTTGAATCTCAATCAGAAGCACAACTTTTATCACAAAAAGGACTTGTGGAAAATCTCTACAACTCCCTTGCGACATGTTTGGATATTTGGCCCACTGTTTTGTACACTAATTTTATAGAGAAGCTCATAGTACTGCATTTGTGGAGCACTCATTTTACAGTGCTTACCAGGGATGTAGCTAGGAATAGATTTTTACTGAGGCAAATATCTAATTTATGTCTAAAAAAAAACCCTGCATATCCGGTTTATGTTACAAAGAGAAAGAGATTGGATTATTGTACCTGAATCCTTGTTTGACACTGTGACTCAATAAAGTCTCACTAAGGAACTGATAGAGCTACTTAAGTTGGAGACTAAAACTCATCTTCATATTATAACTATAAGTGATTACACCAGACAGGGTGTCATTCCCCGTGGACTACAATGGCAGAAGGAACCTACGTTGGGGCAAACAACTGTGTGATCACTGGTGCGCCATTTTAAACAAATGTTTATTTGATTTGATAACTTTGATTATTGAATATCTTAAAAAGAGCCTGATTGAAACTCAGACCTCAATAGAGAATATTTGTTTCTCTTCATCAAGAAATAAATGAACCAGAAAAACCTACTGAACTGACACATTCCTATGAGAAATGTCATCAAAGCTGTTTAATAAATTAAAAGAGACAAAGATCAAACAATTCAAACGTGACCTTAATGACAAAATGGAGAACGTTTGTTTATGTTTATTTTTGGTGAAAAAGTGGCTCTCTAAAACCAATGTTTCAGGACTGCAATTTCAGGAGAAAATGGATTTACAAACGAAATCTTGGTTACATTTCCAACACCTCTGACTGTGTCTTCTGACAATGAATCCCTCACCAGAGAGAACAGTTTTTTTTATGGAACAGTGGCCGAGACTGGACAGAAAAAAAAAAAAAAACAATACATCTCTCGTGTACAGTCACCCTTTAGAGGTAAAAGCTGCTTTATGCCCCTTATAAATCGTAATGCTTCAATTGAGACCTACTGCAGATTAGTTGACAGATGTGTAAATGCTTTACTTATAAATAAATGTCAATATAGATCTTTTCCTAATCTAAACAAAGATGAGATATGTGCACTACAGGACTTAAAATCTGATGAGACCATCCTAATTAAATCTGCCGATAAGGGTGGTGGTATATCTGTACAGAACAAGGCTGACTTTATACAAGAGATAACCCGGCAGCTGTTTGACGGTATGTTTTACAAAAAACTTGAAACGGGGTCTACTTTAAAATTCAAGGAGGAAATTAACTTAATTCTACAGGACCTTTTGGAAGAGGGAGAAATTACAAAAACATTATTTGATTATTTATGTGTGAAATCACCAAAAATTCTGGTTATTTATATCTTACCTAAATTCATAAGAATTTGATTAGCTCTCCTGGTCGTCCTACATGCTGGTATAGACTTCCTTACATTCCCTTTATCTGGTTTTATGGATTTTGTTTGTTAAACCTATTGTCTAATTGTTGCCCTCTTATGTCCAAGATATTGGGGATTTGATCAATATTATTGATTCTCTAAACATTTCTTCTGATGTTATTTTGGTAACCTTTCCTGTTGAATCTCTATACTAATACTCCACAAGATGGTGGTCTACAAGCTCTAGAACATTTGAATATTTTACCTTCAAAATTTTGTATTGTAACATTGCCTGAATTAGTATTAACTAAAAATTATTTTGCTTTTATATCAGATTTTTATCTTTCAAACTAAAGGTAATGCTATGGGTGCTTTGTTAGCCCCTAATTATGCAAATATATATGTTGGATATTTTGAAGAATTACTCATTTTGAAGGGTGCTGCCAGCTACAAAGAAGGGGGGGGGGGGGGGGGGGGGGTCAGGAGACCAGCTCCCCCAGCCGCACTTTAGTGGCAGGAGAAACAGTGGCTGAAGCCCCTGAAGAGGGAGCTACCAGCCATGAAGGAGTGGGGGGTGAAGGACCTCCCACCATGGCTGCCCCCATCGACACCTTGCTCCCCCTCTTCCGGGACTTTGAGACTAAGAGGGGAGGTGATCGTTGCAGCCATGTGTGCCAGGAGGGGTATATGTAGCAGGGTGATAGGAAAACCCTGCTGTTTGAACGTTTTGTTTATTTTATAACAGGTTTTCTCCCTCCACCCCTGTCTTATTTTGTGTTTGTATTATGATTTTTTTATTTGTTTATATATATATATATATACAGATGACGGTGAACCGCTGTGTGTTTTGTTTATTGCTTTTATATGTGTAAATATGATGGGATAGCCGTGCATGTTTTGTTTTTATTTTGTTCTGGCAGAGACGAGAATGGCAGACCGTCCTCTGCCAGTTGCTAATTTAAAACCTTGTGCATAAGGTGGCCATCTCCCGAATTAAGTGATTAACTTGTTTCTAATTGGGACATGGTCACCTGTATAAAAAGCCTGCAGCTCTCCATGTTTGGGGTGGTGTGTTATGAATTGGAGAGCGAGAGAGCGAGGAGCGAGATTAATTTAAAAACTAAAACGTATAGGAACAGTGAAGGTGATTGCCCAGCCTGACCTGTGTGTGTAGTTTAGTTTGGGTTTGTGATTTGTTTTTGTTTACATCTTTTGTTTCACTCTGTGAACAGTGTCTTTTTGTTTAAATATTTTATTTATTTTTGTATTTAAAATAAAACAGCGCACATTGCGTCTTGTTGAACTGCAGTACCTGTCTGTGTTTGTTCCGCCTTCTGGCCTGACGTCACAGCTCAGCCATTTCCTGCCACGGATACATTGATGATGTTTTTGTGTTAGGGAAAGGTATAATGTTCAGGAGCTTGAACAATTTCACCACTTTCTGAAATCTTGTAATGAACATCGCAAAAGTACTATGCAATTTGATCTTCAGTGTATTAACTTTCTGGATTTATGGATTGTCAAATATGGGAACTGCTTGTACACTAATCTTTATCGTAAACCTGCTGATCGTATCACACTGCTAAGGGCAGACAGTTGTCATTCTTTACCTTTAAAGAATAGTTTACTATACAGTCAATTTTGTAGGGTAAAATGCAATTCCAAACAGAGTCTGACTTTGAAAAACACATGTCTGATATGGGCCAGATTTGAAAATAGAGGCTATAAAACCAAGTGCCTCAATGCTGCTGTGTCTAAAACTTCTTTAAAATCCTGAGATGATATTCTACGTAAAGAAAAGTAAAAAAAAAAAAACTTGCATCCAGATATGTTGATTACTAAATATTGCAAATGTGGAGAAAAAATAAAAAGTATAATCAATAGACACTGGCATATTTTACAATCTGATTTTACAATATCAAAATCATTTTTGGACCCTCCCCGTCTAACTTTTAGACAAGTGCGTAATTTAAGAGATACCCTAGTTAGGGCAGATTTACCTTTTGCATCAAGACAGACACTTCTGGCCTCCAAATCAGATGGTAATTTCAAATGTGGCTCTTGTCAATATAATAGCACAGTTAAGTCACACTTCTTTAAATATCCACTTACTGGCAAAGCCATGAGTAATATCATGTAAAATGACTGGTGTAATCTATATGATATCTTGTCCATGCGGTAAAGCATACATTGGCAAAACTATACGTTCTCTTAAATCCAGAATTGCTGAACATGGTAGTACTATTAGATGTCAAAATACAGTTCATCCCGTAGCTGCTCACTTTATTGAGGCACAACATCCTGTCACCTCTCTTTGTTAATTAGGAATTGAAAAGATTCATTTGCTTTTACAAAGAGAATTGTTTTGGATTGATTTTTTTTATTTTAAATAACGGTATAAATAAACGCTTGTTACTCAATCTTTATCTAAGATCTCTAACTCTGATAGAACAACTGAACTATATAACTTAATCATGAGACATTAATTGCCAATTAACTATATTCATCTAAAAAATGTTTTTTATATGATTATACAGATTAGAATTTTTGTTCCAAGTAATGTGCCACCTTAACAATTTTCTATATTTCTTTTTATAATATTTCTATATTAATGTTCTATACTGCTGTACAGCAGCTATATGGAAATTGATAAGTGCTTCTTGTTAAACTTGTATAAATGAGTTTCTCAATTTAAAATTGGTTTTGTCACACTGTTAGAACAATTCAATTATGAAACTCTAAATTGGTAATTAACTTTGTTAATCTTCCTCTTCTTATGACCTAATTATTGAATTTTCACGTAACTGCAATGACTTTTCTTCACCTGTAGTTGATTACTTGAAACCTTTAAATATATCTGTTTTGTACAAACTTTTACCCTGATGAAGACTATTTTTGGATTACAACTGAGTGTGCAGTTATCATCTTTTCATTTTGAAGGTGATAGTTATCATCATATAAAGCCTGGAGACTATCAATGCAAACTGTGAAGCATTATAAAATGCTAACTCTTTTTACCCAGTGACCCACCTTGAATGATGTTGAAATTTCATGACCCATATTTTTTAAAACAAATCTCCTAGCAAAAACACACCAACCTAAAATTATCCTATTCACACTGTCATAAATATGTGATATCAAAAAGGACAAGAAAAAATATGAATAAGTAGTTATATCTTTGTTGAGAGACATGGGTTTGATCCACTGCTACTGAAGTTAATGCTGAGACTGGAGACACTGATGCTACAGCTGCAACTGGTAATACTGGTGCTGACACTGCTGGGACTGGTAAGACTGGTGTTGGTGCTGACGCTGCTGGAACTGTTAAGACTGGTGCTGACACTGATGGGACTGGTGCAGACACTGCTGGCTGGTAAGACTGGTGCTGGAACTGACACTGCTGGGAATAGTAAGACTGGTGCTGCCACTGCTGGGACTGGCAAGACTGGTGTTGGTACCCATATAAATAAAGCAAACTCAGCTGCCTGGTTTACACATTTTCTACCACACATCAGTATTCAAAACAGCACTTCCTTGGATTTTTCTTTCTCTAAAGAAAACATTTGGAAAATAAATATTTTAAATATTTTTTAAAACCGCTGTCGCTAAATAGTGAATTTATGGATAGAATTATATCAAATACAATGCAGAAAAGTAATAAAACCTAACAACTATGAATTGTTATATCATGGGCGGGGGAAGGAATTGTCACTGCGCAAGAAAAAACATTGATTTATCAAGACCTATTGCAGCTGAACATCACATTGCACAGGACTGTCAGTAGAAAAACAATATTAATATAAGAAATACAATCACTAAACATTCTTACCTAGAGTTGGCTTCTTCTGAAAGAAATATGTTTTAGATTGGTTTCATCTTTGAGTATGTACAACACCAAACTGTCCGTTAAATTATGTACTGGACTACTCGTTGCTTCAGGGCCTGGTTGTATTAATTAGAACAAAAAATAGGATCAGATCCGAATTCACTGGAGTCGGATCATAAAAAGATGTAGTACTAAGCAAATCTGGATCCCTAATCTTTGATCCAGTTCTGGAGCTTCATGTATACGCGGTTTTCCTTTTGTATACCAATTTGCCAATGGCGGCATATAGATTTGTGTATACACAGTATTGCAGAAACATATGACGCATCCGCATTAGCTTCTGCGCCATCATGTGTATTCTTACGTGCTCCCATCTTGCCAGCATCTCCCCCTACCAGTATTAGCATCATCTCTTGCTTTGTCTCGTGTACTAGTCATAGTAGTATGCGTATGCGGTCTCACTGCTCCGTGTTAACTTAGCGTAATTGTCACCAGTCAACAACACCCTGGCCTTCAACCTTCAACATACTTTTTATTATGTTAGAATTCTAGTTTCTAGGTCAACTCACCGCGTACCAGCGACCCCTGTAGTCTGGCCGGGCGTCTGCAGGCTTGCCTGTTAGCTGCCCGGGAACTGCGTTGTCCTCCCGCTCTGTAGCTCCTGGGTGGCTGCATGGTGAATCTGTAGTGTGTAAAGAAGCGGTCAGCTGACGGCACAGGCTTCGGAGGACAGCGTGTGCTCGTCTTCGCCGTTCCCGAGGCAGGGGTGGTAGCAGTGAGCTGAGCCTAAACAATAATTGGCCATTTCAAATTGGGAGAAAATAAAAAAATAATTGGCAACGACTAAATTTTAAAAGAAAAAAAAAACTTGAGAGATTTCAATAAAAGAGTAGACTAATAGACACACCACTTAGTAACATTTTAAAAGTCATCCTCAGTGGAAGTAATAGAGACCATTTCAATCTTAGATTATCTGTCAGGTGTGAGCAGATTCCTTTTAAGATGTTTTTTTTTTTTTTTTGTCAGTAAGTATTAAATTAAACATTTTAAGTCTGTTATTCATTTTGTTCCTTTCACAATTAATAATATCTGCATTGTGATTTAAAAGCCACTTGGAAGCAAATTTTCCTTTCACCTGATGCACTGAAATTTCTAGTGCAGTTGGACACCATGCAAAAAAAAAAAAAAAAGGTCTTTGGTCAATTTGCATAGCTTTTTAGCGTGAAAGGCCATTTACACACCCTTTTCAGCCATACCATGTTTTAGCCACACATTTCCTATAACGTGAGGAATGTGCGTGATACATGCTTCTACGTCACATTCTCACAATAGTTTCAAAACAGTATGGAAGCCCTGCCAATATGAATTTCTTAGAAGAAAGCTAAAAATATATATATTTTTTTTTTAATGTATAGTGGTAAAGCTTATGTATATATTATAGTAGGATAGATGATCCATAATATTCCTTTTTTTGGCCAGTGATGAAAAAACATTTTTGTGTCATAACATATTTAAATGTGAAATTGAACAACATTACATGCAAAAGTTTTTGCTAACCCCAAGAACCTCAAGTTAAATATTTCACGTTAATTTTTTGGTTGTTATTTCAGTATTATATGACATCACCAATTATTGTTTATTACGGAAGAACTCTTAATTACTCTGAAGACATATTCTTTCAATATGCAGAAAAGATTGCTGTGATGTGAAGCTAAATGATTAAGCTTTGTTGCCATTGTGTAGGATAATAATTATATATGATTTAACATGCTTTAATGAATCTTTTACATAAAACATGGATATCAATGATATGCACTGTGAGGCAGCAGAATAGTGTTTTTATATGTCACTCTGAATTAAATATGCATTTGTCTCCTATCATTATGTTTAAAGAAAGGCTTTGAAGTGGAAATGAGTTTACATGGGCAAATGCATAAACAGTTTAGAGTTCTGCAAAAGCTTTCTGTACAGTTAGTTATTCACCAAGGTTATAGCAAGGTTTTTACCAATACATTCTGTTCAAGAAATAGCTGCAATAAAGAACCTTCTGGTAGTTTATATTAATAAACATTTTTAGAGAAATGCTAATGGTTTACTTATATAAAACTCAGGATTCAGAAATTTAAAGGAAAATAAATGACTGTTGTCTATAAATACTAAATACTAAATTACAAATAAAAAAAGAACTGATATACAGCATGAGGTTATGGAAGCAAGGCAGGGATCATTAGTTGAAGGAAGGGTTTGTTTCCATTAAGTTTCACAAACATGTCCTGTTTATAATTAGCAGGTCAGCATGAAGGAGAGGACAACCATACATGCAAGTTTTCACAACTTTGCAAGCTGCGCAATACCACATGTCATATTTGTAGGAGTAGTGTTGACAGCTTTCAAAAATAATCAATAAACACTGCAAATGTGTAATCTTTGTCCAAGGCAGAGTAAACACCTCCAACAATAGAATGATGAGGGCAAAACCCCTGCTGACCATTACTTGCTCTATTGTCGCAAGTGACCCACAAACCCCTTCTCTCTTGTTTAAGGTATTGGTTCATTTTGAATAAAAGGCATTTGCAGCCAAAGTAACTGGTCCTTCGATCAAACCAACTTCATTTCTCAGGGGGTTCCCGACTGGATAATGAGGTTTGGAACCCTCTAATATATAAAATTCTGAATTCTGGCCAACTCGGATATTTTGGATGGAAGGAATACCTAACAAAATAGCCCTCTGTGATCAATTTGAAATGTATAAACTGAATAAGTCCAGGACCATTTCTCCTGTGGGAAATTCTCTCTAAAAAGGGGGGTTGTTATAGATGCAGAACTGGGTTGTCACTAGCAGAAGCAAAACCTTGGCCTGCATGTACCCATATGGTAAAGCATTGTAGGATGGTGTTTGAGTGCACCCCTGATGAACCACAGGGATTATCCTTTTCTCATTTAAATGTTAAATTAGACGATGTAAGGAGAACTGAATGTATGGGATGTAATGTACCTCAGCCAGTAAAATGGGCTCATCAGATGGGAGACCTGTTACCATGGTACAGGTCTCCTGCAGATATCAGGTACTTAAGACTGTTACACACACTTTTGTGATGCTCAGAGCTGGATTCTGGACCCTGTGGTGACTTTTAAGGAACCTTTAAGAACAGAACTGCAAAAGGATTTTCAATGCTACTGGGAGCACTCTGATATCTTGGACACTGTGTTCAGAGACCATTGGAAGAAAAGTAACTGTTAACGGCAATAATATTATTGTAAAGCTCTATACTGGTATAGAAAATGTTAAAAAAAAAAAAAAAACTACAAGCAGAAATATTATTGCAGAAATCCTTATTAGCCTAAATGAGAGGCTCAGTGAACTACGAAACACTGACATAATTCAACAACCTTGCTAAATAGCAATCAATTGTATTTTCTCCAGAGTCACATTAAAACAATTTACCTCCATCTGCATGAAATATTTCTTTGGGAAATTTCTTCACTTGACCCTCAGCCAAAATAAGCTTTGTCATCCATTTTTGGTATTTTACTTCCAATGCTGAAAACTAGATTTTAGCAACCTAAATCAAAATAACAATACAACACTGACTTTGTCCCATCTCCTATTGTACAGTACAGATAGTGCTCAGCATTTCTGGTTTATTCTGAATTTATATCCAATACTAGTTTTTAGGAAATACACAATATTTTGAATAGCACTAGAAGCACCGCAGTTATACTCAGACCTAAAACCACTGCCGACAGTCATTATGACAGTTACATTTTAAAAAACATCAGTATTAAAATGAAAGACAAACTATTGGATACAACTAAAAAGTTTTATTCAAGCCCATCATATCAAACATCTGCAAAGCTGAATCGCCATATCTAAATTAACAATTAAACATAAAAGGTTTTATTTTTACCACATATAAAGCGCTACTTTTTTTTTCTCAAAGCACTACTTCAAAAAATGAAAAACTATAATAAAATAAACATTTCAAAAGAAACTAGTGTGTAAACAGGTATATGTAAATACAAAACTATAAAACCAAAGTAGTTTTTAATTTAAAATTAAAGTAACATGTTTTCTATTGCGTATGTCACTCGGTGAAGCACAGAATCCAGGTTGAGCTGTTGCAGCATGCTGCCGCTTTGCAGTTTTCTGATCGAAATGTTTCTGCTGAAGTGCTGTGCCTAGCTTCAAGATGAAATTTCTCCTACTGATATTTTCTCTGGTGCATTTCTTGCACAAAACAAAGGAATTGATGGCTGCAAGGTACAGTAGCGATAACAGGCTTGTATATATAAATAATGTTATTTGTTTTAGGACTTTTTATTTATTTATTTATTTATTTATTTAGTCGAAGTTCAATTCACAGGACGGTTAAGGAATTTTAAAAAAGCCTGTCTTCAGAAGGAAGATACGTAGTCTGCATCGCTTGCGTTGTGCAATAGTTCGTAGTAGTTTTTTTTTTTTTTTCTCTCCGTACTAGTCCAGTATGGATTGGCCCCTAAAGAGGTGAATTTCATGGTGACCCCTCAATTTCCAGAATTTTTTGAGAAATCAGCAAATTAGGTGAATTAGATAGATCCCTATTTATAATGTTCCATAGTGTTCTGAATAAAAGGACACTAATTCCAAGATGCTATGAAAAAAAAATTTTTGAGAGTTTCTTGAGAGAAACTACAGCCAAAAAAACCTGAAGCAGTCAGACAAAACAAAATTTGATAAGCTGTATGCAAGGTCCAATAAGGATTGCTAATTAGGCAGTACATTTGAGAAGCAATTGAAGATTATGGTTCTGCACCACCATAATTACCTTGGATAATTTACAGATGATCCTTGATTATGAATGTTTCTAGCCATTATAGGCTGGGTATTAGACAATAATTTTATAGCCTTACTTTTTTTAAATAACATTTTGTCGAGTTTTAAGTGTTTAAAAGTAATTGTAACAAATGTTGAAGCTAAATGTAATCACTATTCAAGGTCTTCTGCAATCTTAATGGAATTCAAAGTGACACAAAAAATGTAATTATTTTTCTAAAAGGTAATGTTGCAAAGTTTGTACTGGCGAAATAGCCCATATTAAGAATATATGCGTTAACAGTAAACATTACATTATATATATATATATATATATTATAGATATATCTAATATATATATATTATATATATTTAATATATGTATAAAGTTCTAAGATTCGCTGACAATATCTGTTGTGCTTTTTAACCTAATGCTTCTGGAGATATGTGTAAACACTAATGGCAGAGCTTGATTTCTATTACATGAGAGTAGATGTTGAACTTCAACAGACGTAGCTTTGCAGTAAACTAATGTGATCCATCTGCATCTCCATCAATTTACGTTGTTTTCCATCTGATGATGTAGATATCCTTCTGTCTGGTGTTGATTGCTGAAGTGTAATGCTGGCTCCAGGGATCAGCTCATTTTGCCTCCCCAGTGCATCAGCACACACAATGGCTGCAATGTTGGCTCCGGGGAACAACCCAGTGCAGTCTGCCCAGCGCATCAGCATGACAACTGTCTGGATTGTGCTAAATAGGGTACATCTCTGGGGTCTTCAAGTGGACACCTTCCATCCTCTGTGTTTCGTTGACTACCAGCTTACTACCTGTACATCAGCATTGCTTTCTTTATATTGTGCTTGAGATCCCCAGCCAGAATCCTTCCGTCTCAAACACAGCCAGTTGTAGCTCCTTTCTGCTGCTTCAGACAAGTTATTCACTGTGCGACACAACTCTTGGCCACTGAACCCGACGTCTCTGAGAAACCGGGTTGTAGAGTGTGCCACAAATCCTTGACAACCCACCTCCACTGCGAAAACTCGGACTCTCCATCCTCGCTGTTCTGTTTCAGCAGCTAGTTGAGCATACCGAAGTTTCTTCCTCTCATACGCCTCATCCACAGCATCTTCCCATGGCACTGTTAACTCTACCAGATGAACAAGGCGTGCTGATCCAGACAACAAGACAATGTTTGGTCAAAGGTTAGTGGTGGCAATTTCAGGTGGAAAAATAAGCCGTTGACCAACATCTGCCAGCATCTTCCAGTCTCTAGCAGCTTCCAATTGTCCTGGGTGAGGCTTGGTTTTAACACCTTTTCTTGGTGGTTGCTCTCCTTGACGGAGGAATATTGTCTTTTGTTTGTAATGCTTTGATGGAACTGGTGGCAACTTATTGGTCAGGTTACGCTTGTCTTCCAATGCTAAGGCCAAACATCGCAGCACATGGTCATGGCGCCAAGTAAACTGTCCTTGGCTAAGACCCACCTTACATCCTGTCAAAATGTGCCTTAATGTTGCAGCTGATGAACACAAAGGACATGAGGGATCCTCACCCACCCAGAGGTTTAGGTTCTGTGGTGATGGGAGAACATCATACGCTGATCTGATGAGGAAACTGATCCTGCTCTGTTCCATTGTCCATAGGATGAACAGCAATATTCATGTCTGCAATTGTTTTAACTTCACTGTTTTTAAGTAAATTGGTATTATCTGTTGGGGTCAGCCACAGGTTCGGTAATATTGCATCATCAAAGTACTTTAAACACATGAAACATTTAGTAGATACACTCAATTAGTGTTGTTAAATGAAATATAGAATAATGAACACTTATTTGTGTCCAACAATAGAAATGATCTGAGAGGCTATTCAATTTAAAATGATCAAATTGAACAGACACAATAACAATAAAGGTAATAAATTGGAACTTTTTGTTTTACAAATGCTTAATATGTTTTATTGGACACCCTTCAAAAACACATGTAGTTACTATGTAGTTACTATGACCATTTACTTATATTTACTATTCAATTAATGCACACAATTATTTAAAGTCAGTATGGTGTTCTTAATGTAGCAATTTTATTTTTAAATGTCGCATTTATGCAAAGTTAACTGACTGTCAAAAAAAGTATTCAGCATTAAACTCCCTTGAAAACAAAAATACCATGAAAGATAAAGGATCTGGATATATTTAATCAATAAAACAGCAGCCTGTCTTGGCAGTGATAAGAAAGAACACAGGTTTTTCCATCTGAGCTTAAGAAAAATAAGTTACAGGTTGAGTTATAATCAAAAAAATATCTTTTGGCTTGTTTTTGCCCAGAAGAGGACCAATCAATGCCCTCAAAGCTCAAGATTGTCTATCAAACTGAAAAGGCTGTCTTAGTCAGGTTGCAACCGCTAATCAAATATTGACAGAAGAGATCTTCAAGGTGATAAGGGAAGATTTAAGGCATACGGTGGCATTATTTCATGAAAGCTATGACCCAGTTATTAAAGGAATATAAAACCTGTGATGTGAGATATAGGATACAATCTCAAGTCAGATAATGATTTGTTACCTTTTTCTCCCCTCATCATATTAGCCATTCTGGTTCTGTCAAGGTCAAACCCCAGAGTATTAATGTATCCTGCTTCGGTGACATTACTTTTGCTAGCTGACAAAACTGTTTTTTTTTTTTTTTCATATATAAAAGTAATAACCTTTGAAAAACATCTGTGGCAATAAAATATTTGTAAGTTACAAAGGAAATCACAGCATTAACAAAGACAGACTTTGTTAAGAAAAAAAATAATATATATATATATATATATATATATATATATTATTATATATATATATATATATATATATATACTTACTTTATAGATTTCCAACTTGATATATACTCTATGAGATTTCAATGCGATCAATGGCTTGTGATCAGATTTGGATCATAGCCAAGTAATCACATGTAGTTGTCTGGGGTGAAATACTATTCAACAGAATACATTGCAATAGAGCTTGAAAATGTTATGTTAGTAGCTTTCCTTATACAGCACTTAAACATCTCTCTCAATAAAAAAATATATAATTATGATCATTTATAATTTTTATTATACCCCTAGACATAACTATGATTTTTAACATTTTCATTATTGATGATGCCATTCACATGAAGTAAACATCAAAACAGAATTTCTTATGATGCACAATGACTTTGTAATTATGTGCATGTTTGTTTGTTAATATACATCTGTACACTATTCATTAATTATTATGACATACAGGGCCACTGTACTTTGCTGTACAAGCTTGAAACCCGTGTCCTTGAATAGGAGAGGGACAGCTTCCGGGTATCCCGTTGCATAATCTACCACTAGTAATATATGTGTATCCCCGGAATCAGAAGGTAGCAAAGGGCCCACTATGTCCATTGCAATGCGTTCAGAGGGGGTGGAAATAATTGGCAATGGGACCAAAGAGTTGGTACGTACTCGACCCGGCGCTACTCTCTAGAAGTCTGGGCATATGGCTACATATTTCGACACTTCCTTATGAAGCCCTACCCAATAAAATCGAGCCAATATATGTCCCCTTGTTTTATCAGCTCCGAGGTGCCGTGCAAAAGGGATATCATGCGCCAAGCAATAGGAACTAAGTTGCCCCCTTGCCAAATACAGTTTGCTGTTCATAGGTGTAACAGAGGTGTTCTGTTACCGTGTGGGTATCTGCTGATACATGAGAGACACAGAGGTTGACATTGAAGCACCGCTCAGGCATCTGGGTTTTGAAGTTAGGAAAATGTGTATATGGTGCCGGACCAATCTAATTTCAGTGCATGGGCAACAATGACATAATTTATTTTCCGTGCGGAAATCAAATTAGTTTTTCCATTGAATAGGCACTAGGAACTTTAAATTGAAGTCTCTGATAACTGCATATTTAAAAAATTTTCAGAGTAGAGAGTCACACACATCTGCTACACACTTGTCTGATTTCAGTCAGTCCTTGTGATGCAATGAAGAGAACATTAGAGACGTCTATTACAAACTACAGTACTACTTTAAGAAGGCTAACAATTATTTTAGTAAAAATGCTGACAAAGAAGACAGCAAAAGTGCATCCCACGTCTGTTGCCATAAACACTGGTTTAAAGCTGCTTTGTATATTGGTCAATGCACAGACCTGGGGATCACAGCGAAGCGCGAGGACTGCCTGACTCTATACAGCAAGGATAGTTTATGTGTTTTAAGGGTATTAGCGCAGCAAAAAAGTAAATCAGTCAAAAGCACCATTTCAATTTTAATTTGTAGTTCCCAACACTTAGGTGAAATGTAGAAAAAAGTCAATACCTGTCATACAGTAAGAGAAATAAATCACCAAAGTAAAGTAAAAATGTCCTCCTTTTTCTCCCAACTTATTTTTTGCAGACCCCAGGTACTTTTATCCATGCATATGTATATTACAGGACAGCCGACTTTAATGGCAATTAACAGGTTTTATATATAAGTATAAAAGAAAAGGCCTGGAATACATGGGATTTGAAACTATAACCTTCAGCGTGTTGTGTTAACTGTCGCTAACTGTCAGTGCGACACTATTAGTTGAGAAAACAAGCAGTATTTTGAAAAATGAAACCAGCCAGCTGAGATTCTCTGACTTATTTTGGAGATTTTTTCGAGTCATCATCATCATCATCATCATCATCATCATCATCATCATCATCATCATAACCATCATCATCATTCTGAGATTCTGTTCTTGAGTTCTGAAAAATTTTGGTTTCCTGTCAGTGTAAGGCTCATTGTTGTCCCAACTGGCTCAAGGAAGTACGGTTTCCTCTCGATACTGGTTGATGAGAGTAACGCTATTTGTGATTCCCACTGGACAAAAAGGAAGGATAGCCTATACGAACATAAGAAAGGTTACAAATGAGAGGAGGTCATTCTGCCCATCTTGCTCGTTTGGTTGTTAGTATCTTATTGATCCCAGAATTTCATCAAGCAGCTTCTTGAAAGATCCCAGGGTGTCAGCTTCAACAACATTATTGAGGAGTTGGTTCTTCAACAACATTATTGAGGAGTTGGTTCCAGACTCTCAATTCTCTGTGTAAAAACAGTGCCTCCTATTTTCTGTTCTGAATTCACCTTTATCTAATCTCCATTTGTGACCCCTGGTCCTTGTTTCTTTTTTCAGGTGAGAAAAATCCCCTTTGTCGACACTGTCAATACCTTTTAGAAGAGAGGTGCTAATCTGGATGCAAGTTAATATATTTCCCAGTATCCTTTGCATCAGCTGATTGAACTAGGGCAATTCATTGTATTCACATTTGTTTTGTCTGGGGGCAAAGGGGGTTTACAGAGCCATAGGGGCTGGTTAGAGTAGCTATGGGTGTAGCTGGCCGCATACTAGTAGCATTTGCTTATGGCAGTAAGCAAGTGTTTATTTGGGCACACAAAAAGGGCTATGAATACAAAAGGCCTAAGAGATTTAAAAAAATAATAATTGGATTTTCTGTAACAAATGGATAGTTATAGATCAAGTATCAAAACATTTTAGGTAAATAAAATATCCCAGTAAAGTTTATGAGATTCGCTTGGATAATTTGTTGATATGGTAGCTCAATAATAATGATATATTTGCATACTTAAATGAAGGGCATGTCTACAATTTATCATTTTTTTCTAAGGGATTATCATATTTAAAAACCAAATGTGTCTGTGTTTGTCCATGTTCAAAATTGGAAGCAAAAACAATCTGGGCTTGATATTACAGGTACGAGAATAAAAATAAAAAATACATCTGGCAAATTTGTAAACACTGGGGCTTCTTACCTTTATACTGAAAATAGTTAATTAAAATATGAGAGTGGTTGAAGGATTAGGCAAAGAAGCCCTCCAGTTGGTCTACATTTGGTCTACTTCTTTGGTAAGTTCTACCTACTGAGAATAAAGCAACCTAATGCAAACACCAAATCAAAACGAAATAAACCTGTTTGAAATATTTCAACTACTTTTGGTATAACAACCTAATGAAAATTGTTTCCTGTGAGGATCTTTTTGATTATTATGAAGGATTTATAATTGTTTAAGCAGAAATGTAGTTCACATTTAAATAAACAAATAGATGTATTGTTTTTGGAGTATAGTGTGGTAAATCATAGTGAATACATGCTGTAATGAACTAGCATTTCAGCCCATTGAATTGAATGAAAAGGCAAGGACACAAACTGCAAGCCGTAAAGATCAAGGACAAATGTCTTGCCATTCAAATAAAGAGCAAGCTCTGTAGTCAAGAGGTAAGTGTTTGTCTTATGCTGATGTTTGTATAATTAACTCATCAGCTGGTAGGAAGAGATCCATTGCAATTGTCAATCACAGACAAATCTTCTGGGGATAATAATCAGATGTGCAGGCTACGTGACAGTCAGGGCAAGTTTGATCACTCAGGCTGCGAACTGTAACAGACATCTCGACTGAAATTTGTTTTGATATTTATACAGTTATGAATTTCCTGTTTTTAAATAATTTGATAATAAAAAAACAATAATTACAAAAAAAAAAAAAACATTATTATCAATGAAATCAGTATAATTTCTTCCAGGCAATAATGCAATTCTGAAAGGAAAATCTTGTTTGTATATAAGTTATTCAATACAAATGAATATAAAATTAAAATAAATAAATCATTAAATAAATCATTAAATAATTAATTATATGGTTACAAAATGGGTTAATACCCTTAATGTTAACAGTAAAGTGGTATTACCAAGTAAAGAAAGTCATTTTATCAGAAGTTAGCAGTCACTTGTACATCTACATTGCCCTATGTGTAGAATACACATATATTTTTTGATTAAAGCTTAGACATCAAATACTATGTTAAACATATTTTCATTACATCTTTGGTCTCACCCTTAAATGCAACCCTGCCCATAATTTAGTTTGCAGATTAGTGGAGAGGCTGACTGTAGGGAAGCCATGGGAAGGGGTGCAGGATAGCTGCCCTCCTCTCTTAGACAAAGCCCGAAAAACAGGCTGGGGAGGAGGAGGGGAACTCTCACGTGCTTGTGGAAGGGTTGTGGGTAATTCACTGACCAGAAGACAGCCATAACCCTAACCCTAACATCCCCTGACCAAATCCTGGACTACCCCTTCCCCCCAGTCCCTTCGCCCTCTCCGGGGCCAGTTGAGGGGACGATCCAATAGCCGCACTCCTCCCGGGCAGTTTCGCAGGCGTTGGCTCCGCTGCCTGGTACTGCTCGGCAAGTTCGACCGCCCGGTCCAGCGTATCTGGTGCCTGTCGCTGTACCCACAGCCGAGGTTCCGGGGCTAGACACTCCAGGAAGTGCTCCATCATGATCATCTCCACCACCCTGGCTTTGGTGTTCAGATCCGGGTTCAACCCAGGGCGTTATCCTTCAGATGGTGGGCAATGGCTTGTGGGTGCTCCCCTGCCTCAAACTGCTCCTCCCGGAATTTCTTCCGATACCCCTCCGCTGTGGCCCCCAAACGATTAAGGATGACGGTTTTCAGCGTGGGGTAATCCATCATCCGATCCGGGGACAGCGTTCTCGCTGCTGCTTGCGCCTCCCCCGTGAGCTGAGGAAGCAGGTAGCTAGCCCACTGTACTGGATCCCACCCGGCTGAGGTCGCCATGGCCTCAAACACCTCTAAATAGGCGTCGGGTCGATCCTCGGCCGTCATTTTTGTGGGGTGTTGTAACTGGGGGTCTGGAGCTGCTGGTCTAGCTGCCCCCTGCACTGCTGCGGTGAGCGTCTGGCGCAGGAGGTCCACCATCGCAACAAACTGTGTAGCATCCATTGCCTGTCTGCTCCTACTGTGGATGCACTGCTTGGGGCAATGCCAGTGAATCCCACTCTGACACCACGTGTGGAAGTGTTGTGGGTAACACTGACCAGGAGACAGACAGGTGTACTTGAAAACACCACACAGCTGCCCAGTTTTATTTTGCAGGGTGCCTTATTTCTTTTTAGCCTGCAGATGGCGCTGTGGGTCCGTGGTCTGATTTACCAACGATGGTAAACAGAACTACGGGCATACCAAGCGAGGGTACACAATACCGACGCCCTTGCAGGTGCTTCGAAACAATAATTCAAAACAGAAGGCACAAAGAAACAGGGAAAATAAAACAGTAACAAAACTATAAAGAAAAGGTGCTGCACTCTGCAGCAATATCCCGGTCGCCGCTGCCCGTGTGACCCGGATCACCGTCCTACGCTGCCGGCTAATTAGCCTGCTCAGCTATACTTAAGGGGTCTGCCCAAGGGTTCCCCGCCCTCACTGTCTCACTCTGAACCTCTTTTCCGTTCTCTCCGACTGGTTCTCGGTCGTGGACCAGAGCTTCCGCACTCTCGGCGCATTTAAAAGGGCAGATCTGAGGAAACAGCAGAGCATTTTTTTATAGGACTAGCAATCTCCCAAGACTCGCCTCTCAGTCATTCAGAGAGGGGGAAAATCCACACACCCACGTTCCCACCTCCCCGTGTCACTGCCATGACTCACAGGTGGTTGTTGGACGACTGCCGCCCTCTTCCTGCAGCCCGTGAACACGCCAGCAGAGTCAGCACAGATCTCCCCCTGCTACAGTGCTGTATGGACAAATGGGTTGAAGTAAGATATAAAGCCCTTTATAGCTGATCATTGGACGTGTTAGAATGACAAATGAGATACTCGAAATTTGACGGGCAAAAGTTCTGGTCATGAGAGTGCCTAATGTGCTTTCTGTTTTGGATTTTAATCTATTTTAAAAGTGACTGAACCACTGCTTTGCTGAAACGTTTACAGTATTTACTGCGTGTAGTTTGCTTCTGTCATTAACTCTCATCTGCCATTTTAAGCCTGGCTAAAAATAAAACATCATGCAATTTACATTTTCTGCATACTTTTTTCTCAAAATAATGAGTAATAGCAAAAAATAATAATAAAAAAGAAATGGCCATACTCATTACAATTACTCGCTACAATTACTCATTTGTACCTGTTATTCAGTACGGCCCTAGTGAAGACATGACTACACTGTGTACAGGGTGAGAGATGCAGTCAGAGGTGTGCAGATCCATTAATCTCGGCTGGGGATCCCACAGGCTGGGAAGGTTAAGCCAAAAGGCACTGCTTCACCCCGCATTGGTACAGCTGCCCAGTGCCTGATGAACTTGAACTTCTTAGTGGGGC
The DNA here is from genome assembly GCF_017654505.1 of Polyodon spathula. Taxonomy (NCBI): domain Eukaryota; kingdom Metazoa; phylum Chordata; class Actinopteri; order Acipenseriformes; family Polyodontidae; genus Polyodon; species Polyodon spathula. The sequence continues at coordinate 46,294,279 of NC_054535.1, read as the reverse complement.
TTCCACGTAACATTTTAGTTTTAGAATTCATTATAATTATCAAAACTGCAGAAGTAAATATCCATAGTATATAATTTTGTGTTGCTGTACTTTTTTCCCGTTTTTGAACCAAATTTTAAATGCCTAGATCGAATATGAATTCTGCAATCAAATAACCGATCAAGAGGAATGAAGATGAAGGAATATTGAGAATTACTAAAAGCAATTAACAGGTTAGTTGATTACATCAAATTTTAAAAAGATGAATTTTAAAAAGATTTTAAAAAATGCACTACATTGTAAGAAAGATAGCAACATGTTCATAAAGCAGCACTTATGTTTTTGATTGTATCCATCCCTCAGTGGAGAAACGTTTGGCTGATCCTATTGCATAACTCAGATTAAAAGAAACGAGACTAGCGCTATGATCCAGTTTTGCTTAATTTACTTCTTCAACACCTTGTCAAAAAGGACATCCAACAATTGTAGTTTATTTATGATTTTGCATAGATTCCCTACCAGCCACTTGACAGCCTACTTTCTTAATTTAATCCATCTTATATGTCTTTATGGATTTTGATATGGTATGTCCTAAATTGCATGTAATGTGCTTTGGCAATGTAGACTTAACTCCAACTCTGGGGTCATATCAAGTACATTATCTCCCCCAGGCCATCTATCTCCGTAAAAGCACTATACTGAAAAGCCATAAAGTTGAAATAAATCTATTAATGACCAATGTTTTCTGTTACCCTTAGGGGTCTAGTGAAATGTATCTCTTTAGTATTAACATTCTGATAAGCCCATATGTAACTTTTGACCTCCGTTTTAAAATGAGTTAAGATACATGTATAAGATTGTAATATTCCTCAAACTTTATAACACAGAAACTTTGTAAACAGACCTCTTTACTTTTCATCCTCAGACAGGAATAAAAAGTAGGGATCTCCAGTTGTGTCACAGAGAAACTGTCCCCTTGTCTCTAGACCAGCGTCAGAAAGTATGTTTAAGTAGCTTTTTATGTTAGTTGTAAAATAAAGTCAGATTATTAACTAAGTAACTAAAGTCAGATTAGTTGTAGATTCAAATGTTAAGGGGAAAGCCGGTATTTGTGTATGGATTGATTTTAAAATATAATTCACAGTTAAGCAGTTAAAAGTTCCAGCAGACATCTATGCAAAATAGAAGCCTGGTAGAACTGAAAGCTGATTGACTGTTCGCACCAGCCAGGAAGTGCAGTAAGTCACTTTTTTTTTAAAGCAGGTCAAGCAAAACTAACCTAACATTGTACGCTGCCTCCGCCAATCAAGTTGCATCATGTCAGGATATTATCTTTCAGTAAATTCTTGCTACTGTAAAAAAAAGCTTCATTACTTTCATTACATTCTAATCCACTAATGTAGTTGAACTGGAATGGATTTCTCCAAGCCTGTCTTTCTCAGTTTATGTTTTTATTATTATACAGTGCATTGGTTTATAAAAAATATAGTATTTTCAGATGCATAGTACACAAAACATCAAACACATTACATTTCAGAGGTTACAAGATTAGTAAAACCTCATCCCAGCTGACAATTTACAAAAAACATAGCTTATGCAACCATCATGGCTTGGTAACACACACTAAAAAGACGTGCCCGGATAATGGCTATAAATGTAACTGTCATATGATTGTAAGGCCATTTTCAACAAGACTACACTGTACGTTGCTTCACTCACACAACTTCTATCAGCTGATCTGTACACCACCGTCTGTTGGTGATTTCAGAAAATACTTACCCACAGGGATGACATAAGTATCTCTGCACCCCTACAAACATACACACATATTGTGTGTGTGTGTGTCTATATATATATATATATATATATATATATATATATATATATATATATATATATATAGGATATTAAACTGACCACCCACTAAGATAAACTGAAATGGCTACTTTTCAGAACATTATGGTGCTTGTTCAACAAACATGTTACCAACAAATTAAAATTACGGTTCTATAATGGCAGATTTATTTGGGTATGGCTTTCTAATTTAGTTGATTAAAAAGGCTGCAATATGTTACAATGAATAACTAAAAGGGCCTGTTCATCTCTCTTTCTACGACAATATTACCCCAGGGCATTTTTAGCATTACGCATAAAGTACGTGTTATCTGAGCTGGGAGGCTATTGCATTTCAAGTGCTTGTTCTTCTTTGGGGAGGTATGCCTTGAGGTGGAACATATTTTATAAGTACATATCTAGAATAAAATTATATCTATCTTAGGATCTGTAATGTCAGGATAGGGCAAAAGTAAAAGTACACCAGTGTGCAATACATCAAAATGGTTGTTTGGAATACTGCATTTTTATTTGCTAGTATAAGTCGGTATTAAAACCCCAGTAAAATAAATGTATACAGCATGCATAAGATGTAGATGGTTAAAGAACAGAATAAATCAGCACTTAATCAGCACTCTGTTTTTTGGCTTGTTCAGCAACCAAAACTGATTAAAAAAAAAACTTGAAGATCTGATAAACGAATAGGATAGAGCAAAGGCAGAACACTGCATAAATGAGATGAGTAGATACATGCAATTCTACTTTTATTCACAATCTCATCTCTTTAACTTACTCCAACAGTTTATCCTAACATATAGAAAAAACAATAAAGGAAATAAAGGAACACTTGCATCTGCCAAAACATTATATTTCATGTGAGGTTTGTATGAGGTTTTAATATGCTGCATAAGTCTGTTGCTTAAAAGGGATTTTCCCATTATTTACATTTAATAATAGTATACTATGTACTGGGAAATTAGTTGGTTGATGTTATTTTGCTGATATTTTCTTTGATTTTCTTCCTGTAACCCAATGACCCATCTGCCTACAGAGTATAGACAAACAATACCTAAGATGAAATTGTTTGCTGGGTGCTTGATGTAAATGAATGAGAATAAACATTGGTATGTGTGCAAGTTGACAAGAGCATAGAAGACGATCCTGGTTCTCAGCGGTTGAATGGTGAACTGGCTGAAATCCCCGTGTGTAACCTATTAATGTTGTTTTATGATAAATGAAAGTTATTTTATGCAAAGCCTCCACCTGGATGATGCCAACCCACTTAAACAAATGTGCCACTACGTGCAATTACCTAGGAAAAAATACAGTGCAAACCCCCTATTCAGATATAAACAAATATAAAACAATACAATTATATTAAACCGGTGCAATAGTATATTAGCCATGAATAAACAATACTAATAATAAAGCAAAACACAAAATCATAGCGTTTCCAAAACATTTCTTTTATTTTTACTAAATAACATATCAATTAAGAGCTCTCTTTTAACAGTTTACTTTCTTTGGCCAAAAATAAAAAATGTAGCCAAATTAAACAGGAAGTTATTACTTAATCAAATCACTTTATATTTTATACCCAATCAAATAGTAGACCAGACCTAAAACCTTAATAATAAAATCCAGTGTGGACAAAAACCCAAGCGATGAAAATGAAAAAACACAGTAAAAATAAATAAAAACAAAATAAACTTATACACACATAACAATACAAGTCCAATGTTTCCAAATTCAAATGAAGCGCTTTCATTTTATCATTATAACTTAGAATTTACTTGACTCCTTTTTATTTTTCAAGAAAACTAAATTAATGTCCAGATCAAAAAATAAAAAAAAACAATCCTCTTCTGCCTCTTTTGCTGTTAGACAAAGTTCCCAAGAGGACTTAATGAGATTACTTTAATAGTAATATTAAAACAACAAAATTTAAAATCTTTTTCTTATTCTAAACTTTGAAAAAAACCTTTCCTCGGCGGGCATTAATCTAAACTAAATATTTTAACCTGTATTTTAATGTTTTTACGGTTCAACAGGGACTTGGTTCACTAACTTTAACCCTTTGCGGTCCATTTATTCAGTGCCTGTCAGGCATGTCATGTCCAATTTAAATTTCTACTTGAAAAGCCTGGTTAACTCAAGCAACCGATGACTTTGCAGCTCCAGCCAGGCAAAGAGACACAGATGGTTCCCTACAGTGAATACAGCAAGCAGGTTCAGATACACCAAGAACTTAGTTCCTTGTAGAAATCCGATGAATTAACTGGAATAATGATGAAATCCTCTTCAAGCAGATGAAGCATTCCGGTGTTATTATTCCAGCAGATGATAGTCCTTTTGTAGTTTTCTCAAAGCAGTCTTTTAACTGTAATGTCAATGTCCCATTTCGAGCCTACATTAAACAGTTTTACTAAAAATAGAAGTCTATTTGTTTCAGAAAATAAAATCAGCCAGATGGCCAAAACTTTGTTATATTTTCCAGAAAACAATAATTTGAAATAATATCCACAAAAGAATTTATAGAAGTGTAAATTTAAGCTGTTCTAAAACATATATGGGCTCTCTAGAGAGTCTCCAAATACAAACTGACAGAACAAATTAGGAACAGGTATTCACTAAATGTGCTAGCTGCAGTCTCCTGACTGTGCTGTGTCTCGTTTCATTTTCTTTCATTCTCTCCCTCAAATTCTTGGGGCCAAGAGTTTTATTTAACAGGTAAGCGGCAACGGTTGCTATCCAGAAGTAATCTGGACTCTGATTGGTCCATGTAAATGCAAACCATAAACTATTAATATTATTGGATAAATAATAAAAAGAGACAACGTTATCTTAGAAAACCACACAAAAGGAAAATGGGGGGGGGGGTTGAGTGAGCGAGGGCAGCTACCAATAGAACACGTGTGATAAAAAAGATACATTTGCTAAATCGTGAGCGAGGTGCAGGAAAACATGTCTTCACCTGAACACCGTACACAATACCAGCTAGGTGTTACACAGCAGCATGCACTGATATTTAATTTATAGACTGACAGGTCTGACATCTGACTCTCCACGATGTAGGGTGTGGAGTTCCATCTGTCAGCCAGTTTGTGTTTCCCTTGAAAACCCATATTCCGTATCAGCACTTTGTCACTAGGCTTTAGGCTATGATATCACACTTTTTGGTCATATCTGTCTTTTTTGTTGCTATTCATCTTACCAGCTGTAGCTTGGGCCAGCTTATAAGATGCTTGCAACTCTCATCTCATTTTGGAGACATACTTATGGTACGAGGTGTCAGATGTACCATTGGCAGACACTACAAAACAAAAGTCCACGGGCAGTCTTGCTTCAGGGCCGAACATTAGAAAATACAGGGAGTAACCTGTAGCTTCATTCTGGGTGCAATTATAGGCATGGACTAGATGGCTTAGATGTTGACTCCATTTTGACTTTTGATTAGGTTCTAGTGCAAGGTTCAGTTGAATCTTTTAGGTTGAGGGTCTCCTTGAGGATGATAAGGTACAGTCCGGGACTTTTTCACGCCCAGCATACTCAGTAACTTGTGGATTAGTCTGCTCTCAAAATCTCTGCCTTGGTACGAGTGCATTCTTTTAGGCAACCGGTAGTGTATGAAGTATTTCTCCCAAAGCACTTTCGATACTGTGGTAGCTTCGTGGTCTGTAGTAGGAAATGCTAGGGCGTAAAGTGTAAAATGGTAAGTGATCACCAACACATTACACACATTTTTGGAATCAGGTTCAATAGATAGAAAGTCCATGCAAACTAAATCCATTGGCCCCACACTAAACATGTGGGAAAGAGGAGTAGCTCTTTTTGGCACAGATCTTTTCTACATCTAATTCTACATCTAATTTCATGTGTGGGCAGTAGAATCAGTCACACACGAGGTTATATGTCTTGTCAAAGCCTAAGTGCCCTACATGGTAATGCAGAGACTGTAGCAGAGTATTTCGGAACTGTCTCAGTAGCAGTAATTGTTTTATGACAGATTGATCTGTCAGTTTGACAACTGTGTACAGCAGTCCTTGTTCGATTTTTAACTTGTCCCACTCTTGTAGCAGGAGCTGAATGTCAGAGTGATTTGTCTTGACAACGCCATTGACGTCTCCTTGTTGTATAGCTAACCACACCTCTCTTATGCATGGATCTTCTTTCTGAGACACTTGCAGGTCTGAAGCACTGAGGTTAGGCAATTGTTGTGTGTTCATATCAGCGAGCTGACAATACGCCATGGACACAGCATGCATTGACATTCCCATCTATTCAATTTTGAGCTGGTGATAATTTATGGGTTCTTTTACAAGTGGATGATGTCTGACAAAGAGCTCGAACCCCAGTGGCAGAGATTTCTTTCCACTCATCATCAGGAGATGGGCTGGAATGACAATGCCTTGACAGTGCATCTGCATCCACATTTCGTCTTCCAGGTTTGTACCTCAAACTGAAGTCATAGTTGGACAGGGCAGATAACCATTGGTGTCCTGTGACATTCAACTTTGCTGATTTCAAGATATAAGTCAGGGGATTGTTATTGGCCCTCACGTCGACTTGAGCTCTGTACAGATAATCATTAGGTTTGTCTGCAATTGCCCACTTCAACAGCAAAATCTCCAACTTATGAGCAGGGTAGTTCCTCTCAGATGGTGACAGGCTTCAGCCGATGAAGGCAACCAGACGCAGTCCTTCAGCTTGGTCTTGATATAGCACACCTCCTAATCCCTCTAGGCTAGCATCTACATGTAGCACATATGGTTTCAGTGCATCTGCGAATGCCAAGGTTGCAGCTCTGGTCAGGCAGGTCTTTAGCATCTGTGAAGCAGCTTCATATTTATCATCCCATCTAGGCCCAAAAGGTTCAAATGGTTTGAAGTATGCCTTATTAGAAGGTGTTTCAGGCTTCTTCCCATTCTTTTTGAGAGGGTGATAACATTGCAACAGCTGATTCAAAGGTCAGCATACATGTGCATAATCTTTCACAAAGTGTTCTGCATATTTACGTTGTATATCGTGAATTTATGTCACAACAGTGTCCTCGCCAATTACCATTAAAGAAAATACCCATTATAGTTCACAATGTAATTATTAACCATGATAAACACAATACCTCAATAAGAATTAGCGATTCTGGCTTAATTATCCCTAGATTCATGATAAAAACAGACTAACAATGTTAATATTATGTATGTTTAAGTATTTCAAATCAATCAGAAATGTGTATTTGTTAGAAGACAAAAAGAAACCTAACAATCCAATTTATTATTACATTTATTCATATTCTCAAAGGAAGAAGAATAAAGGTTAAGCTTCATAGTTAAAAAAACATATGTATAAAGAAGAAGCAACATAAAACATTCAAGGAGAAGTAAAGCATTGTTAAATGTTCATAATGAGTCCTTGAGGTGCTCTCTGGTCATAGAGTTCTGCATTAGTGAAGCAGTCTTAATAGTTCTTCACGCATTGTTCGGTTCAGTTACTTGTAAACACACAGTATAAGTTTAATACTTATTCTGTTGGTGCAATGTTTAAAACAAAGTCTTCTTAACACGGTCATCCTCTCTGTAGAAGTTAGTTGTGCAACAGCACAGTGCAGTATCTCCCTGAAGTCTGTAGGCAAAAGCTTTCGTCTTTCCGGAGGGAGCCCATCTTCTCCGGGACAGCTTTGAAGATTACATCACTGCATCTTCGTTGAAGAACTTTGGAGTTTGATGAGTTGAGAGCGACAAGATTGAAGAGAGAAAGAGTGAATCCAGTGAGCAAGAGTGAATCCAGAGAGAGCCCAGAGCATGAAAATCCTTGTTTTGAGTTTAAATAACATGATGTATAGGTGTTCCCTTGTACTGTAAACAAGTCCTTGTCGGTCCTTCCATTGGTTCACAGCATTTGATAGACAGTTGCGTGTCACACAAAAAAGGTGTGTTAGAAATGCAATGTATCCATCCATTTTGTTATCAAAGGATTTTACATTTATCATTTAAACCTCCTATTCAATATAACTTTAGTTACATTTATTAGAGAAGCATATACATTTCAGTTTCATTCTATATACAAAATTATGATTACAAGCATATGAAACATAATACAATGAAAGGATAATATTTAAAAATAGTTATTAGTTTATAATATTCATTTAAAAAACAATCAACTCAACATTTATTGGGAAACTTACTTAAAATAACTATTAGACTTGTGTCTACAAGTTATGTAATTAAAAATGATTCTTAAAGTATTTTAACTAACTTTTAAATCAATAATGGTACAACTGCACTGTTGCTTGGCTTGGCAAATTTTATGACATCTTAGGAGACTAGACAATCAGATAGCATTTTGGAAGGCAAGCTTCAAAGAGTTAACACAGTTTGTGGCCTGTTCCTTGGATTTATCAACAAGCTTTGAAGTAGATCTGGTGAAGAATGTTCTGGAATCGGTGTTAACAACCCAATCACCACAGCATGTCACACAAACAAGAGTCTGAATTTAATATCTGGGAAATGCTTATATTAAAATGAATTTAACCATGAATTTCCTTGACAAAAGCGGCCATAGTTACCACAGAAGCCCAGGAAAGAACGTAGGGTTGTCAACGTCTGAGGGTGAGGCCACGTGGCTACAGCCTCGACCTTGGACGGATCAGTGGCAATGCCATTTTGTGACACAATATGACCGACATAGGTGACAGAGGTCCTGCAAAATTGACATTTGTCTAGTGACAGTTTCAGGCAAAGATTATTAGGTCATCGAGGTAGACTAATACCTCTAAAAAGTTAATGTCCCCGACCGTACATCCCATTAATCTTTGGAAGGTCTATTGGGATAGGTCTCTACTAACTTTGCACACCTAGATTTGGCAATATTTGAATATTCTTCTTTACAAAACTGTTCAAGCTCTGTCAAGTTCCTTGGGGAGCATTGATGGACAGCAATCTTCAAGTCATGCCACAAATTTTTGATTGGATTGAGGTCGGGGCTCTGACTGGGCCACTCAAGGACATTTATCTTTTTGTTCCCAAAGTTTTGGCTGTGTTCTTTGGGTCATTGTCATAGAGAAAGGTGAACTTCCATCCCATCTTCAGCTTTCTTGTAGAAGGGATCAGGTTTTCCACAAGGGCTTCTCTGTACTTTGTCCATTCATTTTCTCTTGTATCATTGCAAGTGCCCCAGTCCTTGTCGACGAGAAACATCCTCATAACATGGTGCTGCCACCACCATGCTTCACAGTAGGAATGGTGATATTTGGGTGATGCACTGTGTTGGGTTTGCAGCAAACATAACACTTTGCATTTAGGCCAAAAAGTTCCATTTTAGTTTCGTCAGACCTCAAAACTTTTTGCGACATGGCTACAGAACCTCCTGAGTGTTTTTTTGCATACTTCAAATGGGACTCAAGGTAGGTTTTCTTGAGTAATGGCTTCCTTCTTGCCACCCTACCATACAGGCTAGATTTGTGGAGTGATTGGAATATTGTTGTCACATGCATACTTTGACCAGTCTTGGCCATAAAAGCCTATAGCTCTTGCAAAGTTGCCATTGGCCTCTTGGTAGCATCTCTGATCAGTCTCCTTCTTACACGGTCATCCAGTTTGATCTAGGCAGGGTTTTGGTGGTGCCTTCCACTTCTTATAATCATCTTGACTGTGCTCCATGAGATATGCAAGGCCTTTGATATTTTTTTATACCCATCCCCTGATCTGTGCCTTTCAACAACTTTGTCCCGGAGTTTTTTTGAAAGTGCCTTGGTGCTCATGGTTGAGTCTTTGCTTTGAAATGCACTACCCAGCAGAAGACACCTACAGAAACTGCTGAATTTATCCTGAAATTATGTGAATCACTACAATTTAACACAGGTGGTGGTCACTTAACTTGGTGTGTGATTTTGAAGGTGTTTAGTTACACCTGAGCTAATTTAGGATTGTTATTACAAGAGGGGTAGCAACTTATCAAACCAAGCTATTTCAGTTTTTATTTTTAATTAATTTTCTACAAATTTCTAGAATATTTTTTTCACTTGGAAGTTGTGAGGTAGGATGTGTAGATAAATGAAAAGAAAAAAAAACAATTTTAATACATTTTAATTCCAGGTTATAAGGCAACAAAAGGTAAACATTTTGAAAGGGGATGTAGACTTTCTATAGGCACTGTATATACTGTAGTGTGCAAGGTATATTTGTATATGGACTAATTTAAATTGTAATAATAAAATACCTTGTTTTGAATTCAGTCATATAAAACTCGAACTTTCTCAGAATAGTCAGACTAGACAACGTTTCTAGTGAATACAAAGGAACAGATTTATTAAAAATAAAACTAAATAAAGGAAAAGTTAAAGGTACAACAACTAAACTAAAATAATACAGGAAGGAAGAATTCACCAATCTAAACAGTACAGAAAAGGAAACATAACAATGACACCCCACTCACGCTGGTTGATCAGCAATGCAACACAATCAATGGAAAATTCCCTTAAAGTTACAATTGCATTCCTGACTGCTATTTAAGACAAAGATTAGTCTTAACAGTGGTATCGTTAGTAACACAAATATTTAGTTTTGGTTTGGAAGGCAATTCTCACTCTTGCGAGATAAAGACGCTCTTTGGGTCCAGACAACCTATTGTGAATGATCTATTATCAAGACAGCTAAATTTGGATTCTAGCTTTAAATGCAGAATGATAATTGCCTTATGAAACCCACATCAATTTGTTTAAATAATCACATACAAACGAATACTATAATGTTCATTAACTCAAAGCATGAATTGAAAGCAATAACACTTTTCTTACATTCTACTTAAAATATTAATTTTACTTTAAGAGCTCATAAGAGGATTAAAACACTACTTATTGAATACTTAACGGACGTGTGCTGCCTCCACCAGCTGTTCCGTGTCTTCAACAATACAAGCACTTGAAGGCTCTTCTGCTGGCAAGAACAAGTCCAGGTTCCAGAATAATGATCTCGTATTAGAGTGTCCAGCAACGGTATCTCTGTTCCAGCTTGTCGTAGATCTCCAGATTGTCACAGTTCAAAGATTGATTTGTGTATCAGAACCTTGGATTTTGTGTCGGGAGCCCTGTTTGAGTGTCGCGCTTGTATTTTTGTAATGTTCTCTTTACCCAAGTGATTGGATAGTTTGGTTATTTTGGGCGGTGCCTGAGTCCACGTGGAGTGTTTTTCATTGGTTGTTCTCCATTGGTCCGTTGTTCCGCCCTCTGTTGGCTGGATTTATGTGATGGACTGGTTCATGTCTTAGGTGTCAAAACACCTAGACTTGTCTGAGTTGAGGCGCCAGTGGAGTCATACAGTGATTGTGAAGATAAGCAAATTGTTCAGTATTTAGTTTACGACTCTTTTTAAAAGTATTCTTTGTCAGTGGGGGAGTTTGTGACCAGAAACCAAGTAGACACAGAGGATGGCTTAAAATTCCCCTCTGTATATTTTAATTGTGTTACGTTCATACACTGAATGATATTATGACCCACTCTGAAGCTAAAATACATACTGATTTTTAAAGGGAGTTACAGTCAAATAAGAACAGATATTTTTGTCAAGTTTTGTTATGCACAAGCCTTTTGCTTAGAGAGCTAAACCACAACCAAAAACATTTCACCAATTACCAGTAAACTACAACCAGTCTGGCTTCTATGAGTGTGCCAGATTATTGATATCCATTTGAATTTTTCGATAATTTTGCAAGATGTTTTGGTGGCTTTGCTACATAATGTGATAAAAAAATGGAGATATTGATAAATTGCAAATTGCACTAGTACCAACATTTACCAAGGTGAACTACCTGAAATACTTGATTGCAGTACAAACCATCACAACCAATCTGTTATAACACATATTTTTAACAAAAAATCTCTTTCAGCTCTTCTCTGACTATATTTCTCTTACAAGTAAACATTATCCACCACCATCTTCTCCCATGATTACTGAAGATGAACTCAGTGGCCCATGAACATCACACCAGAAGTAGAAGCAATGTTATTTATTTTAGTAATATTATTGCTGGTGAAGAATTGTGTGTGTGTGTGTGTGTGTGTGTGTGTGTGTGTGTGTGTGTGTGTGATATATATATATATATATATATATATATATATATATATATATATATATATATATATATATATATTTACCCCTTGTTCACTGCAAAATAGTTTTAGATTGTTTTAGTTTGACCTAGTTCACAAGCCCTCGATCCATCACACATTTTGTTCTGTGCATTTCCCCAGGAGGATTTGATTGGGCCTACATAAATGCATCTCACCCTAGCACCTGAGGATTTGACAGAAAGTGAATTGGCTTTTTTGCCTTTTTCTGACCTTATGGGTGCTAACATAATGGAGTTCCAGTGAGAGTGGATCAAGTGATAAGCAACAAAAATACCCTTGCATGGTCAGTATTATGTTTTAACCTAAGCAGCAAGACCCACTATCTACACAACTTTGTACTCGAGCATCTGTATCACAAGATAACACGGTTATTTTTGTTATGCATTGTAAAGGTCTTTAATAGTTACAGAGTTGCAAATGAAGTAGAGCTGTGGACAGTTGAACTTAAAATTACTGACTGTGTCTGTCTATGCATCTGTCTATAAATAATTGATAAACTTGTATATAATAATTGCAAATAGTTTAATAACTATTATTTACTAATATTATTAATTGTTGCAAGAGAGCCTTGAAAGAATTCTAGTAAATCCTCCCTTCCTATTTTCACAGTTTAATGATTCATATATTATGTTGGATTATTTCAAGTAATTATAATTTTAACCATGACACAATCTTAAATATCCAAGATGACCAAAAACCCAGATGCATTTTGCAATACGTTGTTTTATCCACAAGCCTAGACGAGAAGGAAATCAACATGGAAATATTTAAGCAGCAACCAACAGATGTAAAGAAAGATCAGAGACAGGGATGTTAAAGGTTCCCCCAAAAAATATTTTAGCTGGAGAATGATGAAGGTGAGATTCATTTGAATAGGTAAATACTTGCAGTGGCAAGGTGGGGGAATGGTAAAAAAGGTGTGTGTGTGTGTGGGTGTGTGTGCATAGGTGTGAGTGTTGGTTCGCAGGGAAAAAGGGATACTGCCTTAATGAGTCCTTGCCTGGAATGTGGTTGAGGCATAATTGGGAGTGAGTGTGTGAGTGAATGATTGATTGATTGATTGATTGTTTGATTGATTTTGATTCTCTATAAGAAGCCTGTGTGGTCAGAGGGAAAATTTAAAAGGTACTTTGTACACTGGCTTGTATAACAAGGGGTTTTGGTGACTGGTAACTGGCTTACAGATAAGAAATCTGAAGAAAAGTTTAGCTTGGCACTCTTGGAATGAGTTAGGCTTTTTGTTTTTGTTTATTTTGTGAATAATAAAAGTACCCAGGAAAGCACTAAAATTGCAGTTTGTGTGTCTGGGTCGCTAATTGAAGGGTGCAAACCAGCCTGGGCTAGGATGTTTTGCCACACTGCCTAATTTACCAGGCAGCAGTTTGTTCCTATAAATTAAATTCATACTTTGAACATGTACCTTGTATATTTTCAGTAGAAACTGGAAGAAGCACTGTAAGTTCAATAAATCATTTCTGTTTACTTTGGATTGAATAGACCCATTATTTATGTGAGAATAACACTCCTGAATAGATAATCATAAGTTAATGTTGGGGTGAAATGCTAAAAACAAGCATCACTGGGAATTTACAGGTGCAGGTATGTTGTTCAGCTATGTATGATTGAAACAAGAATTCTGAACTATTTAAAGATACATGTAAACAATTAACAAAAAAAGAAACAAATAAAATAAATCCAAATGGAACACATACTGCAGTTCAACATTAAATTCACAGTGCATGGTACTGTGAAGGAAATGTATGATTAAGTTTTCCTTGCTTGACTGAGATAAATGACTTGGGTGCAGTGTGCTGCATTAAACAAAGTAAGACTTTGCAAATGAAAATGTCAAATTAGTCCCAGGAAAGAAAGAGCTCTGTACTTTGTGCTGACAGCTGCCCAGAAAGTAAGTATGCTTAACCCCCTGATGATGTTTAGCATACAAAGCTTACCCTCTGTGACACAGGTAGATCACTGTGTCCTGTTCTGATCTCAACAGGTTTTACTGAAGGGATCATTACCATTTTTAGAGGGATATTTCTGGAACTAATAATAAGCAATGTTCCGTGAGAGTATTATATGTTACACAACTTCACAGAGAAGAGCACGTTATTAATTCACTTTATTTTACCCATTTGAATTTTTAAAAAATGTTTTAAATAACAATTGAATATATACAGAACAGCTCTTGAAGCAATATTTAAAAAAAAAGCAACAAAAAAAAAACCAACTCACACTGTGTTAGTACTGACTGATTTACTGTAACTCAATTTTCTGACACTGTTTTGAAATGTAGATGGTAAATAACAGCTAAATCTAACGTTTTGGTTTTATATATATAGAACACCCTTCCCCCTTCAAAAAGTCAAAGCCAAGGTAAGCCTTTAGAGTCTCAACTACAATACTATAATTATCAACACTTAAGTCTAACAGAAACTTTTCCATATTAAACAAAGTTTTACTTGACAAGTGTTCTAGTTTTCTGTAGTTTCACAGAAAAAAGTAGATGTTTTAGATGACTTTACTACCTAGCACTTTTAATAGTTAAAGGCTGCTAAAATTTGAAATGAAAGGACTCCATTTTAGAAAGACACTGCAGTCATAAAAAAACACGACACCAATCTATCTTGTAGTTCAGACTGAATTATATACAATTTGCCGGGTTTTATATACCTGGTTATAAAAGCCATCACACTAAGGGAAGTCAACTATGTGGTGTGTTTATATAAGTAGTGACCACAACTAAGTACATTATACATTTGTTTTATTGCTTCACACAGCGACTTTAAGAGAGATAGTTGTATAGAATAAAATACTAGCCCTGGAATCAATAAGATCCATTTGCAATTGTTTGCTCTATGGATAGATTTTTTTTTTTTTTTAATATCAAATTCATTCACTAATGTTTTTAAAATTCTTAAAACTCAAAACAGAATTTTGTCAATTAATAAGTGCATTAAGACGTTATAACATGTCTTTGTTTGCATTATTGTTTACTCATTCTGTTGTGAGAAGTTGTTTCATTCATGATTTTTTTAAAAACGCTTTGCAGTGATCCATGACAGTTTATAATATATTAATGTGACTTAAATATATTAATAAAAGTTCTTCCACACACAACCCAGTGACTTCTCAATTTTTCAGTTTTGTGTGTAACCCACATATAGGTCTAAAGACACAACCGAAATCAAAACAACAAAGTTAGATGATTCAAACTATCTTTAAGTATTACAGAAACCCCTACAGTGTTTATAAGAAACACATTGCCTTTGCTGTATCCTGGGTTGTCAGAACAGAAAATAGGAGGCACTTTTTACACAGAGAATAGTGAGGGTCTGGAATCAACTCCCCAGTAATGTTGTTGAAGCTGACACCCTGGGATCCTTCAGGAAGCTGCTTGATGATATGTTGGGATCAATAAGCTACTAACAACCAAATGAGCAAGATGGGCCAAATGGCCTCCTCTCGTTTGTAAACTTTCTTATGTTCTTATGTATTGCAACAATTCTTTTTATATTTATAAGGGTTTTTTACTATTATTTTTCACACATCATAGGTAAATAAAGTAGGGCATTAATTTTACTTGTGAGCATTTGCCAGGAGAAAGAGAATTTATCTTCTTAACATATTAGTGTATACAGATCTTGATCCCTCCTGCAGCAATGCTGGCACTCTGATTGAAATCAGTGGTGTATTGTGGGAACAGAAAAGCAGCAGTGTTGCAGGAGGGTGCGTGATCGGGATACACTGTGATCCTTAGAAGACATTTTTGAGAGATGTATTACCCTGTTGATTTATGAACCATAATGCATGTGTGATTACAATTTTCAAGTCTGCAATATGTTTAAAAATATAACGCTGCGATACAGACAACAGGGAACGCAGCAAAGGTAACATAACAAGTTTCTTGTAAACACTGCAGGATGTTCTATAACACTTTTAACTCTCTCTTTGTTGTTTGTTTCTCAGTTTTGTAGCATTAACTAACATGTTCACCGTTCAAAAGAAGTTAGTCAGACTGGATAAACCATTTGAAAATATGACCCATAATGCCTAGTGACAGCTAATGGTCGCTAATGCTAACTTTGGAAGCTATTGTTGCTAGCAATATATACCAACTGAACATTTGAACACTGTGTTTGACATCTAGCTGGTATAAACATTATTTTAGTGCTGTGTACAATATAATCTCACTCATATAAAAGCCCTCAACTCACTTCATACTGCACGCAGCATTTGAAAACACTGAGGTAAAGTTGTTAGTGATCTCCCGTGAATAGAAAAATAAATAAAATATGGTTGTCTCTATGTCAACCATAAAATACCTGTATAATTTTGCTCAATGTTCTGAAGGAGTCTGGACGTTTTTTATTTGCAGCTCCAAATAATCGGTATTTATTTGTGTGGAATGTACAGTATTCTTTTTTAGTCTTCAGTTTTTGTTTTTTTTGTTGTTGTTTTGTTTTTTACAAAAGCAGGTATCAAGAAGAACAAATTTGGATTAATTTGTAACACAAAGTGAAAATGGTTATATAGTGAGTAATGAGAGAATGGGGAGTTTCACTGTGTTTTGATAAGAAACCTGCAGTTTCTTGTCGTTAGTCTTTAACACTAATTAGAGTTCTGGACCTCACAGGGAAAGAAGCCTGCACAGTCACTACAAATCAATATCCTTTTTGGAATTAAAAACTTCCATTTATACCTTCAGTTTACTAAATGAAACCGTGAAATGAACTGCCATATTCTAATCTCAGCTCATGTTGGAACCTCTCCCTGGTAAATCCTTGGTGCTTGATTGTAGCACTCAATCATAAAATATACAGTATACAGTAATATACAGTACAGACCTAGAACACTGTCAGAACTGATATGCCCATACCATGCCACCCTTGCCAGACTGCCCGCAGTGAGAGCTGTGTTTTTGGGAGGCTAACTTATAGACTTAAAACTTTGACCTTTAAATTTAAAACCATCATCTAGCTTAGAATACTTTTTTATTGGTAAAATGTTGATATGTGTGTGTGTGTGTATATAAATTTTATTTTTTTTTAAATTATGAAAGCAATAGAGGGCATAACTAAAATCCAAGATGTCTCCCTGGTGGTGAAAGAATCTGTACTTACCCAGGAATGACTATAAGAGGTAGACCACCTAGTTTTTTTATAACAGTTTTCTCTGCCACATAACAAACAGTGAGTGAAGAAAAAAAAGATCTGAACTTGATTCAAGAAAGTATCACCAAACCCTTAGCGATTAAGAGCATCTCATCCAGGAAGCAAAAAGGAGAATGGCAGCTAAAAATTCAATATATATCCATAATGTTAGGTCACTGTATATGACAACCAAATATAACAGTCAGTCAGTAATTTGTGCTTTTCGCTTTTGGTCTGTGAGCTTTACATTTGATAGGCATGCAGTTGCGATTCATAAATTAAACTCATACTTCATAGAATGTGTCACATTGGTGACACAGCACACTATTATGATTGACTGTGGTTCTATATTACCCTGGATCAAGTATAAGGACACAGGACTTACCCCAATAAATCATTTTTTTTAAAGGTTGTTTAGGTTCTCCTAGAAGGCTTACTACTTGTAAGCTAAATATAAAATACACTGTCATGTCACTGACACCAAAATATATGCTATACAGCATTATTTTCTATCACAGTCGTTGCATTTACCATCTACTTTTTTAATGATTCACTTCCTACCTAATTATCCGAGTAACTTGTTTTTGGTCATTTAGATTCTGTCCAAATGATAGCACCATTTGGCACTTGACTGACACTTTCTAATTTATAAAATGTAACTTTATGACATGATGAACTAAAAAATCTGTAAATGCTTTGTTGTATCCCCCAATATATTAGTATAACAGACGATATGTTAATATATGTATTTGACATCAAATTAAATAAGGAGGCATTGTGCACTATTTTCTTGTGACCCAATTAAGACAAACGGCCCTGTCATATAGCTATGTGCAAAGGGTACATTTTCAGAGAGTAATAACATAATTAGCAATACATAACCAATAAACTATCCATAACAATAACTGACTGACTGCTAACAGCAGTTAAGTTGTTTCTTGAAAGTCTTATACTATTGCAATTGTTTTATTTGTCTTTGCACTATTTAGCAAATATGTGTGCAGCCGCTGTCGCTAGGGAAAAACTGACTGCATTAACGAAGCGCTGCGATAGCACAGGAAAACGTGATTTAGAAGCCAGGTCTCATGCATGGGCTAATGCATATCAAATAGCGAATCATGCGCCCAGCTGGGGGAGTAAGGATTCGACATTCCCTATAAGAGGACCTGTGTGTCTATGACGGCGAAGGGAGGTATTTTAAAAACAAAAAAATAAAGAAGGAAGAAGACACAAGTGCCTCCTTAACTTTCCTTAAGTTAGGCGTGTATAGCTCAATTTTGAACCGCGTGCACCTTCGCTACCTTTTAGCTATTATAAATGCTTTACTGTTAAAAATATACTGAAGGTACACATTTGTGTCTTATACAACAATAACAAAGTCCACTTTTTTTTTTTTTTTTTTTATTGGTCCGCATGCGTACCTGTGAACCCCTGTCTAAAAGACTTTGTCTGACCTGCCTGGCACTTGCAGCATCTGCAATCTCCAACACTGGGGCTTCAAGTTTAGCATTGCTTCCCTCAAACCCTGTAATCTTCCTCTGTAAGTTCAACATCCATTATGGAGAGCTATGTTGTGTAAAACACAAGCCAGAATGATGTTGCTAACCTTCTGAGGAGTGTATTGTAGTTCCCTTTCAATGGAATGACAACCATTACTGAATGAGAAGAGCCCTCTCTGACTATAAATCACTGAGCATATATAAAAAAGCTGCCCTATCAGGACCCTACTGTGAGGAGGAAGTCCCTCCCACCTCTTGCTGAAGAGGGTCATCCTCACAGTAGCATATCGCCATTTTCTCTCTCACTTCACTGAGACAGGTGTTTTCTTTTTCCAAATTTAGCTAATTTGTTGGTTTTAATCCTTCATATTGTTTATGTACATGGTAATATTATGCTTTTGAGCATTAATTGAGAGTGCTCCTGCCTTATTCTCGCGTGAGTTTACTGACTAGAGCTGGTTTCGACCCCTCTTTGAGATTGGCAAGCGGCCATTGCTCTTTGTTTCACTACCTCGTGTAGTTTTTCTTCCGTTTTTTGAGCTGTTGTGGTGCTGTAGGGTGACCCTGCGGCGTTGTCCTCTATGCCTATTATTCGGCCTCAGTGACTTCAACAGCTCTTTCTTTGGCACCATTCTCGACGCCGAGTGACTCGGAATCGACTGCTGGGCACCGACCGTGCTATCCCTTGGCACCGACCTCAGCGGTGATAGATGCAGCACAAACTGCTCGGCACAGACCTTGGCACTGATTGGCAGTCCGGCTCTGCCTGCGCTATTTGTGGCAACCTCAGCTCCGATGCATTGCTCGGCACCGAAGCCACACGCCACGTCAGTGTGCTCCACAGATGTCAATGTTTGTTTGTCAGTAGAGGTAAAATTTCTGCATACATTGTGTGTCAGACAGGCTCAGAAAAGACAGGTGACTTTAAATATTTGGGGACATCTTCTCCTCTGCTCTTTGTCTTGCCACATAGAAATTATTATTATTATTATTACAAGCTCTGACACTAACTTGCCAAGTGGGCACAATAACACATATTGCTAAATCACATAGGTAGGCAAAGTCTGTATGTCCCCACGTTTGCCTGATTTTGGTGTGTTAACTGTCTGCAAAAGTGTTTTGCGTTTGCCTTAGGGGTTTGCAAACATTGCTAAATAGAGTCCATTGTGTTCAAACAGAGTATGTGAATGATATTTTGCATTCAACATTGCATGCATATTGTTTTGTAAACTATTTCATATTGATGATGTCTCAAGCAATTATTAATACAATGTTCTGTTTGTTACATTTTCATATCTTCAGTCTTATTCATTGACTTCAAAAAATAAATGTGTGCTGTACTTTTCCCAAATAGTAATCAACAAAACAGCAGGTGTAGTAAAAAATTATATTCCTGCAGCTCATAAACTGCCAAGGACGTGCAAATTAGAAATAAATAAGTGTTAATTAGTGGCAACACAGAAAATGTCATCACAATGCTTTGCAGAAATGCATGGAGATAGTCTATTAACCATATAAGGCCAACATTTAATTGATGTAAAGTTATGTTCCCTTTCAATTCAAAGATGACCACTAAAATATTACGTATGGGATATGCCTACCTATTGGTAGGTATTTTCTGAACTCTCTATACCAGAGAGGGGGTCTGGTCTGGTCTGGTCCTGGGTTGCATCACATCGCCTTCCGGCTCCTGAATTTGGAACAATGGAACCTGTTGTCCCTACGGGCGATGCATCTTCCTGGGAAGGCACAGGTGGGAAGGCACAGGTCGTTCTCTTCACCTCGGCAGAGATGACACATTGCCCCCTGTGGTATTCCCTCCACGCTTAGGTGGTCCACTCGCCATCGACACCCTAGCCCACAAGTGGCCCAGAACGCTCCTTCATGCATTCCCGTCAGTACCGTTGCTCCCGGTCTTTTTGGAGAAGGTCCGGTTAGAGAAAGCGGCTGTTCTCCTAGTGGCCCTTTGGTGGCCCAGGAGAATCTGGTTCTCGACCCTATGCCAGCTCATACAAGGCCAGCCCAGGGAGATCCCGCTTCGCCTGGCTCTCCTCAGTCAGACGAGAGGTACTCTCTGGCATCCAGAATCAGGCAGGTTCCAAATATGGGTCTGCAACCTGAACAGGACTGCTGGAAAGCCCTAGAGCTATCAGATGTGCTAGGACAGACTCCACTAAGTCACTGTACAAGTATTTTCAGAATTGGTATCTGACTAGAAGTTAGTTTCTTGTCCCATGCCAGTTATCTTGCAGTTTCTGCAGGAACTGCTCGATGCTGGTAGGTCACATTTTACCTGGAAGGTGTATTTAGAGGCTATCTCTGCGTGCCATACCCCCAAAGATTCTGTATCTCCAGGTATGTATTCCTTAGCAACCTATTTCCTGAAAGGTGCTCGGTGGTTACGCCCTCCCAGGAGAGTCATTCTCCCCGAATGGAGCCTTGATGTTGTACTGAAGGCTGTCACAAAGGCCCCATTTGACCCCATGCACTCCATAGAGTTGAAGCATCTGTCTATGAAGATAGCCTTCCTCTTGGCTATCACCTCCGCAAAGCGGGTCAGTGAGCTACAGGTGCTGTCTGTGCACAACTTCTGTAGGCAGATTTGGAATGATGGCAGCAGGGTGTCACTGCATGCAAACCCTGTTTTCCTCCCTAAGGTGATCACAGCTTTCCACATGAACCAATCTGTGGAACTGGAGTCTTACCATCCACCTGTTTTCTTTAGAGGAGGATAGGAGATTGAAGTTGTTCTGCCCAGTACGGGCGTTAAGATGTTACATGGATAGAACAAGAGTTCTGCATCATTCTGACCAGCTCTTTGTCACGGTTTACGGGCTAGGACAGCCCCTCTCAAAACAGTGACTGTCCCACTGAATTGTGGATAAAGTCTCTGCGGTGTTGTGTCTCTCCAGGTTCTACCGCTTGAGTTAAGCAGTTCTCATATGTGCCTCGTAAGCTGCGGTTCCTTCTCCGTCGCGACGGCTCTGGTATACATTTCCCATACGTAATGTTTTGGTGGTCGTCTTCGAAAGAGAAGACGACCGCCAACCAGCAAGGTCGCATCGGTCGCCCTTACGGCTTCGATGCAAAAAAAGAACATGGCTTCCGTGGTTTGACTATTTAATCCCTCCTTAAGCGTGACAGTGGGTGTCACCCCAGGAAGAGGCCTATTGGCAGCTCTGGTATAGAGAGCTCAGTGAATACCTACCAATAGGCAGGCTTATCCCATACATAATGTTTTCGTGGTCGTCTTGTCTTTCAGGGAACCAGGGTTACATTTCTAATAATGTTTTACCACGACATTAGCAACACATTTCCTTTTATGTGGGTCACATTAATCAAATTAAGAGAATAATTTCCTACCTGGAAAGCTCTGATGTGTATTATTAGTTAATAATCTATTAATAACTAATTATATGTAGTGCAATATTTATCTTTTGAGAGTGAAAATTTAATTGCTGCTCAAAATTATAATACCATTAGCAAATATGCCTAATTTCTAGTTAGTCTAAACAAAATGTGTAATGAAAATGTGTATTATTTATTCTATGAAATAACACAGAATAAATAATAACCTGATATTTTAAAATTAGCCTATGCGCACTGACATTTAAACCATGCCCTCCAAATACTATTACACTAATACAAAATAAAGAGAAAAAAAATACATTAAAATATATGGATGTAAAGTATTTTAACCTTTAAAACTTTTTGCTTAATGCACTGTAAAAGTAATTATATGTTGCTAGTTTTTTATTAGAAAAGTAATTCATTACAAATGCAATAATGCCATGGCCTCAATTTTCCCTTATTATCTATTGGCACAGTTGTGGAACATTAATGGAATGAAATAGCCCCAATACCTAATTTAATTTGTCCTTTTCTACGTTCTTCATACACAAGTAGTAATTCAGCAACTGTACTGGGAAACATTATTACAACACAACTAATTAAATTTTTTTTTTTTTTTTTTTTTTTAAAGCAAATCCTCATTATCATGTGTTAAAGGGAAGGTGTTCCTTTAGCCTCAGATATTTCAGTCTGTGTGAAAGAATACACAGCAGCATTAAAATTACCTTACCAGTATTAATGACATTGCTGTTCTGGCAGAGACATAAGACCACTGTAAATTCCAGTAGTCTCTGGTCTTGCAGACTGGGTCTATGAATTAGGAAGAACCTTTTAAATTAATCTATTGTGACACTGAACTCACAAAATACAAAGTGTCAGAAGAGGCTCCGATTTGTGTAGTCTGACTTTTTTTACACTGATTGATTATTGAATTCCAGCCTTTGTTATTTGAAGATACATAGCTACAACCGTGAGAGGTTTCTTCTCAAGTGGGGGTTTTCCTCTCCAGTATGGTCTTCTCTTTTCTCAATCTCTCAGCTGATTGGTTTATTTTTCCTGTTCCCTCTACTTCTCATTTTTGTATTTTATTGCTACATTAATTTTTAAGTATAATTCTATTGTTACTTGATGTTAAATTACTATCAATATTATTTAAATAAATACACCTTATGTTGCTTGTAACTACACTTTTAATTTACAGTTACAGAGCAAAACAGTCACAATTTGTAGACCAGGGAAACTAGTACCCAGTTGCAACACAGGCTTGTGTGTTTATATTCCAACATTTATTTATATTCCATAAAGCCCTCTTGAATCAATTAGTTATGTTTATCAAACAGATTTTGACTTCAGTGACAGTTAAACAAGTGTGACGTATATCTGATTATTTCATTTTGGCCCGTTCCAACCCATGTCCACTTTTCAGGGAACACAAAAAAGACATCATGTCAGAAATACATGGCTGAAAGCACTGTGTTTTAAAGTAAGTAGGCTTCCATTTAGATGTACTGCAGCAGGTTTTGTTGGTAAGGTACTATATTTTCAACAAAAGATTTTAATTCAGAATGATATGATTCTGAAAATATCACTTGCTAAAGAGACGACACGTGGACTGTAATACAGTGCATACTTTTAAATCGGGTATGTACTGTAGCAGTATGTACAATTTCCCATTCACGACCCAACAGCAAAATGAAATCAAAATGTTACTGTGAATGGGATGGCTGCAAGGGTGATGTCAGACCAGGGAAATGAAACCAAAACAAGTAATTGATGCTGTGATGCTCAGTGTTTTCTAACACAAGTAAAATAAAAGGTTTGAACAAAACAGAATATGGCACGTTGGGCCAAAATAAATAGACAAACAAAACAGACTAGCACTAAGCATTAACAAGTATTGTGCTGGTTTAATAACCAGCATGTTTAGCAATTGTTATTTCTATTCTTAATTCTCCTTCCTCCCTCCCATTCTTACGCCCTTAGCACACAACTGCGAGTGAGTGAAACTGACTCTTTTTATGCAACTGTACTCGATTGCTCGATTGCTAATCAAACATTCAATTGGAATCTCGGTCCATCTGCACATGAACTAATTGAGCTCCCTGTGCTTTCATCCTACCCACTTTAATCTGCATGTGGAGGGATTGTGCAATCCCTTTGCCTAAATACAAATATACACTTTACATCACCTGTGCTACATAATCCACATTCAGTGTGCCAACACCTGCACCAACAATAACACGTCACATACAACATATAACACATTATACGGACATGGGCGGGGGCACCCCACCACAGTTAACCATGCACAGAACTGGGTCAAATGCAATTCAGGAAAAGCGCGGGCTGTGACAGATAATCAAATAAATTATAACATTGAAGAGATGGGCTTTGTATCGTAAAAATGGTGATTGAGTCGGAAATCGCTTGTGATGGGTAAGTGCATTCATTTGTTACATTTATATAATGGCAATTAATTTGTTTCTTAAACAAGTAAAACATGACTGGCGTGTATCTGAGTGTCGCATATCCAAGTGCTGACTGTAGCAGTCTGTAATAGTTGGTGGTCCCCGAGTGGCTCAGTTGGTAAAAGCACAGCCGCGTGGTGTGCAAGGTGTTATACAGTCAGGGGAGTGCAGGTTTGCATTCTGGCTGTGCGGAATTGGTGGTCTTCACTGAGGATTCTGGAAGGAGCGTCGCATTGGCTCTTGTGCTCCTGCGGGTTAAGGAGACAAAACCAGCAGGGACTGTTTCTGCTCATTGTGCTACAGTGGACCTTACTGGCTAGCCACCTTCTGAACTCAGGTGGAAACCTGCAGGGCTGGCTTTTGTCCTCCAGATGCCGGTAGCATCAGTTTTTCTGAGTTGTGTGGGGAATTGCTGCATTGAGGCAGCAAACTGGGCACTCTAAATTTAAACAAAAAAAATAATATTTTTTTTCTCTTAACTTTGAAATATTTTCTGTAATAAAAGCAGTTGTAAATTCAAACCATAACGTAGGGTTCCCGTAAATTAATACTATAAATTATACAAACAAAATATTAAATATTAAACCTATTTTCCATGTTGACACTGTAGTAAAATGAAGGGCAGTCAAAGTTGGTCAAAGGTAGGAATAGCAAACCCAGAGTAATTAATTGCAGTTTAGTGCTTCCGCACACTTTTATTCAAACTAAAACAAAAAGTTTAAACAAGACACTTATTGAATATTTAAAAAACGAAGAAAACAAAAAACTGCACACAGGCCCAGCTATCCTGGCACATAAACTAATCTCCCTGTTATTATTCAGGCTGGGTAGCACTTTCAAAGAACTCTCTCCAACACACTGCTTTCACAAACACATAAGTCCTTGTCTTTTATAGCATGTGTTCAGTCTTAATTGACAATCAATTGATCAATCAACACCTGGCTACATTCCAATTAACAATTAAGACATTTCACACTTTTAATTAACTAAACAAACATGAATTAACATTTCACAATTAAACATTACTTTCTTCACCTTTGCCCCTCGGTGGTGGAATGATCTACCCACGGATATAAGGACTGCTCAGTCCCTGACCACCTTCCAGCACCTCCTCAAGACACACCTGTTCAGACAGAATCCATAGACCTCAACTCTCGACTATAATGGATTCTATGTCATCCGGTTGTACCAGCACTTGCTTCATCTTGTACTTGTACTGAACTGCTCCATATTTTGCCATATTTTAGAATGGCTCTTAATTATAACTATTTCCTGTATTTTACACTTGATTTTACTCTTAAAGGTATCTGTATTCATGGTATCTTGTAATTGCTCTTATCTGAAGTTGTTGTCCATTTATAGTACTTATTATGTGCTTTTAATGGATTTTACTCTCATAGGCAAATATTTTTATTATACTGTAAGTTGACTGCTCTTAGTCTAATTTACTCTTAAATTTAATCAATTAGTGTATTCTTTATGTTGATCTTATTTGAATCTAATCTTACTTTCTACTGAGTTTACTATACTTTATAATTGCCCTTGTCTGTAATGTGATATTTTGTTACATCTGTAAGTTGCCCTAGATAAAGGCATCTTCTAATAAATTAATTAATTAATAATAATAATAATAATAATAAATAATAATAATAATAATAATAATAATAATAATAATATGTGGCTGTGTAAAGACAACCATCTTGACTCCAGGTTGTTTGCCCCACACCCAAGCCAAGATGGCTGCTAGCCACAAAACACACACACACACACACACACACCCGTATGTGTAGAGCCTCTGGTCTGCCACAACACACACTTATACAAATTATAAATAAAGTGCGATGATTAGATTTTGGCCAATGAAGTCATTTATTATCTAACATCAGCCATAACATAATTTATGTGCAAACAGCACATTGTGGTAATGGTGATTATCATTTGTGTTGTTGTGACTTACATGTTATGATATGTGATTGTGTGAATAACCTTTGGCTCCATGTTAAGCTTCAACTTTCCTTTATTTCCACATGAATAAATTACAAAGCATTTCTTGTAAATCAGTAGGACAACACATTCTACAGGTCACTCCACTTTCCAATTTCAGCTCATTAAAATGTGCCAAAAAGAAGGATATGAAATGTTTCACTGCTCATTAAACATGTAAAGACTCTTGTTAATTAGATGTTAACCCTGTAACTCACGCTGTCAGTATAAATTACACAGGAAAAGACCTAAACAGGTTTAAAGCATATAGTTTAAACATGTGGTCATACTGTTTAAGAAACATTTGTGTTAACACATTTCAGCAATCATCAAACTTGGTTATCAAATTTGTAGTCTTAAACAGTATACATTGATGCCCTATCAGCCGCAGGGGTCGCTGATGCGTGGTGAGCTGTGGATTCCCCTGCCGACCTAAGCCCTCCCTACTTGGGCAGCGCTCGGCCAATTGTGCGCCACTCCATAGGAACTCCCGGTCACGGACGGCTGTGACATAGCCTGGACTCAAACCTGCGATCCCTAGGCTATAGGTCACATCCACGTAGAGCGCTTTTGCCAATCGGAAACTCACAGTATAGATGTTATACAAACAATGCCAAATAAAACAATTTCAGAAATAGAGGATATGTCATGAGTGGATATGGCGATAACAAATTAGCCTCTCACTGTCCATAACATTAATATATCTTGATTTAGATTGACGTATCTTGGTTTTGCCTTGAATGTTTCACTTTTCTATAAACAAGACTTTATTAAGAATAATGAAGCTATCCTAACTCATTTGAAGGTACTTTATGGTATTCTATTACTTTTTACAAGGCTGCATGGAGTAGGCACTACAAAGCTTGTCCCTTCCAACACATTGGCTGGGTGTAGAGAAATCCATTCTTCATACCTTTTATTCTGTAAAGTCTTCTTGAATTTCCTCTAATAAAATATCTGGTTTGTTTAGTTTGAAACAATGTATCAGTGTGTTTGCTGTTCACACTTCTCTGCAAGCAAAGAGACCGAGTTTGTTTCGATGCGAACTAAAGTTTTTTTTTTTTTCAGGACTTTTTTTTCTTTTTTTTTAGGACCGAGTATTTTTTTTATTGTCTTCATTTGGTTGAAATAAACATTTGGTTAGCGATGCTCTATCTACATGTCACTGTTACTTTGCTGCAGCAATTAAAATAATAATAATAATAATAAATATAATAATAAATAATAATAATAATAATAATAATAATAATAAAATATGTACCTGCATCATTAGTAAATACAAATAACTGTGATGACAACAATGTTGAACAAATCGATGTTAAAGAGCACAAAGTCAAGACCATCAACAAAAAGTCTAAGTAATGAATACATGGACACATTAATCACATCTGATGATGTAAAATATTTGAACAATCCACCGTCAGTGCCATCAGATTATGAGTTGCTTCAAATAAAGTCAGCAGTCTCATATAGACACGCATTTCATCAAGGATTCTGTAAAACAGAAGATGAAAATGGTTTGGATTTTGATTGTTGTTTGTTAACAGAAAAATAATATAATGTCAGAACTCACAGCAATTCTGGAGACAAATATGAAACGATTGATTGATGTAATGCACAATTTAAAATATGAGGTAAGAGAAATTGGAAATAATTTAATCTGCCTCTGCCATAATACTGATAAGTTGACCAGTGCGTATTTATCACAATATACTGGTTGTGCACAGTTGGACAAAGCAGTAGGTGCTCCATTAGATCTGAATGCAGGTGAGATTATGAGAGGCACTTCACGCCCCAGTAATACGTCCGACGAGTGCTTTAAAATTCATTAAAGTGTGAGAAACCAATAACAAAAAATATATTATTGTAGCCAATTTTCTGAAGATTAATTTTTTGTGGTTTAAAAAGCATTATTTTTATTCTCTTTATTTTGGTATTTAAGTAAATTACCTTGTTTAGGCAAAGAAAGTTAGAATTAAATTGTCCCTGATGTCACAGCCACTGGGAAGATTTTGATCCAGTTGTTGTTCATCTTCATACCCACCATCCTCATTGTTAGGTGCAGAATTTGTTTCAGTAATGTTACCTTCATCATTACAAACTGGCAAATGTCTAGCAATTGCAATATTATGTAGCATACTGCACAATAGTGTTAGCTGACATAATCTTTACAATACAAGGCATCCCAGAGCGCTGTGCATAGCTAAAAACAAAATAGATCATGTGTACAATACACTCTAGTTACAACCAGTTATTTAAAAGCATATTGTAGTGTACAACCTCTAAGGTCGAGGCACCTAAATCGAACTTTAGGTGCCTCGACCTTATGAGCAAGTAGAGCAATGTGCTCTGTTGTACTTTCTTGTGGTGGTGTTGCAAGGTTTGTAATTTGGGTAATTAGCCATGCCACCTTAAAATAAATAAAGAAATAATTAAGAGTTATATTGTATTTTTTTCTTTTTTTTTTCACAGAATGTGTAAATTTACTCACCGAAGAGCCAACCTTTAGGAGCATGAGCTGACTCAAAACAAGTAGTGAGTGATGACTGGCTTAAAATAAATGAATTGTGGCATGACCCTGGGAAATTTGCCAATAGATGTCTGATGTTTAAGGCAGCATCACATACAACTTCTGCATTAATGGAATGTGTTCGTTTTCTGTTCCGGAACACAGCTTCTGCTAAAGAAAGTGGTTGTAACTGAACGTGCGTACAGTCAATTGCACCCAGTACATTGGGGAATCTAGCAATGTTATAAAATTGCTGCTTAATATGCTGCAATTGGTCCTCAGTGGGAAGCTATGTAGTGGTTAGCGTTATTAGCCAAGGCAGCAGTGATTTGAGCTATAATCCTAAACATCGATGATTGACTGATACCTGACATTTCTCCCACGGTGATCTAAAAAGTCCCAGATGCATACAACTTCAGTGCAGAAGTAACTTTTGTCTCCAATGGCAATGCATGGCTTCTTCAAGTAGTACATTCTACATCCTCTCTCATCAAATCACAGTTCTAAGATTGCTTCTATCCATTCTGAACCTCTTATTAGAAATTGGTGAGAAAATCCCAAGTAATCCTTAGGAGGATTAAAATCCCTAGGAGATGGAATTCTTCTCCTAGAATTTCTTTGTCTCCTTTGTCTGATGTAGTGAAAACAGCCATGTTGGAAAATGACAAAAACAATTGTTGTATTGCCTATAATAGGAATTAATGTGTTTGAAGCAACACCTTTCAGCAGCACATCACCAATTAATTGCTTTTCAATCATAACCATGGACAGGGTAGAATTCACAATTAAAATTGTAATTAAATCAAACCAAAGATGAGTAAGAAAGCATTAAGACTACCCTTTCTCATGGCTTAATAAAAAGTGAGCTATTATTAGTGCGACAAATGTGCTTAGTGAATACTGTTTTTTTTGTGCAATTAGCAGGGAAATTAATAGGAGACATAGGCAATTAATAGGAGACATAGGGAGGTTTTAACACCATAGGTGGGTGGACCATCACATAGGTCATTGAAGGGGCGGAGATAAGAAAGGATAAATAGTGCAGTCAAGTTGGAGGGACATAGAACTAAAATTCTGACAATGATTTGTTTGATAAATCTGATCAACTCATTGAGTACTACAATGTGTTACAAAAAACAAAGAAATGGTAGGAAACATTGTTTTTTAATTTTATTTATATTGCTGCTGTAAATAGCTTCATTCTACATAAAGAGATCTGTGAGCAATTTGGGAAACTGCCAGATACCCA
Organism: Polyodon spathula; assembly: GCF_017654505.1. Classification (NCBI taxonomy): domain Eukaryota; kingdom Metazoa; phylum Chordata; class Actinopteri; order Acipenseriformes; family Polyodontidae; genus Polyodon; species Polyodon spathula. The sequence continues at coordinate 46,264,129 of NC_054535.1, read as the reverse complement.
AAAGATTTTTCGGAGAGCTTTGATTTTGTAACTGGCAGGTGAACTGCATCCCACGCTGACAACACTATGGGTATCTACATATGACATGCATCACTTCCCGAAGCCAGTTGCAGAGTTAGATGAGACAGCTTCACAACCAAAGGCAACACAAGGGAGAAGGTACTATGCTTATTGCAGAAAAACAAAAGGAAAAAATATCTTTGAAGTGTAAACGCTGCGATATGCCTCTGTGTATAATTTGACAGATTTTTCTAAATGGCACATTTAGAAACATATGTATATAGTTATTATACTACTTATGTTCTGAATTGATTGTTAGGAACCTTTGTTATATATGTTTTCATAGTTTACAACCCATAAAGATACTTTTTGTAAATGTGTTTTTATTTTTTTCCCACATTCTCATCTGTAAGAGTCTCTGAAGCATTTTTATTCCAGATAACTTCATAATATGAAAGAAACTTTGTTTTCTTGATTTTATATAAACAGTATGCTTCTAGGACAATGGTTCCCAACCTTTTTCAATGTAGGGACCACCTTGATATTTGGATTTTCCGCACAGACCACTTGCCATGCACGTAGAAGTAAAGTATTTATATAGCGTACCTAACTTAACAAGATCCCTGGACTTGACTCTTTGCTAGCAGTTCATCAAGGAATGTTGTCATTTTGCACATTAAAAGTTGCTGAAGGCAAAGTTTCCGTTTGACAAAACCTCCTGACAAATAATGCACTGGGCATCGGGTCGTCCTCGGATCCAGCATCTGCAAACGTAAATACCAACTAATTGCACTCACTGAGTCGCCAACTTTGGTCGATGTGCATATAAAAAACAGACCAGAATACGAAGACAAGGTGGGTGAGAAGCAGTTAGAAAAATTCTAAAATGATTGGAGAGTGTTTCCAGAAGTAGTGTTAAGAGAATTACCTTTTGCCATATAGTATTGTGAGACAATAAACCTGGCTGAATAAACCTGTATAATAACATGGAATTTAAACTGAAACAGTTCACAAGTCAAGCAACAAATATAGCCTCTTTTTTTGTTTCGCATTAACTTCTATTATTATATGCAGCCAACCTCTCTAAAAAAGTTTAATATGGAAATACTGTAATAGGGATATTCCTATCCCTGGCAACACTGTAGCACATATTTTACATTGTTGAATATGAGAAGTACAAAACTGTTGTTTTTAATGTTTTTTGTTTGTTTGTTTTAATTTAGTCATTCCAACTGAGTTAGGAATATTTAATGTGTTACTTTTATGCAGAGCGAAAAGACTGGAGCAGCCAGATTATGTTTTTTTTTTCTTCTGAGCAGTGAAAACATGCAGTAGAATCACCACAGATTAGAAAGATGTGCATTTACATGAATGCTAGTAGATTTTTTAAATAATGCTGATTAAAAAAAAGAAGTCTGTAATTTTGACAAGACAAATGTGGCTTCATAATGTGTAACAGTTATTTAGTTAGTATTTATTTTACATTAGGCAGCTGTTTCAGTTAATGGCAGCTTTGAGGTGATGCTTGGTATTGCATGAAAGGCACTTGCTTGGTACTGCAGGAAGGGGGCAGCAGCCTTGTAGATCTGTCAGTCATGGCAGTGACACGGAGAGGTGGGGAAGAGGGTGTGTTGGCTTTCCCTCTCTCTGAATGGCTAAGAGGCAGAGGATTGCTGACCCTATAAGATAACGCTCTGTTGTTCCCTCAGCCTGCCCCTCTAAGAGGAAACGAGCCAGCTGGAGGAAGCCCTGCGGCCAGACCGAGCACAACAACAAACTAATTAAAAAAAGAAAAGGAATTTTTAGTAGCGGGGAAAAACTTGGGCAGAACCCCTAACAGCATCAGCAGGTTGAGGGAACTGGTGAGCGTAGGATGGAGACCCAGGCTGTGTGGATGGTGACAGTCAGGGTAACATTGCAAAGAGTGCAGCACCTTTATTTTGTAGTTTTATTACTGTGTTTTATTTTCCTTTTTTCTTTCGCCTTTTGTTTTCATTATTCTTTTGAGCACCTGTGAGTGCAAAAGCATTGGACTGTACCGGTATTGATATTACTGTGGACCTGACTACCGTTGTCGGTATTCAGGCAACGGACAACAGTGCTATCTGCAGGCTAAAGAGAAAATAAAGAAAATAATAAAACTGGGCACCAGTGCGGTGTTGAAAATAAACCTTCTCCCATGTGTGTCAGTGAATTGCCCACCACCCTTCCACAACAAAAAATGTAAAACTGTATCTAGAGAACTAATTACACTGTAAAAAATTAAGAATTAAACATAAAAATGAAATGTCTACAGGCAACAGATAATAAACATATCTTGATGTTTATTTTTTCAACACAAATTAAACTATATAGCGATTATAATTTAAACATGCTGAAGTATAGTTTCAGTGGACCACATGACAGTATTTGATTAAATACCAATATAAATTCACACATATGTCGTGTCCTGTTTGTAATTGTAGGTAGGTGCAAATTTCTATGTAACCATTATAATGTCAATAATGAACTGCTCACAATAGCAGGAGCATTTGTTGGGTTGTACAAGCTAAAGGAATAGCGCTGATGTTGAGCTTAGTTCCAGGCCAAGATATGGTCCTGTTCCGATCTTGCTTAAGAGCAGGGTCAGTCAGATCAGAACTTGATCTAATGTTGTTTTATTATTATTATTATTATTATTATTATTATTATTATTATTATTATTATTATTATTATTATTATAATAATATAAATTGAAGAATTTCAACTGCAAAGGCTTATTCGTAAACTCTAAGATGAGAGCTGGTATTTTATGATCTGCAAAAGCCTCTTCAGGTTCATTGCGTTATAGCATGCTGCAATCCTTTCTACTGTGTCAAATAAATGAATAAATGTACTGGGTAATAGAAAATATAGTAAACTGAAAGAGGATAAAAACCAAACAGCCCTGCTATTTTTGTACGCACAGCATATGTTTCAGATTAGGCCGATTGTATATAGATTGTTATGTTTTTTAAAAAGTAGTTTCAGCTGCCATCCACTTATCAACAGTGTCGGATCGTGTCTGGTGGGAAGCGGCTTTTACTGTTCTAAAATAATGAATAACAAAAAGGCACAGAAAAAGAATCTACAAAAAGCAAACCAAAACAATATTGATCCAAAACACAGTTCATCAACCCCCCTTAACTCTTCCACCTAAAAAATGATTTTACTTCTTTTATATACATGTGGCCATTCCCCAATTAGCAGTTAATTACCTAATAATATACCATGAGAATGGAAGACAGGACAGATTGTCTGCAGTTGTTTTCATCCTTGCACGATATGTTTTCACCAGTGTTATGGGTTTCTGTGAGATTCTGTGGAATTCTGTCTCTGCTTACCTTGTGCCCGACAGTAAGCTCAGAATAGACATTATCAAAACTGCACTGACTCCTGACAGACAAGAATAAAAGACAGAAATGGAGCAAAAATCTTACACTGTTACGGGTTTTTATATAAACCCTTTATTGCAGTATAAAATAATCTTACAAAACAGTACTGTATCAGTTGTGAACAAATCGCTATCTGTGCCACAAATGTGTTCCTTTACCCTTTGTGGTCCTATGTCGGACCATGTCCGACATTACAATTTTCCCTTTCCAGTCCGTTGTCGGACCCTATCCAACATCTTCAAAAAGTAGTAAAGCACAGGTCTCTGGTCGTTTTTTTCTCCGGAAAAAGTCGAGAAAACCTTTCAAAGGCCGAGTGAGACCAATAGGAGCCAAATGAAGCTGAACCAAAGAAGTACGTATCTGATAGCCCCATGCACCACAGAGATAACACGGACACAAACAAAGGAGATAATTGCTTCTCTGTTGCTCAAAAAATATCACAGACATTTGCAGAGCTTTTTGAGATGTTATAATAATAAAATAATGACTTGGATTGCATTATTGAGGAGTTTAGTGATAAAAACGAGTGATCAGGAGAGAATTTATCAGTATGCATGTCTATAAAGAGGTATCTGAAATACAACAAACAAGGGGTGGGGCTTGGCTGGAGATGCAGTACTGAGTGTCCTTTTGAGATTAAGTTCCTTTTAAAAACCTCTGGGAAAAAAAAAAATTAAACAACGCATGTAAAATAAACAGCGTGTGTGAAAATAAATTGGACCTGATGAGTCTGACAAGCGCTGAATAAATAGAGGCTAAGGGTTAAGCGAAGTCCCTGTTCCTTTAGCTAGAGCATTTACAATGGCAAAAAATGTGTTTCACAAGGGTGTTCTTTTAGGTGAAGAGTTCTTAGGTGGTGTTCTTATATGCAGAGGTTACTGTATTGTAACTACAGTGCAGCCAAATAGAGAGCAAAAAAAAAAACTAAAAAAAACTTGAGCTATTTTAAAGCAAAAGTTGGCAAACGATCATAGAACATAGGCTTACCAACAACAATACATAGTATGCAGTGGTGTAATCCTAAATCTCACCAGTACCTGAATGCTACAAGAGGTGATAGAGAACAAGTGTGCTGGTGTCGCACGAAAATGGTCCCCCCAAACTAAAAGTCATACATTAAATATTTATCAACGTAAAATGTAATAGGCAATGTGATTCATTTTGAAATTCAGAATTATCACAAACAAATGGCTGCGCTGCCAAATCCCAAAGAACGTGGGAAAGTCTGTCACATCTGTAACTGCAAAAACAAAACTTAAAAATAAAATGACCACACACTCAATATTTCTAGCTAAAAACGCATTTATTGAGGAGTCACAATAAAAATCCCGACAGCAGAAACAAGGATAAATTCATACACTATTACAACAACGTCAAATATCGAAGCATATATTTATAGTCAAACAGCTATAGCGTCCCGGTGGACCTTGAACAGGCTGGCTCCTCCGGCCAAGGAAAGCCTAGGAGCCACCCAGCTGCTCATGGGGGTGGTCTCCGCACCTCCCCCCCTTCTTTGTGGCCAGCAGCTCCCTCTTCCGGGTTGCCAGCCACCGTTTCTCCTGCCGAGAAAGTGAGGCAGGGGGAGCTGGTCTCCTGACCAGCACATAAACAAAACAAAATCACGAACCCAGAATAAACTAAACACACTGGTCAGGCTAGGCAGATCGCTTTCAATGATCTTGTGTATGTTTTTGTTTTAAACTGGTCACCTCGGCTCTCCCGTTCCTCCTCTGAACACCCACCATGAGTGCAGCGAGCTGCAGACTTTTATTTACTATGGCCGAGGGGTTAACTATCAATTATCTCATTACCCCTCGGCCACAATCTGCACAAGTTTAATTAATTAATGGCAGAGGACTGGCTGCCAACCTCTCCTCTGCCAGAACACATTTTAAACAAATGAAACAAAACAAAAACACATGGCGCTTCGCCATCCTATATACAAATACAACAATACACACTGCTTTCACTGTCATTTAAATAAACAATAAATCATAATACAAAATTTCAAGATAATTAGAATCAGGTGTTTAAATAATTAGGTAGATCTTCAGGGGTGAGTTTGGGAGGCCCCACCCATATAAAGATCAGAAACTTTGTGAGTTTGGTCTTCACCATACAAGTGTGTGGAAACACGTCATGCTACGATCAAAAGAAATCTCTGAGGACCTCAGAAAAACAGTTATTAATGCTCTCCAGGCCACTCTCGCCTTGGCTAATGTGAGTGTTCATGACTCAACTATCAGAAAAAGACTGAACAAGAATGGTGTTCATGGAAGGATAGCCAGGAGGAAACCACTGCTCTTTAAAAAGAACATTGCTGCTTGTCTGAAGTTTGCCAAATAACACATAGATGATCCACAAGACTTCTGGAACAATGTTCTCTGGACAGACAAAGAAATCTCTGAGGACCTCAGAAAAACAGTTATTAATGCTCATCAGTTTAGAAAGGGTTACAAAACCATTTCTAAGGATTTGGGGATCCACCAATCCACTGTCAGTCTACAAATGAAGAAAGTTCAAGATCACAGTCACTCTACCCAGGAGCGGTCATCCTACCAAAATCTTTCCAAAAACAAACCTGAAAATCATCAAGGAAGTCACAAAGAATCCCAGAGTAACATCCAAGGATCTCCAGGCCACTCTCGCCTTGGCTAATGTGAGTGTTCATGACTCAACTATCAGAAAAAGACTGAACAAGAATGGTGTTCATGGAAGGATAGCCAGGAGGAAACCACTGCTCTTTAAAAAGAACATTGCTGCTTGTCTGAAGTTTGCCAAATAGCACATAGATGATCCACAAGACTTCTGGAACAATGTTCTCTGGACAGACGAATCAAAGATAGAACTTTTTGGCCTCAATGAGAAACGTTATATTTGGCGAAAACCAAACACTGCGTTCAAACAGAAGAACCTCATCCCAATCGTCAAGCATGGTGGTGGGAGTGTGATGGTTTGGAGCTGCTTTGCTGCCTCAGGACCTGGATGGCTTTGACACAACCACAAATTCTACATTGTATCAGAAGATTCTAGAGGAGAATGTTAGGCCATCTGTCTGTGAGCTTAAGCTGATCCGAAAATGGGTCATGCAGCAAGACAATGATCCTAAACTTACCAGCATTTCTTCAAAAGAAATTCCGCGTTTTAGAATGAACTAGTCAAAGTCGGGACCTAAACCCCATCGAAATGCTCTGGCAGGACCTAAAGCGAGCTGTTCATGCAAACAAGCCCTCAAATGTTACTGACTTGAAGCTGTTCTGTAAGGAGGAATGGGCCAAAATTCTTTAAAACCAATGTGAGAGACTGACCAACAGTTACAGGAAACACTTAGTTGAAGTGATTGCTGCTCAAGGGGGTGCCACCAGTTACTGACTCTAAAGGTCCACATACTTTTTCACACATGGATATTTAATGTTGAATAATTTCTGGATAAATAAATGTTGAAAATGCGTCTCTGAGACCCTGCATTCACAAAAGATGAAGCGACCTCCACAGAGCCACTATTTATTTCCTGGGCCCGCAGGACTGAGGACGTCACTCCATGGAAGGGCCTATCAGCAGCTCTTACATAAAATGCACAGTGAATAACTGCCAAAGGCAGGCATATCCCAAAAGTATTGGTTAGTGGTTGTCTTCGATTTTAAATGGAACTGTCTGCACTTACAGGTACGCATCTCCCCCCCCCCCCCCCCGCGTCATCATGATCGCTTTCTTCATTTTCCTCCTCTGACTTTTTCACTGGATCAGTGCATCACCACCCAGTTTGCAAAAAGACCCACCCAAATCTACGCCTATGTGAATACAAAGCTTAAGTACATTTATAAAAAAAATAAATAAACGTCAACTTTATGCCCCAAAGGCAGATGGTTGAGTTTAGGTCAAATAGGCTGCCTGTTTGACTTTTTAAAGTGCATTCACTGTGAATATATGTAAGTACATTAATTTCCTGTCTACTTAAAACATTTTAAATTGTTTACATTGGAGATATAGTAGTTGGGAGTGTTCCATCTATAGACAGTTTTCCGCCTTAAAATATTTCGTGAAAAATATTATGATTTCGTAAGCAATAAATAAAAGTTGCTTTCAGCTTCTTGCAATTTACTATGAGTTTTATTTTCCTTACAGTATTTCACATTGTGAATTCATATTTTTATCAGCGCTGTGCATTTGGTTACTATGGCAATGCAGTCAAACAAATACTGACTTAATGATTGGTGTTCAAGTCATATTACAATGACCTAGCGAGTCAGTGGCATGTATGATGTTACAATTTATTAATAATTTGAAGGTATGTGTGGATTTAAAATTTCATCATTATTTCTACGTAGTATTAGAAATGTAAAGAAATACAAAAACGTGTGTTTTGTCTTCAAGGTTTGCCGTTAACTTTTCTCCTGTGTATAAGATTTATTTTAAAGGCAGCAAAATATGGAAATTGCACGTTCCTTTTCATTAGCGTGTTAACATAATTTTAAAAATGATGCTGAATTTGTCACTCAAGCCTTTTTTTTAAAAAAAAAAAATCTATTTTTGTCTGCTTGTCACGTTTTTTTGCAGCCAATATCTGTGTTTAGCTGTACCTGAGAAAATGCAATGAAAATGAAAGCGGCCATATTTAGCTGGAAACAAGGTATTCTCAGCACAGCCAAGATTTTAGTTTTGGTTTGAAGGCAGCAGAGGCTTAGCCTGATTTTTAGTTTTTGCTTGACAGACACCTTTATGCAGGGTGACTTACAGAGGTAACAAGATATTACAGTAGAGCTAAAAGGTTAAAATACAACAAAGAAAAAAAGCAATAGAGTTTTTTGTTTTGGGATATTTTTTGTTTCTGTTTCTGTGCAGTTATTATGCACAGTGTGTTTGTTTCGGTAGGTTGTATGCACATGGGCTTTGTATCTGTAGTGTATAATACAACTATTGTTATCAACTGCAAAATAAATTTGCCTGGCTTCACTCAGCACCATACATTTTCAGTCTTGGCTACTTTTCTCTGCTCAAACCCAGGGAGATATTTGATGTATTCAGAGTTTTAATTGATTTAAATTATGTTTGTAATGTAAACTATTTACTGTGACGTCAGACCTTAGGTACCTGCCTGTCCGCCTGAAGTTGGGGCCCACCCAAATTTCCATTCCTAGCTATGCCCCTGCACTGGATTCTTCCAAATCTTCATCTAAAAAACTTTGATACTTCTTCCTCCTTTTTCTCTACAAGTTCTTCAGGCTGCTGTGTCTTTCTCTGCCATCTGCTCTCTGTTATGATGCTCTCTCCATGCCTGTCTCTGAACTTCTCTGTTCAAATCTTTTTTGTCTGGCTTTTGAAGAGATACTCGACTGGTTTCGCCTTCTTTCTGATCAGAGACGATTGGGGAACACCCCCTGTCGGCTTTCGTCACTAAGAGCCGACACGTGACCTGTTAAAACAGGTTTTTTTGCAAAGTCCGACATCAGACTGGAACAGGATTTTTGCAATGTCGGACCAGGTCCTATAAAGGACCTCAAAGGAAAGGTTAACTGCTCAGCTTCTCATTTAGTTATCACCTAGACATTTGAAACGTCTAGGTGATATGGTTGCGAATATCAAATCAAAATTGAACCTCAAACCAACTTTACCAATGAATTTCAAATGAAATTCAAACCATTGCTGATGCCACGTTGCTGGTTTGTTTAGAACCAAGTTCGTGGTTGTTAAGCCTGTTGCTAAGCAAATGACGCATTGACTTTCCTTGCGTATTGAAATTGGATGGGCATTGCTGAATTTCATTTTAATAACCCTGACAATGGTTCTAAAAGGACTGACAATGATTCTAAAAGGACGTTGCTAATACAGGATAATCGAAACGTTTTGGCGATTTAATGTCTCTGAAATTCTGTGATGACTGTCCTGGAAATCGCTAGATTTGTAGCTAGTTGCCTTTGACAAAAACTGTCGCCAAGTCAGCCTTTAAAGTCGCTAGATTTAGCAACAAATTTGCTAAGTTGGCAAAACTGAGCACAGTTGCTTATGCGTGGGAAGCAGTCAGCAAGAAAGCCTGACATGCATGTGCACGCCAACTTTCTAAAGCATGCACCTCACACAATGCAGCTGTATTACCTGCATTTTTTAAAACTATATATATATATATATATATATATATATATATATATATATATATATATGTATATGTATATATATCTGTGATGGGGCTGCTCATGTCAGACGCAGACAGTTGCAAACCTGAGAGTCCCAACAAACCATGCATGAGTAAAGGACATGGCTACCCTTGCCCTCAGTCTTGTTTAGCAGTATATGTTTTTTAATGTTTGTGTGTCTGTGCTAGACTTCCAATATTGAGATTTTTCATAAACTTGCATGGCTCTTAGAAATTTATCCAGAGTGTCTTTCTAGCAACAGAACAAATTTAGTGAAAGAAAATGTCCAACAGGCGAAGTATAATGCTAAAACTTCTTGTCCCAGACAAATGTTGTTGCCCCGGGTGTCAGACAATATGAATTCCGCGCCCCTGTTGGTAGCACTGCCAATCATTCATTCTGTGTGCTGGCTGAAACAGGAATTTGGTTGGTAGTAAGAGGATGTGCATGCTGCCAAGTACACTGCAGAAAGCAGAATTCACTTCTACAATGACAGCAAATATCTTTACTATAAAGCCATTAAACTTAATGCAAATTCAGTGGTGTTATTAACTGCCTTGGTTATGTTGTCAAAAACCGACTTTCCCCACAAAATATAAAAACAAGAAATATCTAGCAAGATAGAAATTCCTCCTGCGGCAAAGAGATTTCTAGCATCCCTGGTGAGAAGTAAGGGGGACAAAACATTAAGGTTGGAATAATAATCGATAATATCAATAATCACAATACTTATTTTTCAGTGACAATTTAATTGCATCGAAATATTATTTTGGATAATTATTGTCCGTGAGCCAGTGAAGCTGGAGGTGGCACTGAACTGTCTGTGTGAGTAAAACATGATTTGTGTGAGCACTGAGTGAGAAGTTAATTATTGATTTTTAAACAATATGCTTAGGCTTTTATGTCATGGGTTCATTTTGATAATAAGTTGTACACTGGCAAAGCATGACTGGTTTTCTAACATAAAAATGCAAATATTGTTGTTTGTAAAATAAAATGCTAGCGCACTGTAAAATTACTGCAGAAAAGTGGAACTCTTGACTATTAAGCATTTTGACACAGGATGTTTTTTGTACGTACATTGCAAAAAAAAAAAAAAAAAAAAAAAAAAAAGCACCCACCAGAAATTCAAGAACTTGGCACATATACGGTCTAGTTTTTTTGTTTTTCTTTTAAACTCAGTAACTTAGTCTGGCGGTTGGTGCTGCTCACGTATAAATTTGATAAATTACAAGAATTGAAACTTTTATTTTTTCTGCTAATAAGCACGATTATCATGGTAATTTAGACGATAATCGATAGCTGAAAATGTCATTATTGTCTAACCCTTATGAACCGGCGCTTCCTCTCCGTGGTTTGTTGCCCCTTTAAAAGTAGACCCAGTACACAGGAACTTATTTTCAAAAGTGCTGATGTGCTATTTTTAATAATACAAAATAAAAATAAAAGAAAACAAACACCTAGCTCTACTCGAGCAATAACTAAAACACAGGAACATAAACTATAAAACAAGACAGCTAAGCTGTTTACCTGTTAAACAAAACTACAAACAAAAACACACAGTTTTCCATAATTTATAAAAGGTTTTACACTACCATTTTAAGGCTGTACACTCACACACACGCATATGCAGAGTCGGACTTATCACTTATGGAAAAAATATATATATTTTTAATATATAGTAAAAAAGTATGATCCTTATATTTTTTATATATAGAAATTTGCCCCTTTTTATATATTTAAAATATATGGGATATATTTAAAATATATTTTAGTCTGTAAATATATGGGATATATTTAAAATATATTTTAGTCTGACTGGGCCACTCAAGGACATTTACCTTTGTGTTCCTTACCCACTCCAGTGTAGCTTTGGCTGTGTGCTTTGGGTCATTGTCATTCTGAAAGATGAACTTCCATCCCAGTTTCAGCTTTCTTGCAGAGGGCAGCAGGTTTTCCTCAAGGACTTCTCTGTACTTTGCTCAATTCATTTTCCCTTCTATCCTCACAAGTGCCTGTCACAAAGATGGCTGCAGTGGGTGACGTCAGACCAGAAACCAGGGACCAGGAAATGAACAACAGAGCAATGGAGTTTGGTGAAACTGAGTGATTGGTTTCGCACAGCATTTAATAAAGAAACAGACAGAAAATAAAAGGTTGTAAAGACAAAATATACAGGATATGGCACTTTCACCAATATAAAGAGACAAACAAAAATGAACTACACAGACAAATACGGTGAACTGAAATTTAACTATTATTATTATTATTATTATTATTATTATTATTATTATTATTATTATTAATATTATAACCACCATCTCCAATCCTGTTCTCCACTCACCAAACACACAACCCCAAGTGAGTAAAAACATGCAGCTTTTATGCAGCTGTACCGAGACTCAATTGCTAATCAATCATTCAATTGGAGTCTCGGTACAACTGCACGTGAATTAATAAAGTCCAATTCCCTGTGCTCACATATTATTACATTTTACCTGCACATGAAGTGCTGTGCAATCCTCGTGCCTAAATATAAATATACATTTTAAACACTTGTGCTCGTAACCCATATTATATCCTGTGTACCAATGACTATACACCAACATTAACACACTACAAGTAACATGCAACACAAATAAACAGCTCAGGGATGGGGCATTTTGCCACAGTGCCCCAGTCCCTGCCATTGAGAAACATCCCCATAACATGATGCTGCCACCACCATGCTTCACAGTAGGGATGGTGTTCTTTGGGTGTTGCACTGTGTTGGGTTTGCGCCAAACATAACACTTTGCATTTAGGCCAAAATATTCTATTTTAATTTCGTCAGACCATAAAACTTTTTGCCACATGGCTAGAGAACCTCCTGTGTGTTTTTTTTGTATACTTCAAACAGGATTCAAGGTGGGCTTTCTTGAGTAATGGATTCCTTCTTGCCACCCTACCATACAGGCCAGATTAGTGGAGTGCTTGGGATATTGTTGTCACATGCACACTTTGACCATTCTTGACCATAAAAGCCTATAGCTCTTGCAAAGTTGCAATTGGCCTCTTGGTAGCCTCTAGATCAGTCTCCTTCTTGCACGGTCATCCAGTTTGGAGGGACGGTCTGATCTAGGCAGGGTTTTGCTGGTGCCATACACCTTCCACGTCTTAATAATCGTCTCGACCATGCTCCAAGGGATAGTTAAGACCTTTGATATTTTTTTATATCCACCCCCTAATCTGAGCCTTTCAACAACTTTGTCCCGGAGTTCTTTTGAAAGTGCTCATGGTAGAGTCTTTGCTTTGAAAGGCACTACCCAGCAGAGGGAACCTACAGGAACTGCTGAATTTATCCTGAAATCATGTGAATCACTACAATTTAACACAGGTTGAGGCCACTTAACTTGGTGTATGATTTTGAAGGCGATTGGTTACAACTGAGCTAATTTAGAATTGCTATTACAAGAGGGGTGGACGCTTATCCAACCAAGCTATTTCAGTTTTTATTTTTAATTAATTTTCTACAAATTTCTAGAATATTTTTTTCACTTGGAAGTTGTGGGGTAGGATGTGTAGATAAATGAAAAAAACTACTTTAATGCATTTTAATTTCAGGCTATTGAGAATGACTACAAAGTGCATTGTAACATATTAGTAATATTATACTATAATATAATAATAAATAATAATAATAATAATAATATAATAATAATAATAATAATAATTACTTAAACCATCAATGTTATTTAGGATTCATCCTACAAAATGTATTTAAAAAAACCATCAGAGTAATATTTTACTCACAGTTCATCGTGGGATTTCACGTAGCATCAAGTCAATACAAATACAGCTTTACAGCGGCATCAAGTCTGTTTTCTGCACATAACTCGGCTATCCTATTGTGGTCTTCAGATATTAAAAAAAAAAACTATTTAATAATGCTCTTTTGAAACATATGTACTGCCGGTTGATCTTACGTTACACAGCACTGAAAACAAAATGACTGTCTCAGTGTTCATGCATCATTAGTTAGCACTCCTGACCAAACATTCAATTCTGTGCTGGAAGAAATTCATGCACGAATATTGATGTACATTATTGGCTAATATGACAAAAACTGCCCATAGGCAATCGTGTTTTTTTCCCTTATATCAGTGCCATGCCGTTAGGCTACCGATTATCGGTGCACCCCTAGGATATACATAATCTGTCTTAAAAACTGTGTTTGTTTGAAGAGACTATTTTACCTTAGCAATCACAGATGATTCCAGTGTGATCCACACTTTCTCACTTTGAAAAATACCAAACTTTAATCAAATTATTTCCAAACCTTCTGTTTTCACTAGACATCAAGGTTTCTATAATTTCCACTTCAATACACCAAATACCAAAGTTCTCATCCTTTTTTTATTTGAATAAATCACCCTTCCAACTAACATTGTGAGGTGGAGATAAACAGTTTTCTCTAATAGACTATATAGACAGTATAGCCTATTATAGCTGATATATAGAAGAAAAGGTGCAAGTTCTGGGCTTTTTTTTTAATAAGCATTCACTTAAGGCACAGGTGGGCATGACATTTGTTACACAAATCTAATTTGTGCTTTTAATAACAAATAGTAATTTCACATTACGTCTGCCATCAAGGGAGAAGATGTAACACTCATCAAGTCTGCATGCCATTAAGCAGATGAGCACTTTCCATTTATCTTAATTAAAGTTCATCTCAATCAAGCTCCTGTCAGTTAGAAAAGGTGCTTTCTGGAAGTAACTATGGTGCTTTACAAGGTACTGTGGTTCCCAGAGGGGACATCCATTAAACTGGAATTACCTAGATGCTGACCTGAACTTAGTGACCACAGGAGGTAAACATTTTTTCATTTACAAGTGTACACAGAAGAAAAACAATATTTGTTTACTGAATTTATTAAATAAGCAATGTATATGCAAAACACACTGCTGTAGAGCCATTTATTTTGATAACTTTAGACTTATAACGATTAATGTGATAATTCACCAAAACCCACTTATGGCTGGAGCATTTAAAAAAAAACAAACATCAATTTGTATGATTAAACATTAATTAAATGTGATTACAACAGTCTGATCCTCTAACTCTGTACAGCTCTAGCAAAATTTATCAAACATAGACGTAAGCTTATGCATGTGAATGAGGTATTCAACACAATAATGCATTGTCTTTGAGCACATGAATGCCCTATTGAAATCCTATGTTTTTTTCCATAAAGCCTTGTTAAACAGTGTGATCAGGGAGCACCCATAGACCCACCATATGTGTGTATGCTACTGATAACCTATACTATTACTATTATGCACTCAATAATGCTAACTTTAGAAATACTAAACAGGGATTTCAAAATAAGCTGTCGAGCGATGAGATCCACTGTCGCACCGGATACTTTTATAAAATATTATTTTTGGGTATTATTATTACTTTATTTCGTAGATGCCTTCAGTCAATGTTTTGTCGTATTACCGTACGAAAGTGTGTCATTGCTGCTGCTTATGGGCGCCGCCATATTTACATGCTACTCTGCTACTAGTTTCTCTCAAATTGTGTTGAAACGAAAACCTGCCACTGTCTTGCCGAATTCTGCACCTTGCTGAATTTTGCATTATTTTGAGTCGTATGCCTTCAGTGTTTTGTTGAAGTTTGTCTGTGTGATGATTGCTTACATGGTTAATTTATTCATCGCCGTGGTTTAATTTTGAAATTAAATGTCCATTTTAGACATCAAAACACATAATAGCTTGTGAATGGCCATTTTTCACATTACGTTTCTTTGAAACGGACCATATGAAAATGTTATGTTAATATTTTACACTAAATCATGTAATATTATTAGTAATAAGACATAGTTAAGTAATCTGTTTTCAAGCAGACCACTACTAGTCTAGCACATGCGTAAACCATGCAAAAATGTGCCAGAATGCATCATTTCAAGCCCACACTCTCCTCTCCTGAGCGCTGTCCGCCTGGCTGAGATGGGTGACCCCTACTACATTGTACCTACCACATACTTTAAAAGTAATTAAAAACCTTGACTAAAATAAACTACATGCTTTAAACAGAAAACTTTTTGAATGGATGTCTTCAATGTCGACATTTCTGGTACAGACCAGCCAAGCCTTACTTGGTTTTGTGTATATCTTACCTATGACTCCTGACTACAGCATTATAAATAGAGAGTGTTGTGGAAATTAACTCTTTTTAGGAACATGTCATCAAAATAGCTGTAGCAGTGAGTTGTGATTGGATATCAACCATTTGTTATGACATTTATTAACACCCTACTCTTAAATACTAAACTATTTTTAGTAACCAAAAAACTGTACTCTTGTTGACAAAAAAGAAGACAAATTTTGGGGAATTATTTCAATGCTGCTTTCTCAAATGGGAGTGCAAAATTGTTTTTAACACTAACCTGTAACTTGTCTCCCAAAGTTTTAGAATTCCACATGTCTTTTTCATTTTGGGAACCCTCTCTGTTGAACATCCACTTTTTTCTTCCAAGGTACAACAGACAAGACTATAAAAATAAAACAACCAAAACTCATTGTAACCTTAAGAATGTTTTTTGTATCTCAACATATAATACACTTAAAGGGTACATAAGGACATTTATATTTTATTGTGTTACAGTGGTCAAAATGTAAAAAAATAAAAATAAAATAAAACAATACTCACAGCTTATGTAAGCAGTTGTAGCAACACATGGGAACATGTAACACAATAAAATAAAAAGGTCCTTATGTACCCTTTAAAGACATGTATTGCAGATATTGCTTCTCACTCCTTTGCCTCTCCTCCTGTTTGAATATAAATTCACCCTGAAACCCGTTTCTCACTGGCAGCTGTAAGTTAAGCTGATTATACAGCAGTTGTGACAATATTAAAGCAATGTAGCTCAGTGTTGTGAGGGAAATAACAGACAGCTTGACAATTGATGGAATTAATAAAAAAGTAATCACTAACTCGTTCACTACAGTATAATGTTGTAAACAGAATTTCATGAACTGATCATAACATGTAAAAAATGTACAGTATATTCTTTTTACCTCAAAGGTATTTTGACTAAAGCAAGAGTAAATAGAAGATGGTATTGCTCCTGTGGTTAAAATTGCTGAGGAACAGCCGTTAGTCAGCTTATTGAGGAGGTGGCAACTGTGTAAGCTAGACAAGAGTGCCAGATGGAAAATACTGCAATAAAGATCGCCCTGGAAGCTGAATCAGATTAGCACATGATTCTAAAGCTGATTGGTGTTTTTTATTTAAAATGCAGACTGCAGTGAGGCTGTGATTGAATCAGGATGGGCATTGCAGGGTTCATCTCATTGATAGCAGCTGTAATAGATAATATTTTATAATAACATATCTGCAGGTTGTTTTAGCAGATATTTCTTGTAATTTTTATAAAAGTATTTTTGTATGTATAATTCATCTTTCTAGAGATAAGAGATTTCTGAATATGCTCTATTTAGCAGGATCAAGTACCACAGCCAGGAGTATAGGCTGTGGCATATATAGACTGGAGTATAGAACGTTTCCCAGGAGGAAAGGACTGATGTCTTTGCAATGTCAGGTTATGTGTGTGAAATAAGTCATATACTTCAATGGAAAGATTTCTTGCACTCTGATTGGGTGGGAAACCTATCCATAACCCCTGAAATCTGCACATAGAATGTTAACGCATCATAAAACAAAAAACATATGAAACAATTTGAAATTGTTACTATTACCTTCTTTCGTTTTGTTTCCAGCTGTTTAAAATTACCCAGAAGTGTTTATCTTGGCTAAATCACATCTCATGTTTCTCTTTTCCCTATGTAATTGTTTGCAGTTATGTTACTGTATTTTTTTTTCTTTTTCTCTTTATCTGAGAACCACAACAGTGAAATAATGAAACCTTTTAAACAAAGCAAGCTGCATCACTTTTTTCTTCACTGTCACCTTTATTCAAAATGATAAAATTTACAACAATATGAACCTTCTTTCTAACTGAAACAGTTGCCAATATAGCAATACTGAGACCAGCAACTGAAGTGATCATCTTGATCAAGAGGAACGTTTTGAAAACAGTGTTAACAAACATTTTAACAGTGTGTTCAAAACAATACTGTCACATAGGATTTTGAATTTTAAAATTAAAAAAAAAAAGATTTAGTGCTGATGTAGGTTCAACAGAAACACCACTGTGTGGGCCCCATTGCCACACAAAAATAACCACCAATAAAGTGGTGTCAGGACCTTATGTTTTTAAATATATGCAGCAAAGCTACCACAGAACATGTTTCTGCCATGGCGGTGATGCACATTGTAGGAGCTCAGAAAACAAACTATGAATTGCACTCAGAAAATCTGCTACTATGTGGGAATAATCCATTAGCTTCCATTTCATTGCATCTGTTGATCCGTGATAACCTCAGGGGGTAAGAAGTCAGAGTTTTCAGTTTATAGACTGCTGTTCTGAGAATAAAGCTCCCCTCTGTGCTATGGTTTTGATACAGATTGAGAATAACCCAATTTATAGTCACCATTTATGTCCCTTGAGATTGGTGTTATAATGAAGAATGTGTAGAAACAAAACATGAAGAAAATGAGAACAAACAGCCACACCACTACTATACCTGTGTGCATTTATTTATGTGTAATTGACAGATGACTCAATTACACAGTGTTAGACAATGTAGCTGAATCCTAACATGGTATTGATGGAGGTGTTTTGATTACAGATATTCCATTTTAGACAGATCCCAGGTGTTTATCCATCAATGCAAACACAAGTTGTAAGGTAAAACTGATAAAAAGCTACAGGGTTGATTTTACCTACCCACAGTATACTCCAATGGCATAAGACTGATTTATTTTAGAGCATGTTTTAACCTTTTACAATACCAGGACATCCTTCTAGATCACACCAACAACCTATTTAGCATAATAATTTGTTCATGCACTCTAAGTTTACCAGTGCTGTAAAATGCTGTAATAAATTTAGCTATGACCGACCTGTACTGGCAAGATGGAACGGTTTGTTTAGTAGTAAGATTAATGAAATCTCTATAAGAACAAGGTTGGCATCTGTAACAATTTCACAGGTTTGTGCAAATATTTTGTTGCTTACAATAACATTAAAAAAAAAAAAAAAAAAAAGTATGTTGAACTTGCTTTACTACAGCTGATAAATGAATAGAATAAAAAACAAATGTGCTGGGTTATCAGTAAAAGTATTATCGCTAAATCTATTGCAATATAAAAGAAGACAGGGTCTTCTCCTCATGTCTGCTTTGTGAGATAACCCAACGAAAACACAATTGAAACAAATAAATGAACACTATAGGTTGGGTGGTCAGCCCTTGTAATCTCTGGCACCACCATCCATTTAGTTGAGCCAAATGAGTTGGCAGTATTAGAAGTAGAAGATATACTCAACATGCCATGATAATTTACCTTTAAGGGAGCACTCAGACACTCCCTGTAATTTTAGCTTAGCACATCATCATGAGCAGTCCTGTTATACTTAACACATCACAATTATTTTTTAAGATTTAACCTTCATTATTCTTATCATCCATCAATCTATGCACTGTCTACCTAAAAACGTAAGTGCGACATACAGACTGAGGTACAGCACACAGACATTTTCCTAATTGACTCACTTTTTGTGCTTACTATCAAAATGGATATGTTACAAAAACACAATATAAAGGGGATCTTCGTTGGGCCAGAGGGAATTCTGATAAAGAGTCATAAACTGACAATACAAGATTCAGACTCCCTACTATAATGACCTTTAGTCGTGTCATGTCAGCTTCTTATCTCACTTTGCTTCTAATCTTATTTGATCTGACAGTGCTTGCATTGGATCTAGCGAGTAGTAAAGAAGGTACTGTGCTAAATCCCGATATTGCTTCAGTTGATATTGCTTTAAACAGAAGCAAAAAAGTTTTAGTTTGCAACTGAATTCAGTATGTGATGGCATGAAAACGAAAGAGATTGGTTTGAGACTCCAATGAGGCTGGAGTGACAGAGCAGCTGTGTGCTCAGAGAATAATATCTGTTTTGTACTGCAAATTTCAACCTGGGGTTCAAATAAAAGCTTACTCTTGGCACTATTTAATCTTGGCTTCCGATTGTTTCCTGCAACCTGCAATAGCCACTTGATCATCTACCTTACATTTGGTGGCAGTGTGGGATCCAGAGGCAAGAAGGGGGCACTTATAACCCAGAAGTAGAGTCAAGTGCCTGGTCACCGGGAAGGTGGGGGTCCGGTCTCCCTGCAAAATTGTCATTGGGAGGAAGATGCTGACGACTGTTTGCTAAGCATTTGTTGCCGGGGGCGGTTGCTTGCTGTGACATCGGATACAGACAAGAGGGGCAGGAGTTTTGTCATCAGGAGGACCACCAAGGCTACTGTTAGAACTTCTGAGGTTGCTGGAGGTGGTCTGAATAATGGTTGAAGCATGGCTGATTTGAGTGTGTTGCTTTGTTGCACCTGGAGAGACTTCAGTGGAGAGTCGGAGAGCAGGACGTCTGGTCAGTGCCGAATGTTTGGATTTCGGTGGAGGATGACAGAGTAAACTTGCACTATCCCGTTTTTTGGACACTTCTCCCTGGACAGATTTGCTACCATATTTAGCTCAAAACTCTACTGTTAAACTCCTTTATCAGCAAACCTTTAATTTCTGAAAAAGTCATGTGGCAGAGCAAAGCTCTGCCCTTTTTAAATTGGCAGGGATGGGGTTAATTTCTCCTACTTGCCTGGGTTTATTATGTTCAGGTGTCTGGCGTTGATTAGTTGATTAGGTTAATTAACGATCAATCAGTGCCCAGCCACCTGACATAAAAGGAGGCCTCTGCTTCTCATTTGGGAGGAGGGAGCTGAGGAAGCAGGTTGGTGTTTTGTTGGTTGTGATTTTGTAATTTTGTAATTCTCTAAATCCAGTGAAGGCATTGCCCAGCCTGGAAGTCTTTATTTTGTACATTCTGCTTTTTGTCTTTCTTTTTGTGTTTCAATCCCTTTGTTTTGGCCCTTGTGCCTTTTTATTTTTGTATCTATTTATAATAAAAGTATATTTTTTTGAACTGCAGTCTGTCTCTGGGCCTCTATCCACTCACCAGCCTGCCACGGTCATGTATGGGCTGTAACTAGCAGGGTTTAGGACCCAGTGGAGCCCTGTGGCAGACATGCACGAGGCAAGCTTGCATACTTGACCATCTACGATGGCTTCGCGTGCGGGTAAAAAAAAAAAAAAAAAACATTGATACAAATGTCAAGCTTCCTGGACAACAACATATTCTCACATAATACTAAGCAAAGTTGGAAAAAGGCATACTTTCTGTAAACTATGCAGAGCTGATTTTAACGGTGCAACATGGGAGTTGTTTGTGCAAAACACTCAAAGCCAGTGACACTCAGAAAACCAGTGCTTCAATTACATCTTTCATTGCCAAAGGAAAAACAGAGATCAATAAAGTTAAATATGCATGTATATGGCTAAAATAAAAAGATAATTAAAAAACAGAATTTGTGAACACAAAAGTGATCGAGAAGCAAAGAAAGAAAGGGGCTTGGGAGATACTTCTTGGTATACTACACCGCGGCTTTTGGAAAGTTAAACCTGGACGCTTGCAGTACTGGAGGCGTATACAGTACCGAAAGTGAACTTGACCTAAAGTGGCTGTTTTAACTTACTGCAGCTTACGTGCAGGTTCCCCGACCAAACTAAGTAAAACAAAACCTTTCTTCCTTTAGTGGTTGTGACATTTTCCTCTCGAATATTACTGCATGTAAATTTATATTTTAAATACTATTTTTATATTTACCTTAGCTTAATGGGGCAGGACACTAGAAAGTTTGTAATTACTGAAAGATATTTAATTCTCTAAAATCCTAATTAGACTATCAAATAAAAGATCATTGGTTTTTATTTCTTGTGTGAAATTGGTATTCTTTGAGCTCCCCAGTTCCTTTTATTGCCAATAACCAGACATTACTGGACAGCAAAGGTGGTGGCAGTGGTTGCGCTACCTGGACCCGAACGACCTCGTTTGCAGACAGGGAGTGAGCGTTACACGGGTTGGCAGCTCAGATAATATCACTGGGGTGAGAGAATATCTTGTCCTATATTTATGCCCGAGGTGTTTAGTGGTACTGGGCGGAATTGGAAAGATTGGGCAGACCAATTTGACCTGGCAGCAGATATAAATAATTGGGATGATCGGCTTAAATTTATAGGGCTCTTGATTTTGGGCCAGGCAAGAGAAATTTATGAAGGGTTGCCAGCGGAAGCACGAGATAATTATGAAAATTTAAAAACTTCTATGCAGAGGTATTTGACTCCTCAGACTAGTGATGAAGGCTACCGTATTGAACTTTAAAATTAAAAGCGGCAGGCAACGGAAAGTATTAGAGTTTGGTAGTGCTATCAGTCGGTTGGTTTCTAAGGCATGTCCTAGAGCCAATGTTGACACTCGAGATACAATAGCTTGTGATCATTTCATAATGCATGTAGGCAGTGGAGAGCTGAGAATACAGCTCTGTAGTGCTAAACCAAAGAATCTGGAAGAAGCAATTAATTTGGCTTCAGAAATTGAATTGATTAGGGGATTGGAGAACAGCACTATAACACCCCCTAGTGATGCCGCCATACGGACTGTGAATGCACCAGAGACAACTGCTTCTACAGTGGCTAAAGTGTTGGGGATATTAGAGGGGCTGCTGAAGTAAATATACCAATTAAAAGAGGTTAGTCAGGGAAGGTCTAGGGAACAGCGTCACTGATCACCTACTCCCTGTAACAATGGGCCTTGGAGGTATCGCCCCCAAGAATTAGGAGAAACCAAGGGGATAGGCAATGCTGGAATTGTGGGAGTTGGATGCATTTAAGCAGAGCTTCTCCTGAACCGACGGAAAACTAGAGGGGGTAGGGGAGTTTGGTTGCTTGCTTGCCCAATTGCTCACATTTGAAAATTGGACAGAGGTGTACTGCCCCTGCTTGAGTGTAGGAGATGGTGTGTACTTGGAAGGGAAGATTTTACATGTACCTTGCCAATTTTTAATTGATACTAGAGCTGAAGTCTCTATATTGAGTGAAACTTTTTTCAATCAGTTTTCCCCTGGTGTTGCTCTCACCCCTTATAATAAGAGTGTTAGAACTGCTAATAATGGGACACTAGAGGTGTGAGGTGTATGGGTTGCTTCCTGTGATTTTGATGGCTTACAGGTGTCTCATGCATTTTTGATAGTTAAAGATGCTTGTACATTAGCACTGTTAGGCACTGACTTTTTATCCAAATTGGGAGTTAGTATAGTCTTAAAAGCAAAAACTTTTTAAATCTGACTTTTGCTTTGGTGTCCAAGTTTAATGAGTGTGTATTTAAGCAGGTCTGTTTGAGTGAGACTTATTATTCTAGCTCGTACTGAAAGGATGTTGGCTGCAGAGGTGAGGGGGTTGTATGGTCAAGGTTGTGAGAGGATTGTGGAACCAGTTTTTGCCTTTACTAAAAAATATAATGTCTTTGTGGCTAGAACTATTTCTCACCCTTGTGGTGGACAGTTGGTAGTTTGTGTAGCTAATTTGCAGGGGGAACCACAGGAGTTATGGAAGGGAACAGTTATTGCTGAGTTTACAGTAGGAGTGACGGTGATGCAACTTAAACAAGTGGAGGATAAGAGTTCATGTGCTAGTGTGGATGTGTTAGTTCAGGAGTTGGGATTGCCAAATCGTGGGCTATCTACTGCACAATATGAAGCAGTTAGACGAGAACTACAGCAACACCTACCTGTGTTTAGTTTAGGTGATAATGACCTTGGCAAAACTTCTCTTGTATATCACCAAATCAATACAGGATCATCCAGACTTATCAAGATGGGCCCCAGGAGGATGCCGGTGCACCTACAAAGAGAAGATAACAACCATCTGCAAGGGATGCTGGACAATGATATCATCAGACCATCGCATAGCCCCTGGGCAGCTCCAGTGGTGCTGGTGTGGAAGAAGGATGGGAAGCTCAGGTTCTGTGTTGATTACAGGAAGCTGGATGAGGTCACAGTAAAGGACGCATACCCCCTCCTTTGGCTGGAGCACAGTGGTTCTCAACTCTCGACTTGGTCAGTGGTTACTGGCAAGTCGAGATGAACCCCCATGATGGAGAGAAGACTGCCTTTTCCATCAGGTACGGCTTGTATGAATTTAACATCTTGCCTTTAGGCCTTTGCAACGCTCTGAGTACATCTCAATGTTTGATGGAGCTTGTGCTGGCTGATTTGCAGTGGAACATGTGTTTGGTCTATTTGGATGATATTATTGTCTTCAGGCAGACTTTCAAGGAACACCAGGTGCATCTGGGGGAAGTACTTGGGAGCCTGAAACAAGCTAACCTGAAAGTCAAGCCAAGTGCGTGCCAGTTATTTGCTGCTGAAGTCAAATACTTGGGGCATGTCATATCAGAAAGGATTTCAGCTGACACAAGTAAAGTTTATGCTATTCAATCTTGGCCCATACCGAGAAACTCCACTGATGTAAGGAGCTTCCTTGGTTTAGTGTCGTATTATAGGCATTTTGTAGTGGAATTTGCTACTAAAGCCCGTCCCCTACATCGACTGACAAGGGTGCAAAGTTTGAGTGGACTATGGACTGTCAACAAGCTTTTGATGCCCTGTCCTGGCATACCTTGAAATGAACAAGCAGCTCCTGTTAGATACCGATGCTAGCAATATGGGCATTGGAGCGGTGCTATCCCAGATGGAAGGAGGTCATGAAAGAGTGATAGCTTATGCTAGCCGTGCCTTGACCAAACAGGAACGCAACTATGCTACTACCAAGAAGGAGCTGCTAGCTGTAGTGACTTTTTGTGAGTACTTCCAGCATTTCTTGCTAGGAAAGGAGTTTATTTTGTGAACCGATCATGTGTCATTGTGATGGCTGCATAATTTTAAAGAGCCTGGAGGCCAATTGGCACGGTGGCTGGAATGGTTACCACCCTTTCACTACTCGATTATACATCGCCCAGGGCATCTTCACCAAAATGCAGATGCATTGTCGCACCGACTACTAGAGGACATTGTTGCCCCAGCTTATGTAACCCCACTGAATGAGGCTTTGCAAGCAAACCAGGATACAGGAGATGTTCAAGAAGCCCAGAGGACTGACCCTGATTTGTGCAAACTCTTTAAGTGGAAGACTGAAGGCAGAGAGCTGCGCCCAGAGTTGCAAGATCACCCTGAGTTGGTAAGGTTCCTTGGGGTGTGGAGACAACTGATTATACAAGATGGCATCCTAAAGAGATGCTTAGGAGATCCCAGTCAATTGGCTTCAGAGTACTGAGTTGTATTGCCAAGGTCATTAATACTGGTGGCCTTGCAGTCTCTCCACAATAGTGTTACTGGGGGTCATTTGGGGATTGCAAAATTGAAGGAGAAGGTTAGGGAATGGTTCTATTGGCTGGCTTGGGTAAAGGATATGGAGGACTGGGTGAGAAAATGTGAAGCATGTAACATTTTTAAAACCACAGGCATTGCCCCTCGTGCTCCAGTGTGCCCTGTTCAAGCTTTTTGCCCCTTTGAGAAAGTGGCTATAGGTCATGTAGGGCCTCTCCCAATTATCCCTAGTGGCTATTGCCATATTTTACTAATCATGGACAGATGCAGGTGGTGCATTATAATAGATTAAAGCCATGTTTTAGTAACTCTTTTGTTGCTTCTCAGAATCAGGCATGCCCTAATGATCAGTTCCAGTATTCCCAGCCTACTGGAGGAGGAGCAGAGAGGAGGTTGTGGCATCGCCAATACCTGGTGGGTTTACCAACAGGGAGTAGAATTGGGTTCATTGCTTGGAGCAAGCAATAACCCACCTGTTTAATCGCACCCAAGCCATGAGAGACCAGTGGCTCCCAAGCACCCTAGCAACATCGAACCTGTTTCATTGCACTCAAGCAACGAGAGACCAGTGGTTCCCAGGTGCTCTAGCAGCATTGAACCTGTTGCATCGCACACAAGCAACTAGAGATCAGTGGTTCCCAGGCACTGTAGTGACATCGAACCTGTCTCATCGCATATAAGTAGTACTGAGCCTATTTCATTGACCACAAGCGACAGTGGACCAGTTGTTTCGACATACCCCAGTAGCGGTGAAGTAGTGTCAATGCCTATGAGTAATGGAGGACCATCTATTCCCTTAAACCATAGCAGTGGTGAATTGGCGGTCCCCTCTTCTGCTAGGAGTGGGATGACTGCCCCAGAATGGGGTGGATTGAATAGCTTAGTACCATCTTGTGGACTGTTAAGGTCAGGTCGGCAGCATCGACCACCAGTATGGCAACAAGGCTATGTATGCTTTGTGGCTGATTGGTTTCAGAAGAATGTATGGATGGACAATATATGAATTTTGTACAAAACAGATCGAGACATTTGTGTGTTGTTTTTTTTTTTTCTTGAATGAGATGTCTTTTAGAAGGCAGGGGGTAGTATAATGTCTGTAACCTGTTTTGTATTGTTCCAATAATTTTAATTAAGAAAATTGGCTGCTTGTTAGGAGGGGAAATAAAGGTAAAGGAAAAATGGGAGTAGAGATGTGTGACTGAAACGGGAGCGCTGGGTTGAGCACCGCTCGAAGCAAAGAAAGGGGCTTGGAAGATACTACTTGGTATACTCCACCACTGCTTTTGGAAAGTTAAGCCAGGACTCTTACATTTCTGGAGGCGTATGCAGTACCGAAAGTGAACTTGACCTAAAGTGGCTGTTTTAACTTATTACAGCTGACGTGCAGGTTCACTGACCAAACTAAATAAGACAAAACCTTTCTTCGTTTAGCAGTTGTGACATTTTCCTCTCGAATAGTACTGCATCTAAATTTCTATTTTAAATACTATTTATATTTACCTTAGCTTAATGGGGCAGGACACTAGAACTAGAGGATTACATTATAAAGTATTATTGCAGACTGTTTGTAACATGCTATCCGACTCTAGAGGTGGGTGTGTTGATTACTGACTGCGTAATTAGTGCAGCCTGCAAGGGTTTGCAGGTGTGTGTTGGTTCATTATTTTATTACTGAGTGTTTATTTTTGTTGTTGGTCTTATTGTACATCGAATTCTATTATGTTTTTGAGTGTGTGGGTTTGACTTTATGTATTCCAGTTTGATTACTAGTAAGCACTTTAGTTTAGAGTGCCTTCATTTATTTAATTTATCTGTTAAACCCTCCTAGGTGTGCTCACATTTATTGTGCACATTTTACCTCTCCATTCTACTAAAGTCTTGATTGCACAATGTCACTTTATATTGCTGCTGCTGTTTGTAATTACTGAAAGAATTTTAATTCTATACGATTTTAATTAGACTATTAAATAAAAGACACATGTGCTTCGAACTGAATTTCCAGGAGCGCTAAAGGAGGAACTTTCATTTGTTCAATTTGTGTAATTGCATTGCTTTAAAATAATTCTATGTAAAATAAGTTATTGAGAAACTACTGTTTTATTGTAATGTTGAATCTTTCCCTTTTTAAGAATTAATGAATGAACTAATTTTAATAATCGCCAATAACTAGATACAAATGTTATTCATTTTGTTTGAATACACAATGAGGAGAATAACCACAACATGTCTGTGATTGAGTGTCTGCTGTTTTTAAAAAAAAAAAAAAAAACTTTTATTTTTTAGTAATGAAGAATGCAATTTCACTATGTAGTACATATGATTTCAGTGTGTACCGCATGCAGTTTCAGTGTGTAGGGTATGAGGTTTCAAGATTTCAATATGTAATGTATGCAATTTCATTATGTATCGTATAAGATGAGTATGAGATTTCAGGGTGTACCGCATGCAATTTCCGTGTGTGGTGTATGAGGTGTCAGTTTGAATTATGTCCCTAATGGTGCCTCAAAGACTACCATGCAGATCAGTCCTACATGGCAAATCAAAAGAATACCAAAACACAGCAGTAAAGCTTTTTCATTCATTACGATTTTTTTTTAAAGTAACTTCTTGTTTTATTAAAAAAAAAAAAAATAGAGTTAGTTTTAGTATACTGTTTAATAAATCTAATCTAGCCCCGCATGTGTTTATTGCCTGATTACACCGTGTAACAATTTTTTTTTTTTTTTGTTCCTGGGTAGTAAGTGTTATTTCCTAATTGCTTATGCCTCAAAAGTATAGAAAATGGCTATTTTTCCCCACAAACTTTGCTTTTGTGACCAGGACAGGTACATTTCAAAATATCACTATTTCCAATGAGAAAACTAGCGCCTTTGTGTCTTTTTGTTCACATAAAGTCAGAAAAAAACAACATATGAATCCAAATTAACATGTATTTATACTAAAGTAATACAAAAATGACTACAGAAGATTTCGAAGTGAGTAGTTTTTCGAGATTTACGATTATACTGTAAATTTGAGGCATAAGCAATTAGGAAATAACACTTACTACCCAGGAACAAAAATTGTGTTACATAGTGTTATTTATCCTTTGACATGGCTTGCTCACTAAAATATTGGGTAACTTATATTCTAAAATACAATTGCTTTGTCAATAAGACCCATGTGAGATACTTAATGAGCAAGCTGCATCACACTTGCACCAACAGCCAAATAGCTGCCCTGACAAAATCCCATCGAATCTAATTCAACCCTATCTCAACTTTTTTTTTTTTTTTTAAAGGACCTGTAGGTTGTAAGGTAATAAAATAAAAATACATAAGTGTCTCACTCCCCTAAATTAAAGTATTAGAGTAGACCAATCTCTTAAAGCCTGCCAAATTTTAAGTGTCTAACATAAACCTGACTATGCGTTGCTAAGGACATAGCAAATGTACATAGTTGAAAATTGTTGCTTTACTTTATTCATGAATTTCTCAGAGATTTTAAAATGTTGTAACTGTGTCATTTTTTAAAGATATTTTAATAAATTTGGTGTCATTTGAAAGAGCTGAATCTGTACTGTATTGTGGAATATATAACTCATTTTTTGTTATGGGTCATACGTGACTGAATTTGTGGGAGCAGGTCACATTTATACAAACGGATGAGGGAACCCGCCACATATGCCCCCCCCCCCCCCCCCCCGTGCGCAGTACACATGGCCTTAACAGCTACCTCCCCCGAGCAGGCGACCCCAGGCGAAGCAGAGCTGGCGCCTCCAGACAACGGCAGTCCTGGGCCCCCAAGCACTGACAGCGACAGCTCCGGACCCTCGCAAGGTGAACTCGGGAGGGGAGCCCTGGCCAAGAAGGCAGCAGCGGGAGCTCTGCTTCTCCCTCATGCTTTGTAAGTGACAGCTCCCTTTTCTGGGGCTCCAGACCTAGAATTTCCGGCAGTGCAAATGCTGCTGCTGGATTTAACCACCCCGGGTGATGACAAGCAGGCATCCCTGGACGGTGTTGAGCCGGCCACCTCAGGCGATGTAGAGCAGGCGTCCTTGGGCGCTGAAGTGCAGGCATCCCCGCAGTGCAGGACAGGGCAGGAGCGGTCTCTCTAAAGGTGACGGCAGCAGCGGACCGTCGGGAGGCGACGGTGGGAGTGGATCCCCCGGCCAAGAGACAGTCAGGATACACAGTACAATACGCAGACAGGAAACGCAATACAGAGAATAAGGGCATGACTTGAGGTTTAAGTTGGGAGATTGGTAGATATTATTGGCACGACAGTATTGGGGGAGAAGCCCTAGCTTCTGTCCCCCAAACCACACACAAGGTTACAAAAACAATTGTATTGTCTTGTTTCATTTACCCTTCCTAATGTATGGTATTTATTACTGATAGCACAATATACAGTCATTGAAATACTGAACCTTTAAATAGTTCTGTTTAACATTAGACTGCTTAAAAAAAGAAAAGATCATTTTAAAGCACAAAGTAAGCCATACATATGGTGGTTAAATAGTTTTTTAATAGGCTCTGTTGACAGTTAAAGCAAAAAGAAATGTAAAAGCATCCCAAGCTGTAAATAATGTCACATCTCTGCGGAGGAACAACACGGACAGGACTTTGCATGAATTATGTATTTGTTCTAAATTGGGATTAGAATTGTTCAGGCATTCTCTGGATTTTGCAGTAAAACAATTCTTAAATAATTCAGATGTCATCTGAGAGAAATAGAAAATCTTGTTGGGCAAACATCAAAGCAATTTAAAAGCACAGTGTGCTGAAGACATATTGTATTGTGACATGAGAAGAGTTATTATTCTGGTAGTGAGCATCTGTAGTTGCATGGAAAATTTGATGGACCACTGACTGTGAAATGAAACTTAATACAACATGAATTTTCCCTTTCAATAAATCCTCTTTCTAACTTCTGTCTGTCAGACTTGTTTGACAGGGAAATTAATCCTATTTTATTTCCTTACAAAAGGTGGTCATTGTTATGGTCTATTAATTTGATTAAATGAAAGAACATTTTCCAACATTAATGACTGTTTATTTCTCCATAATGTTTTGTTGTGTCTGGTTCGCTCCAGTGTAAAGTTTGCAAGACACTGAATCTTATACAACTGAACATTTCAGAGCATCCATCTAACTTGTGAACATGGTATTTCTCTAGTAATGTTTTTATATGTTTGAACAATTACCTACTACCTAATGTCGATAAGGAATACACTTTTAAACCCAATCCTCCGTACAGCAATAATCAGCTTGGCAACAAAATTAATCCTCCAATAATTAGGCCAATTGTATTATTTATGTGCTCAGTCACGTTTTTTTGTTTTTGTTTTTTTTTTGCGGGACAAAGCCCCCAAGTACCTGCAGGTACACAGAATAACTGTGTACCCGTGTATCCAGGGCTTTTTATTGCAGTTATAATTCTGATAGGCACTGTTGGGACACTGATTATTTTTTAAAGAAAGAGTAATAAGTCTCATTATTAATGTGTTAACATGTTGAATACTCTGCTCCCTTGTGAATATGTCACAACACAAATTTAAATTAGCTTTTCGTGGCAGAGGTCCAGCCTTATTCATTGTTACAACTATGTTTGACAACTCCATGCTTACCATAACAATGCAAATCATTCTGTAGAGAATTCTGATACTCACTGAATACAATGCAGAAAAGCAACACCATTTTTATAAAGAAATACAAGAACTAAAACATAAACTAACCATAAATGATTCAAATAAAGAGATACCATAGAACTTTTATTGTGGTGAATTAGACATTATTTTAATGTACTGGTATTCAAACATAACAGAAGTGTAGTGCTTGATCACCATTGAACTATTTTTATTTAAGAAAAAGTATCCACTGTATAAGGTTGAAGATACAAGTCACTTTTAACCTCTCCTCTGACATTTAGTTTTGCATTTTAACTTTCACCTATTATCCTTTTTTATACAATAAAACTTATAAAGTAAACTAAGTGTAATTATTACATTGCATGTAATAGTAATACATTTTAAGAAGTACCCATTTTTTAAAAGTGTGTTAACAGAGGTGTCCTTTTGAAGGAGTAAAACTGAGCTGCAGCATCGGAAATGTCTGTACCAGGTAGCACTGGCAACCTTTATTTTTCTAGCCCTGTCTTTGAAATTTCTGCATATTTCAAAATAAAACATAAAATGGAACCAATAAGGATATTTCTAGTAACCACTTTTAAAACCTTAGCTAGCTCTCCGTAAAAGAAAATTGCATTGTAAGTATATACCTGTACACAATGAAAACGCAACAGTCTTGAGTTTTACATCAATAGCTCATTGGGCACATATAAAATGCTGTTTACAGTTTAAATAGTGAGCAGATAGGTTTGTTGATTGTTTGAGTAGCATTGTTCCTTGGAATAACAAAATACTGAGTTTAAATCATGTGATTTCATAATAAACACCAGTTTTTCAGTGTTTGTTATTTGGGTTGATTAAGAATAAAAAATACATGATTTTAATTAACACAAGAACAGCAAACGATACAACCATGCCCTGCTTGAGTAATGAAGCTTCAACAATCAGCAGACTAGTCCAGAGAAACCAGGAAACCAGCTTTGTGAGGGACAGGCCACATCCTGGAAGATAGAAGGTCACCACATCGGTCCAGGACCATTATGCTGACTTGCGTTATTCAATCCAACAGGTGGGCGTGGAAGTGTGATGATGTGAGTAGGAATCTCCTTTTAACACAAGAACGCCTTTGGTGCAGATTGAGGGCAACCTTGCTGTTCAGCGATACATTGACCAAGTCCTTGAGGCAACCGTTTTTTTCTTTCCTGCAAGCCAACCCAGAAGTGTTGATTTCGAGCAGGACAATGCAGGACCACACAGTGCTAGAATTACATTTGCACGACTTCAAGAAAACAATGTCGAGGTCTTAGCATGTCAAGCTTTTTTTCCTGACTAATAGAACATCTGTGGGACCAAATCGCCAGTGCCATCCACCGGAGACAACCGTGACCAGCCAACCTTCGCCAGCTGACTGCAGCTGCACAGGAAGTGGCGGAACATCCCACAGCAGTCTATCCGGAGGCTGATCAGGTCTATGCGTCAACGCTGCCAGGATTGTGTTAATGCTCAGAGAGGTCATACCCGATACTAATTTGTAATGTGTTTTTATTTTGACAGTGTATCACGTTTTGTGCTGAAAACTTATCATGACTCTTTGATCTGAATGTTTGCTCACATTTTCTGTGAATTTGTTTGATATTTATGTTTAAAATATTTGATTAAATCCAAGACCTGAGTGTAGCGTTATTTTTGTGCATCAGTATATATATATGCTTTGTTTTTCATTGTGTAATAAAAATGTATTTTTGTATCATGTAATATTCAGTTGCATTAGTCCCTGTCATTTCTTCCCTTCTGACACGCCAGTCTTCTTATTCGCTTTGTGATTACACAGGAATTGTGAAACTCTCATGGGCAATTCAGCTATTTATAATTCTGTTGCCTGTTACTACAACCCTGCTAATGATAGCTGGCATTTATTCCTTCTTTAATTACTGTGGTATTTGTGATTTTAAACTATACATCCCTTTGAGTATATTGCAGTTGTCACCCTTTACATATATGAAAAGTTATCTTGTGTAAACTATAGCAGGAAAATAAATACTGTTCCAGAAAAACCACATACTACTCATATAGAGAGCTCTCTCTTAATAACGCTTCATAGGTAAGAGACCTACTGTATACCAAGCGCACTAATGCTAGTGTAGTGGCATTATGGGGTAATTGGGAGTCATGACCCTACTGTTTTATAATCTGTTCTGAGATAGACAGTAAAGGGATGCCTTATAATGAGGGAGTATTGTAGTCTCTTTGTTTGATTGTAATTATTTTCCTTATGTAAGAGATTATAATTATAGCGTTCTAAAAAGGGAATGTTATTGACATTCACCAATACCTCAAAGGTATGAGTCATATGCAATCATCTACACCAACCCATCCACTCTGAACACCTTGGCGGCAGCAGGGACAAGCTGTCCTCCACAGTCACTAAATGAGTTGGTAGAGGTGTCTGCTGGCAGCTCACTGACCAATATAGAATTAAATACTGTATGTATCAATGTACGTTTTATCCTTGCAGTATTTAACAATTTCTAGCTGCACTATTCATAAGGTGACCAGACGTCCCGTTTTGGACATTGCAGTCCCTCTTCTGGAACACTGGTTGACCACTTTGGGGTAGATGTACTAAAGTGTTGCGCCATAGTCGCAAATGAGTCGGATGTCTAGGGTGACATATATTAAAAATGCTCAATGCTGTTAGCGACTTTTTAGGGAATGCTTTGCGGCAACAGTTTTCCTTTGCAGTTCAACCGTGGATAAATATGCAATTATGGGCATTCCTGCATACATTGGCATAAAGGAGGCAGAGATAATGCAAATGACGGTTCTCAGTTATTATAATGAGATGTACTAAAGCTGCTAACAATTACGACACTTTCAATTGCATTAATTTGTTAAGAACTTTTGAAACTATGTTTTTAGTCGCAATTGTTGCTGGCATTTTTCCCAGTCTGCTTTTTCTTGTGCGTTGCCATTTGTGCTCAATGCATTTTTGAGGCGGACATCCAAGTACAGTACACCCAGTCTATAACGAACCTGTTGGGGTTTAAGCCTTCTGTTCGTTATATCAAGGGGTTTGTTATAGTGAACGATGAACGATAAACTGTTGGAGTAAAAGTAGAATTGCATGTACCTGCTTGTCTCTTTTGTGCAGTATTCTGTCTTTGATTTACCCTATTCATTAAAGAATTAAAACGCAGTACAAAATGCAAACATATCAAATTGAAGCTGAACTTTTATTCAAAATCAATGTAACATTAATTGTTTCAAAGTGCACTAAATCTTAATCCGACATTCAAGAATTCCAAACTGCGCTTGTATTCAAAATCAACCTGTCATGAAATGTTTGACATGAAAAGCTCATCAGATCCTCTATTTTTTTTTTTTTTTTTTTTTTTTTTTTTTTAAATCAATTTTGCCTTATAGCATCGTTGCTGAACAAGTGCTTGGTTTTAAAATGAGATGCCTCATGCCAAATGGGACATTTTCTTAGTTCATTATTTTAATTTAATAAACACAGCTATAGACAGCACTTAATAATGTGCCGACACGAAAAAATAATAGAGGTAATAATTAAAAATAAAACATTAACAATGTCACAGCCACTAAAGAGGGACAAAATGAGGGATAGTTCAATAAATCCACTCCCTATACTTGATTCAGTCCAGTTATTACATCACCTGTATTATTGCCTTTTATTTTGTAATTATCAGAATGCACAAATATAACAGAACACTTAAATTCTGTCTGAATATATTAATTGAATAATACTACTCAGTATCTACATTGCAGGCAAAGACCCAAAGACTAATTTACATATACATTAGACTAGCAACTCAGATACTCAGACATGTTTTGTCAAGAACCATGTACCTGAAAATGAATAGGGTTAGTGTGGCAGGGCAGGGACCCATTTTGTAAATAGCATAATTGTGTTTTTTTTTTTTTTTTTAAATCATGTTCTGGGTATTTTTTAATTTAAGTTTGGCAGGGATGGGGTTAAAATGCCATCCCTACAGAAATACGTTTTGAAAGTGGCCATTCCCAAATTAATTGCCAATTTGGGGATGGCTGTCGGTATAAAAGTCAGATACTTTGTTCTTGGTTGGGTAGTTTAGGAGAAGGATGTGCTCTCTGCCCTAGTACCAAGATAGCATAGCTGGGGTGCCACTTTATTTTGTATTTTTGGTTTAGTTTAGTTTACGGTTTTGGTTTGGTTTCCAGCCCTGCCCGCAACGCTGCACTTCCAGAAGACTATATATACGTATAACTGCATATATTAAGGACAATAGTTTATATTGCATTAGTTCTATGCCAAACTCAATATTTGTGTCACTTAAAAGCAATATTTTTTTTTTTTTCTTTTAAAATGCTGTCAACCCTGACAGGTAATTTCAACATTAAACTTAAGTAACTTACTTTATTTACATTTTGAGAGCTGGAAAAATATCCTTCAAGTTATCCCGGAATATGACAATGTCAAAATAAAAAAAAAATACAAACTAAATTTCGAGTAGCCATAATGAACTGAATCTGATAATTTCCACCCTACTTTAATATAGGTACTGTGAATTTCAATGTCAACCATAAGAATCAATTTACTGTAGAATCAGATTTAATGCTGTTGAAGCTGGTATAATAAATGGTGAGAGGTACAATCTATTTTGAAGCAAGCTGTACAAATGAAATGTTATTTAACCAGAATGGGTCTACAATATAGATTAAGTTGAACTGAACATGAATAAATTTACAGGACAGTTCACAAACAACCTGTGTGCAGTTATGCAGTTTGGAGTATGATCTGTTTTGCAAGCCATAATAGGACTAATGCTTTAATTTAGGTGATGTGTATAGAAAGGGTAAGGTAAAGATTTAAATTCAGCAAAACACTAATTCATTTTTTCGCAAATGTCTAATTAATACGTATTAACAGTGGATATTGTTGATAGTTTCATATTTCAATGGTTTTCATATTCATAAAAAAGCAGCACACTTACATACAGCAAGAATTACAAAACATTCTAAATGTAGAGTAAAGATATTATTTATGGGATAGATAGACTGGGGTAAAAGGGTGGTTTAAGAATTGAACTGAAGATCAATAACGTGTATGTGTATATGTTGCAAAGTGTCTAAGTGGATTTATACAATCCCATGTCTTTAAATAAAACCCCATGCTGATTCCTGCAGATAGTGTTTAAAGGCACAATACAGCAGGTTATCTACACAAAGCTAAAATCAAAAGAAACACATTTTTTTTTTTTTTTTTTTTTTTTTTTAAATCTGCCCACAAGAGTCTCTCCCCGGGGGCGGGGGTGGGGTGTGGGTGTATTGTTTTAAAAATATATATTTTGAAGAACGGGACAAAATGTTCTGTAGTTGAGTTAACTCATATTTTACAAAGGCTGTGATCCAAGCAGCTATTATTCTAAATAGTTAATTGGGTTTTATTTTCACATCTTCAGACAGGATATTAGTGATCGATCTACCATGCAGGCTCTGTAAGCTTTTATGATATGTTCCTTGTAAAAGATGATGCCTCAGCTCTTAGTCCATTAGAACAGTAAAGAAATCATCAAGAAAATATGATTTTTATTTTTTTTATTTTTTGGATCGGGTTGGCTGCTTGTCCCCTGCCCTTTTAAAATGTAAGCATGTCCCTGTAAGAGCAAAAATAATAATAATAAAAAAAAAACACTTATGAAAGGGGATTCACTCATTGTAAGCATAATACAAGTTAATATATTGTGCTATGTCTATGCTGTACATTTTATATTATTTATGTAAAGCATTCTTATACATGGCTACATGGCGAGAGAATTATGAGACCTGTCTTGAGATTATTGTACATGGCATTCATAATAAATGTATGGTTAATAGGAGATAGAGGAACAAGTAAAATACCAGCAGCAGAAAATTAATACAAAATGAAAACTTTGTGAATAAGGCCTGCTGTAACAAAGGCATTTGTGACTTGTAACTGGGAAATAGCTACAACAGCGATTTTTTTTTCCCAGCTATGTACATTATTTCAATGTTGTTTAATGTTTCAGACCTATTTATGAAAAAAAGGTGCTACAGTGGACAGAAATTGCAATGTTTCACTTAAAAATAATGCTGAAGGTCATGAACATTGCATTTGAAAAAATAAATGGAAACCCGTGGTTATAAATGTATAAACTTCTATGTACACCTTACCAAGACCGCCAGCAGTGATTATGGCTATATATTACGGTTTAAGCCTCTTTGGTGGCTGGGTCATGGATCCTGTTTAATGGCCGCTGTCTAAATATTAAATCTTGTTTTATTACTTGGCTGTGCTGTCAGGTTGGGATAAGCAGACACAGGAAACCACAGACTTTCCGCACTGATATACAGTACTGCATAATAAAGGGTTTAGACCTAGAAAATGACTTGCAGTAGCGTCCTTTGAATTTTGGTACTATTGTTTTTGAACACTGGCACGTGTGTTGTACAATTTCCACAGTTTTGTTGGAAGTTCCATGCAATAACAATGTATACACCAGAAAGAGTGTTGAAAGCATTTGTGTATCTGTGCAAAACTACCAAACTTCAAATGATTGTCCCGTTACAGTTGCCAGATGATTCACTTTCTTGCTTAATGTGGTGCATTACTCCTATTTTTTTTATTTTAATCTCCCAGGCACATTTGTCTATATTGAACTAAATCTGCCATTTGCAAGCCTAGTTTCCAATGATTGCATTTTCCTTTTTATAGCTACCCTGATTGTGAATTATTGTGTATTATTTGCAGACTTGGATGTGTACAGTATATTGTTATTTCTATACTAAAAGGCTCAAATATCCTGATTATCCCCTTAACTTTGATACAGTAGTATTCCTTCACTTCGAAACAGAAGCTGAATATAGCACACATGTTTATTGTATGTTTATAACTGCAACACATTTGAGGTCAAAATTACACCTTTATAAATGTGGGCCATTTTCCGCTGATAAAATGTAAATGTAAACTCTACAAGAAACTTGTCTACTAATAAAAAACAAAAAATGAAAATGGACTTATTAACCTAGGAACTTTACAAGATTTAAAAAAAAAAAACTAAAAGTACAATTAAGTACAGTTAAAAGTACAGTTAGACACAATTAAAAACCAATTTAAAATCATATGTCTTTTAAAGAAGTTTTAAAAAAACTTCAGAGTCTGAACTTTGAATATAATTTGGCAAGGAGTTCCAAAGGTGTATAAAAAGAAAAAGCCCCGTCACCCAGAGTGCGCAGCCTGGAGTTGGGGACAACCAACAGACCAGCCTCAGAGGAACGGAGGCTGCAAGCAGGGACATAGGGAGAAAGCAGGTCAGCAATATATGAAGGATCAGTGCCAGTTAGAGCTTTATAGGTTAGCATTGCAATTTTAAAATCAATCCTAAAGTTAACAGGCAACCAATGGAGTTGACATAGTACAGGTGAAATATGATCACAAGCTTTTAATCTTGTTAGGATACCAGCAGAAGCTTTCGGGACGTATTGGAGCCTTCTAAGAGTATTATTAGGAAGGCCACAGAATAAAGTGTTGCAGTAATCCAATCTTGAGCTGATGAGTGCCTGAACTAACCCTTTCTGTGCCTACTGTTGCTAAAAAAAGGACGTAAACGGGCAATAATACAGGTGAAAAAAGGCTGTCCTAACAACATTGCGTACGTGAGGTTCAAAGGTTAAGGAGAAATCCATAATAACACTCCCGTTCCTAATACTAGAACTGACTTTAATATCAGAACAATCTAATGACAGTGAGGAGAAAGCAATTTTACGCAAATTATTCACAGAAAAATAAACCTGCTTTTTTTATAGACAATTGCTTTGTCTATTATTGGAATAAATGAATGAACCAATTTATCTTTAATGTTTTGTACACATTTAAAAGCAATTCGGGGCAGTTTATCTGTTATTGAATTCAAGTAATGGTCACTTTTTAGTATCTGCCAATGTTCTCAACATTAATTTCTCCTCCCAAAATCCCATAACCTCAGTGGGTTTGGAATTTAAATAGAAGGTGGCAGCATCAATGCCCCCTGTATGTGGGTTGCTGGTGTATAAACTAGTGACATCAAGTGACACAAGAATATTATCGAGAACCATCCTGATTTCATCAATATGGTTAAGAACATGTATCAGAAACAAATGAAGGGAGAAAGGGTTGTAAATAAAAGTCTAGTTATTGACATAGTGGTTCAACAACTGAACCTATACCTGCAGGAGGATTAGTGTGATATGACAATTGCATGATCCTGAATCAAAAATAATGTTTAATAATATATAGCAGATTGTTAGGTGTATGCAATGTGAATTTAATGCATTGATTGCTAGATTACTATTTCTAGTAATCGGATAATGGTGTTAAAAGACAATGAGTACTGGGTGCGGTTAATAGATCTAATGAGTCCTGCTTTCAATACGCTCTGATGAAGACAACATGTCGAAATACGTCAGCATGCCTGTTTTTATCTTGTTTTAATGAATAAAGTATGAATCATTGAGACACGTTTGGGATATAGATCTTTATTTAGGAGTTATGATGGAGTTGCCATCTTTTCTCTTCGGCAGTGGAAGCATCTAAGAAGTGTTTCATATATATGCATGTTAAAGTTATTTGTGCAAAACTATGTATGTTCAATCAACTATGTTTTCAACTAATGTGTTTGTTACACAAATAAATTACATTTTTTTTTATTTTTTAATTTGCAATATAAACCTTGTGTGAGAATCGAATCCAAGACATACTTCTAACGTAGCTTGCAATATAGACACCCTAGCTTTCACGCCACAAAGTTTGTACTTCCATTTCACAACATTTGCAAGTAATATAGCAGTAAAGGTACAGTTTTTATTAACAAGTAGCAAGACAAACAAGATTATAACAAGATAAAGAAATAAATATATATGTATTCATTTATGTATTCATTTCAATATTTATTAATGCATTTATTTATTTACCAAAATATATATATATATATATATATATATATATATATATATATATAATATATATATATATATATATATATATATATATTATATACTAGGGAATATATATATATTGATTAGCTATCCTTCAGTATATAGCTAATTCTCAGAAATTAATGTTCCTTTTTGTCCAGTGAGGACCACAAATAGCGTTACTCTCATCAACCAGTATTGAGAGGAAACTGTACTTCCTTGCGCAAATAGGGACCACAACGAGCGTTACACTGACAGGAAAGCAAAATTTTTCAGAACTCAAGACCAGAATGTCAGAATGATGATGATAAAGAAGAAGATGAATGATGACTCGAAAAATCTCATAAAAAATATAACAAAGATCAGAGAATTCTCAGCTGGCTGACTTAATCTTCTAAAATATTGCTTGTCTCAATTAATTGTGAAGCACTGACAGTAACACAACATGCTTGCAAACTGAAGGTTATAGATTCAAATCCCATGTACTGTATACCAGACCTTTTTATATTTATATAGATAGATATTTTTTGCAGGCATCTGTTCCATTTTAAAACAGAAATAAATAATTTAGTATAAATGACATAGACGTCGTTCCCTAGTATATATAAATAAAAGTGCCTGGGGTCTGCAAAAAATGTTGTTTTTTGTTTTTTTTTCCCTGCGATGCGTGCGGACTAGTCCATTTTAAAATATCAATAAATTGTTTAATATAAATGACTCAGATGGCAAAATAAATGCGTACCCTAGTATATTTTCATGTTGACAAAACATGTTAATTGTCATTAACCAAGGATGTCCTGTAATATACAGATATGTGGATAAACTTGCTGGGGTCTGCAAAAAATAGGGAGGAAGGGCATTTTTGCCTTAATTTGGCGACTTATTTCAGTAGCACTTTAGATAACAGTGCACAAATAACCATGTAATTACTATGTAATTTTAAGGTACTAAAAGAGTAATAATTCAGTTTACTGGGTAAATACCAATTGTTTTCTGTTCTTTCATTGTAACTACTGTTGGATTAGACTGGAATACTATAACTGTTCATTTATTTGCTGCCTGTTTCTCATTGCAATCAGTAACTGCATGAATGAGAATACTACTTTAAGATGACAGGCAACAGCAAATTGTTAAAATTGTAATTATAGCAAGAAACAAGACCGTTTCCATTTAACTACCTACTTATTCCAACAGTAGTTACAATGCAAGAAGGGAAAACAATTGGTATTTAGTCTGGCAGTTCTCGCGCTTTGCTGATAACTTGGCATGAGGAACTACCGTTCCTCTCAATGTAATTACTGTATTTGTTATTAAATGTTTCCCTTAAGATTGCCTCATAGTACAAAAGAGATGTATTAATGTGCTGTGCTAAAGTTGTGCCAGTAAGCTAATGCTACTACTAGTTCCATTGAAGTTTATTTTTTAACTATGTACTATTAATGTGGATATTATATTATGGTTACCCATCCTCACTCAGCAACGTGACCATGAGTACTAGCTTCACTGACCCATGATATTATACTTGAGGTTCAAACCAATGTTTTTACACAGACAATATATATATATATATATATATATATATATATATATATATATATATATATATATATATATATATATATATATATATATACTGAACAAAAATATAAACGCAACACGTAAAGTGTTTCATGAGCTGAAATAAAATATCCCAGAAATTTTCCATATACACAAAAAGCTTATTTCTCTCAAATTTTGTGCACAAATTTGTTTAAATCCCTGTTAGTGAGCATTTCTCCTTTGCCAAGATAATCCATCCACCTGACAGATGTGGCATATCAAGAAACCGATTAAACAGCATGATCATTACACAGGTGCACCTTGTGCTGGGGACAATAAAAAGCCACTCTAAAATCTACAGTTTTGTCACACAACACAATGCCACAGATGTCTCAGGTTTTGAGGGAGCGTGCAATTGGCATGCTGACTGCAGGAATGTCCACCAGAGCTGTTGCCAGAAATTTGAATATTCATTTCTCTACCATAAGCCGTTTTAGAGAATTTGGCAGTACGTCCAACCTGCCTCACAACCACAGACCACGTGTAACCACGCCAGCCCAGGACCTCCACATCCAGCTTCTTCACCTGCGGGATCGTCTGAGACCAAGCACCCGGACAGCTGATGAAACTGTGGGTTTGCACAACCGAAGAATTTCTGCACAAACTGTCAGAAACCGTCTCAGGGAAGCTCATCTGTGTGCTCGTCATCCTCACCAGGGTCTTGACCTGACTGCAGTTTGGTGTCGTAACCGACTTCGTGGTCACCTTCGATGGCCACTGGCACGCTGTTGAAGTGTGCTCTTCACGGATGAATCCCGGTTTCAACTGTACCGGGCAGATGGCAGACAGCGTGTATGGCTTCATGTGGGCGAGCGGTTTGCTGATGTCAACATTGTGAACAGAGTGCCCCATGGTGGTGGTGGGGTTATGGTATGAACAGGCATAAGCTACGGACAACGAACACAATTGCATTTTAT
Organism: Polyodon spathula; assembly: GCF_017654505.1. Lineage (NCBI taxonomy): Eukaryota > Metazoa > Chordata > Actinopteri > Acipenseriformes > Polyodontidae > Polyodon > Polyodon spathula. Next base: position 46,222,099 of record NC_054535.1, on the reverse strand, counting down.
CAGTGGCAATTTGAATGCACAGAGATACCGTGACGGTGGTCTAATAAAATAACAAATGTGGCAGGTGTTTCTGTACTTGTCACTCTACTAACTTGCATTCTTTGCCACAGTAGTCTGGAAATGCTGGGGTCAGTTTAGGGATAACTCAGCAAAATAAAAACTGTTGTTGTATGGATGCAGCTGACTGTTTCAAAATCAGGAAAACTACTATGATTGTGAATTCAGTTACAGCCAGGGAATTGAGCTGGAGCACATCAATGCTACTGTATATCCTCTATCCTTTATTGACACTGTTTTTGTGAATGGCAGGCAGGTGTAAGGACAGCAACATGCTCTTATAAGTCTTTATGTTCTTTATTGAAGTAATACAGTTATTAATGGTGTCTTGGCAAAAAAAATACCTTAATAAATACTTCCCTGGCCTCAAACGCTGGTTTTGTCTTAACTAAACTTATCTGTACTGAACTTAAAAAATAATCAACACAGGGTAAGAACAAGTTTAATAAACTGTTTACTAGGATTATGTATTTTGATGTACTTTTTTTTTAATCCACACAGATCAAAAATGTGAATACAATGAGGCGAGGTTATCAATCAGTTTCTACATTGCAGTGGAATTGTTATTGATATTGTGTTTCAATAAGACAGGTACTAAAGCTAAAGCTATCCCCATTCTACATGCCTTACATCTGAAAATACACTAGTCATGCAACACAAGGTATGTATTTAGAATCACCGTGTAAATCGCTTTTGTGTTATACTTAATATCAGTGACGGAAACTATTGGCGAGGTCTGACACCCTATTTTCAATCTACCCTGTCCTGTATGTGTAATTCGAAATACCCATGCAATTTGCACATTTATTGTGGTGTGTCATGAAAAGAAAATACTGTCTGCTTTTGCTCCTTTTGTGGAGACAAAATAAAATGAATAAAACAAGGCAATAGTCTGGGTACACCACACACTAGAGAAAAATACATTTAACAGTGAATGATTAAATGTGATCTGGTTTAACATGTAAATTATTCAAAAAAGAATACGTCTACACATTTCTTTGTACATACTGAATTTTTTTTTTTAATTGATTTTCAGTTTTTATAAAATCTTCAGTTAGTGTGTGAATGTGATTATTATTATTATTATTATTATTATTATATTATTGGTCAACATTATTAAAACAAAGAAGTGTCATTTTACAGAAATACGAAACCAGTGTGTGGCGCTCCCCGTCACTTTGACTTAAATTAAGGTGAAATAAAGAGATAGACACACCATCAATTTCAAATTGTTCTGTTTTTTCTTACCATATGGCGTCTTTCTTTTTATTGTCTGAATAACCACTGACATCATAAAGAACATTATATTTTCCGACTTTAATAATTAAATTCTCGTTGATGTCCATTTCTTTTTTATTTCTATGGTAATTTCTGTGTGAACGAGACAGTGACAGTCTGACAGCCTCCCCTTTGACTCTCTCTTGTGAAAATTGTGAAAACCCGTTTCCTAGGTAAACCTTGAGACTTGACATCCATGTATTCAATGAGCCTAATTATAAAGGGAAATTGGGAGATGTGTTAGGAGACAAAACGTATAGGAAAATAATAATGGCATCTGCCCAAAAAACAACAAAAACAAAGCATTATACAAGCTTACAGGTACTACTGGAAGAAGTAGAAATGAATGAGAACAATATGTGCCCTTGCCCTCTCTGGCTGTAATTGTCTAAAACACACATGAATTACAGCAGCTGTAATTCTCAAAGTTTTGAAAGGAATTGACTGTGATCTGTCTTATTTATAGTACCGGTAGTACAAAGTGTCAATGGAACATAACAGATAATATGATCAAGCAGTGTAGTAAACTTTATATAGAAATGCTACTTCTATTGCATCTCATACTTGCCTGATTCAAAATTGTATTGGTATATAGGAGTGAGCCCCTGGTCATATCAAAACAAAATGGGGTCAAAAATCTAACCCTATCACTAAATCTAAACCTAACCCTAACCCTTGTCTGATACAGGAGTGTATTTACTTACCTGGTGCAGAAAGATGTACACATTAAGTACATTGTAACTATGCATAATAACATTGTACTGATGTGTAAGTAAACATTTATTTAGGAAGTAACTACTACATAAATGCACAGTAATTAGAGACACTTAATGCAAAGCGTTACCGATTTTTTTTTTTTACAATCATAAAAGAAGTGAAAACTAGCGCATACATTTTTTTAATTGCAGTTGGTCCTGGAACAGGTATGTTCTATAGCAGTAAGACACATATATCATTTAGACCTATATCTAAATTGTAGCCCCGTAAGTTACTTTTACAAAGTCATGGTTTGTAATTTATTTAAAATGAATGTGTGGTTAAAGAAAGCTGAACCACTAACAGTTACACTTGATGTTTTGTAGGTTAATAATCCAACCAAAAGGCAGTATCAATAAAGTTGTGCCTCTTGAGATTAAGTCAGTATTGCTCAGAAAACTATTGCCTTTTCTGAAGCAAAAGGAACCTATGTCTTCAGTTCAGTAGCTTGAGGCAGTGTCTTCTTTATTATATCTAGTAATTGGTGATTACAGGGCGAAAAGCAACTCCCATGGAGTTATATCTCCAGAACCAATTATTTTGTTAAATCAAACAGCAGAATGTCTTCCCATGAGAGGTACACTTCTGGTTTGTGGGAATAGTCAGTACGGTTAAAGCACACACACAGAAAATCTTTTGTCAAAGGATTACAAAGAACTATTGATAAGTGTGGCAAAGTGGTGAGTGGATACAGGTGAGTGCAGGTACAAAACACACAGACAATTACTTTCAGGTGCTGGGGTGTTTATTGATAATAATAATAATAATAATAATAATAATAATAATAATAATAATAATAATATAATAATGTCCAGAGCCCTAAGGCAAACACCTGTAAATAATAAATGCTGGAGTGATACACCAGCGTGCATCACTCGTAACTGTAATCCCCGGGTTTGACCCACACACAACCAAAAGTCCAGGTTTTACAAACACCCACGAGAAACACGAACCACAAACACAAGACAGTGAGTGAAATTACGTGCTAGTGGTGATTACAGTACTGCGTGAAATGCTGGGGTGAAAAGTGATGTCCGGGTTAATGCTGGCTTGTACTCCAGCTCCGGATCGTGTTACTGATAGTCTAAAAAGACAAACAACAGTTACAGCCGACACTTTACAAACACAAAACAAACACTCATGGTTTTCAGCAATACATTTATTCCTTTTAGGTTACTCCAACCATTCACAAAGGAGCAGTTTACTTTGCTACTCCCCTATTGGTTAATGAGCGCATCCAATCCGCGGATGCCACGTCGTTTCCCGTTCGGGTCATTGAGTTTGGGTACGGTAGCTCAATCCCTTTTCTAGCTGGCCTGTCATGCCTTTTCTCCAGGATACCCAGCTCCCTTTCTAGTACCCTCTCAAGTCGGGAGAGAGATCTAACACCAAGTGTCATTCGATCTCTGTCACACTAAGTTAGTAAGTTCTAAGAGTATTTCTTTTGAGTTTAGATGTTTTCAGATACAGTAATGGGTGTGTGAGGCGAGAGTGTATTAAATGGAATGTCTAGACAGTAATTTATGTGCACAGAAGTAAAATAATTTATTTTTATTATCTATACACAACAAAATAATTAAATAACAAAAGAAAACAAAACGGCGTGAGGGAAGGAGTGCAGGGGTGAAATCCAAAACAGATCGTGAGAACTCGTCTTTAACCGTCTTCGTGGCGAACCATACATAAACAAAAAAAAGACAAAAGAAATGTTAGTGTTTTCAAAAATCCCGCTGCACCAAACTAGTCTCTCCCTCCACCCGTTACTCCTCCTATTTTACTTTCGGACCAACCCCGAACACAGTAGTACGTTCCCTTTAGTATGTAATGTCCCGCCTCTGTAGTCAGTGGAACACCAATCCCCAACCGACACGTGTCCTTATCCTTCACTTGACTCCAGTGGCTGGAATTTACATACTCGTACTTCCGCCCCTCACCAAGGTGCCGCCCCTCAAAAAGATGACTTTTGCCATGGTCACGAGATCTTGGTAAGGGAAGTCCCGAGTTGGTTTGATGCCATCTACTGTCGGGAGGCTGAATCACAGACCGAAATCCCTTTGACTCATCAAAGGGTGTTTGTTGGCTATTTCCTAGACATGGCACTATAGCTTTATTACGCTTCTCCTTTACTGCAAAAACTACTAGAAATAAACACACAAGCAAACAAATCAATGCAATAATATGTTTATTTTTGTGTTGTAATAAGTTTGCATATTTTGTCATTACTTTGTTTTAAATAGTACCGTAGATGGGAGCGAGACATTCATAAAAGCATCTCCAGTGGAAATTTATATTTATATATATATATATATATTATATTTTTTTTATTATGTGTATAATAGGATTTTTTTTTTTTTTCTGTGTCATCTGCAGGACAAAACAAGGGAAAAGCTGCAGTATGGCCCCTGTGATTTAAAGCAGTTAATTTACATTAGCCTGGCTTGGTAAGATTAAAGTGCAGATTTGTGACCCAGTTTCCACCGGCATTGTGGGTCTTCAGAACTGTGTTAGGAACATCGAAACAGAATGCTTTCATATTTTGCAAAGGAATTTAGATTTCAGAATATATTTAAAACATTTTATGCATAATGATTGGTTGCTGACATTCCAGAATTCCAATAATAAAAAAATAACCATGAAGTCATGCTTGAATATGTTAATTATTATAGCTCTATACAAAGACGGTCTTTAGTTTTCGGTGTTATTTTATTTATGATTAACTTATTTATAAAGCAACATTAAAGCCATATGTTTTATCTTATGAAAGTTTAAAGGACTTTCATTATTTCTATTTAATACTTAACAGAAGGGCCCAAGTTAAATTAAAACATTGACTCGCTCATCAAATAATTACGAACTGTTAATGTATGGAGATTCACATCTAGTGAAATCGACAAAAAAAAAAAAAAAAAAAAATACAGTGCGATACGGGTTGGTAGATTGTGGCTCACGGGTCAGGTGTGCCAGTGTAAAAGGGGTACAAGGTGCTGATGTAAGGATAGGCATAGTGTAAAGAATTGCTGCTGCAAAATTCAAATTGCCTAGCGGACAGGCAATTATTTTGCACTGTGGCCTATGTAAGCTTCAGAGCAATGCAAATTACTCAATAAGCACAAATAATGAGCTGCAATCATGATAATGAGGGTCGCAATAAGTGCCACCTGTGCATCATTATTTAGTGTCCGTACTTACAGCCCAGAGGTGAGGTGAGTTGAGTTAGCAGTGAGCAGCAGGGGCTGTATGTGATTTGTGGAGCATGAAAATCAAACCAAAAAAAAAAAAAATGTCAGAGGAAGGGCAGTAAAGTCCTGGGTATACAGAGGGAAAAAAGAGAAGTTTTCTGAGGAGGAGTTGAGAGTCGATAAGGCTGAGGTCACTCAACATGAAATTGAGTTATTTGGAAACGTCTCAGCCAACATCTGTTATCCTACCAAAAAGGCCATATGGTCTTGTGGCAAAGTGGTTAACAGTGTGCAGGTGATTACTAAACAGACATACAATTATAATCCAGGTGCAATGTTGTTTAATGGTTTATAATCCGATTGCCTGATGGCATAAATAATAGACAATGATAACAGGCCATATAGCAGCATGTATTGCTCTGTTTAAATCCACGGTTGGGTCCCAAATAATAAACAGTCCTGTTCTTATTCATCCATACGTAACATATAACACAAATACGAGTTCACAGTGGGTGCTTGAGTGCTCGTAGTGAATATACAGTCCTTAATGAAACAAAGTGCAGTGATGTTGTAAGGGTTGGTGCTGGCCTTTGGCGACAGCTCCGGATCATGTTAGCTGTCTAAACAATAACAATGAGTATTTTTAGACAAGACAAAACAAACAAAACACTCACGAACAAAACACTGGTCTTTCTGGGTCGTTCTGCAACCATAACAGAAGGAATCAATTACGTCGCTTCGTCCCCTACTTATACCGTCACTTATGACCCCTTGGTAAATGATTGCAGCCGCTCCTCCAATCTGCGGCTGCACTGCTAGCTCAGTAAATTGAATATACTTCAATTTATGTCGACTTCAGATGTTCAGCCAACTCTTTCTACAGTGATCAGTCGGAGCTAAGTTAGAGATTTGATTACAAGTACTTTAGGATTTTAGACGTCTCACGCAGCGGACTCCCACACCATGGCAAACACTAGAACAGTTATCTTGTATTAGAGTGTCTGAAAACGGTATCTCTGTCCCAGCTGGCCGCAGGCTGGATCTCCAGGTTATCACAGTTCAAAGACTGGTTTGTGTGTTGGAGCCTTGGATTATGTGTCAGGAGCGTTGTTTCAATGTCGCGCTCATATTTTTGTAGGTGTCTCTCTACCCCTGTGATTGGATAGTTGGGTTAATTTGGGCAGTGCCTGAGCCCACATGAAGTGGTTTTCATTGGTTGTTCTTGTACCAACGCGGTTCCTTGTTCTCCATTGGTCCGCTATTCCTCCTGCTGTCGGCTGGATTTATGTGATGGACTGGTTCCTGTCTAAGATGTCAAAGCACCCAGAACTGTCTGGGTTGCGGTGCCGAAACAGTCATTCAGCGATCGTGAAGATAAGCCATGTGTCCAACATTTAGTTTACGACTCTTTTTAAAAGCATTCTTTGTCACTGGGGGAGTGGTGACCAGAAACAAAGAAGACACAGAGAATGGTTTAAGAATCACCCTCTGTATATTTAAATTCTGCTGCTTTCATACACAGAATGATATTATGACCCAATCTGACGCTACGGGTCTTTAGGTCTGTTTGGTCAATATGGGTGTTTTGCAGCTCCAAAGCACTTTGCAAGTATCATTACATCAGCCCTTACTGTACAAAGAGGGTTTTTGACAAAGAGGATATCTAAAAAGATTTTCTTACCATATATTTAAACTACAGCAAAACTCTAACATGAAATTAATAATGTCAGACTGCATATATTGACAATAATATACAATACTTTTGCTTTCAGAACTAAGTTCAACCATCGGTATTTGCTACAGATTTACCATTTTTATGCTAGGATTAAGCATATGATTTTAACTTGTATTTAGTTTGACATATAATGTCACCTCCCATTTGAATTTGCAGATGAAACAGCAAGCTAAAAGCAGTTGTTTTCCCAGTCAATAAAGTAATGTCAAGCACCTATAAGATGTAGTCAATTTTTTGTGCAATGCAATTTCCTTAATCAAGTATGAGGAGTGGAGCTGCTGTCTTTCTTGCTTACAATGAGTGAACAATCAATGTGGCATCTTTGTGAGGACATGGTTTTCCTCCAGCATAAATATATTATATTACTACACTCAAACTCTTTAAAAATGGATGTGTATTATCTAATTGTATTTGAAGCTTATTTGTTTTTGTAGAGCTTGGCTGAGTTCTGTGGTTGAGCTTTTAGGATTCTCTCTCAGATTATTAAATTAACTTATTGACATAAAATCTCATAAGTATTTGATAAAGCAACACTAGAATTTGCATATTGAATCTCTTTAAATAAAACATTTTATCATTCTTACTCTCTGAAACGTTGTATTATTATTATTATTATTATTATTATTATTATTATTATTATTATTATTATTATTATTATTATTATTATTATTAATACAAGACCCCAACCCCTGATAGTCTATTACTGTAATTATATTTCATACTAGTTCCCATGCTGTGTCTTTTTTACAACAGTCATTACTGATGAGACTGTGGTTGTATGGGGCGTCATTTGTGTCATGCATCGTAGTGCACAAAATTCAGATACTTGTACATTTTGTGCACAAATGGGAAACCAACTGCACAAAAAAAAAAAAAAAACATGGATTTTATTGTGTCCACAAAAGGCAAAAATGCTTTTACTTTATGTGGACAAAATTATTTTACCGGTTTACATTTTTTGTTTTTCTAAATTCATTTTGTACACATAATATAATTTGCAGTTTACATTTTGTCGCTAATTCTATGGACGAAATGCATCATTTTGTGGATGGAATGTGCATTTTGTGGATGAAATACACCCTTTTGTGGACAAAATGTGCATTTTGTGGACGAAATACATAATGTTTTGGACCAAATACATCCTGTTGTGGATGAGATACACAATTTTGTTGACAAAATGCACATTTCGTGACATAATTGATGAGACACCATCACATGGTACATGTGTCAGCCAGTGGTTTGAAACTGGTGCTGGATGGAGCTTCTTTCATGCGCTTGCTTCCTGGTGGTATTCTTTGCTGCGCTTGCTTCCTGTGCACACGGGAAGGCTTCACCTATCTTGATCATTGGACCACATTCTACAACGGGGACTATCTGTATAGACGGGATGGACTACATTTAAATAACAAGGGAACCAGTCTACTTGGAGAAAAGATCCTCGAGCAGGTTCAGAAGCATTTAAACTAGAAAGGAAGGGGGGAGAAATCAACAAAAAAACAGAAGGGAGACCACATCAAAACAAGAACAACAACCATTAAATGTATTTATCTAAATGCTAGAAATATCAGAAACAAAATTCTAGAACTTGAAGCTACTGCACTAACAGGTAACTATGATGTGATAGGTGTTACAGAAACGTGGTTGTCTGAGAGTGATGGGGACGAATATAATATTTGTGGGTATACACTGTATAGGAAAGACAGGCAGGACAGAAGAGGAGGAGGGGTAGCGCTATACATAAGAAACCGTCTTGAAGCCCAGGTGTTAAACCTGGACAAAGAAAATAAAACCGAATCAATATGGGTCAGAATAACGGACAAAAATTCAAAGGGCATAATAATAGGAGCATGCTATAGACCGCCAGATTCAGACGGTGAGCACAATAATCTGTTATACAATGACATTAGAAATGCATGTAGCAAAGGAGAAGCCATACTAATGGGGGATTTCAAATTCCACCAAATAAAATGGGAAAACCCGGTGGGTAGCACAAAGGATGAAATAGAAATGGTGGAAATGACAAATGACTGCTTCCTAACACAATTTGTCAAGGCACCGACTAGAGGGGAGGCATGCCTTGATTTAGTCTTTTCAAATAACGAAGATAGAATAACTAAAACAGAGGTCAGAGAACCACTGGCAAACTCAGACCACAACATGGTCTCATTTGAAGTGTTTTTTAAATCCCCAAAAGTAATGACTAAAGCTAAGGTTTACAATTTTAGAAAAGCAAACTATGAAGATATGAAACAGAGACTAACAGAAGTAGATTGGAGTAAAATAGAGAAAACACCCACAGAAGAAGGATGGTTGTTCTTCAAAAATGTAGTACTAGAGGCGCAAAACAATTATATCCCTAAAGTAGACAAATCTAAATGTAAAACTAAATTGCCAAAATGGTTTAATAGATCAATTAAAAAAAATATTCAGCGAAAAAAGGCACTTTACAGAGCATTAAAAAAGGACCAAAAAGAAAGTACGCAGAAAGAGTACACAGAACTGCAAACGCAAGTCAAAAAGGAAGTTAGAAAGGCCAAGAGAGAAATAGAAATGAACATTGCTAAGGGAGCTAAAACCAATTCCAAAATGTTTTTCCAATATTACAACAGCAAGAGAACATTCAAAGAGGAGATTAAATGTTTAAGAGATACAAATGGCAAAATCGTAGATGAAGAAAAAAAATAGCAAATATATTAAATGATTACTTTTCACAAGTTTTTACAAAGGAAGATACTGACAACATGCTCCACATGTCATCCAGTTCCTATCCAGTTTTAAATAACTTTAGCATAACTGAGGCAGAAGTGTTAAAGGGACTAGGAGCTCTTAAAATAAACAAATCCCCTGGGCCGGATGAGATCCTCCCAGTAGTACTCAAAGAAATGAAAGAAGTAATTTACAAACCGCTAACCAAGATCATGCAGCAGTCTCTTGACACAGGGGTGGTACCGACAGACTGGAAAATTGCAAACGTAATACCGATCCACAAAAAGGGAAACAAAACTGAACCAGGTAACTACAGACCAGTAAGCCTGACTTCTATTATATGCAAACTTATGGAAACTATAATAAGATCCAAAATGGAAAATTACCTATATGGTAACAGGGTCCTGGGAGACAGTCAACATGGTTTTAGGAAAGGGAGATCGTGTCTAACTAACTTGCTTGATTTTTTTGAGGATGCAACATCGATAATGGATAATTGCAAAGCATATGACATGGTTTATTTAGATTTCCAGAAAGCTTTTGACAAAGTCCCACACAAAAGATTAATTCTCAAACTGAACACAGTTGGGATTCAAGGAAACGCATGTACATGGATTAGGGAGTGGTTAACATGTAGAAAACAGAAAGCACTGATTAGAGGAAAAACCTCAGAATGGAGTGTGGTAACCAGCGGTGTACCACAGGGATCAGTATTAGGTCCTCTGCTATTCCTAATCTACATTAATGATTTAGATTCTGGTATAGTAAGCAAACTTGTTAAATTTGCAGACGACACAAAAGTAGGAGGAGTGGCAAACACTGTTGCAGCAGCAAAGGTCATTCAAAATGAACTAGACAAGATTCAGAACTGGGCAGACACATGGCAAATGACATTTAATAGAGAAAAGTGTAAGGTACTGCACGCAGGAAATAAAAATGTACATTATAAATATCATATGGGAGATACTGAAATTGGAGAAGGAATCTATGAAAAAGACCTAGGAGTTTTTGTTGACTCAGAAATGTCTTCATCTAGACAATGTGGGGAAGCTATAAAAAAGGCTAAAAGTGTTGAATTTAAATCAAGGGAAGTAATGTTAAAACTGTACAATGCACTAGTAAGACCTCATCTTGAATATTGTGTGCAGTTCTGGTCACCTCGCTATAAAAAAGATATTGCTGCTCTAGAAAGAGCGCAAAGAAGAGCGACCAGAATTATTCCAGGCTTAAAAGGTATGTCATATGCAGACAGGCTAAAAGAATTGAATCTGTTCAGTCTTGAACAAAGAAGACTACGTGGCGACCAAATTCAAGCATTCAAAATTCTAAAAGGTATTGACAGTGTCGACCCAAGGGACTTTTTTAGCCTGAAAAAAGAAACAAGGACCAGGGGTCACAAATGGAGTTTAGACAAAGGGGCATTCAGAACAGAAAATAGGAGGCACTTTTTTACACAGAGAATTGTGAGGGTCTGGAATCAACTCCCCAGTAATGTTGTTGAAGCTGACACCCTGGGATCCTTCAAGAAGCTGCTTGATGAGATTTTGGGATCAATAAGCTACTAACAACCAAACGAGCAAGATGGGCCGAATGGCCTCCTCTCGTTTGTAAACTTTCTTATGTTCTTATGTTCTTATGTATGGCTGATGGAGGGAATAGTTACTGAGGTCACCTCTAACTCAACTGGTAGAGTCTTTAGTTTCACCAGAGAGAACTAAGGCTGTTGCTTCTGTAATCGCCACTGCTGTTCCTGTCAGTAACCCACACCCTCAAACACAGCTCAGACCACGGTCCAGACTAGAGTCATCTTCGGTAGACTCATCTCATTGTTTATCAAATTAAGTTGCTCATTCTGTACCTGTTGGGTAAACCATGCTGTTCTAATGCATTTATTTCCTTTAAACTTTGCAACATTACCTTTTAAAAGGCAGACAAAAATTGAATCTAAGATAGTTAACTAAAAGAAAGCAGTGGGATATGAAACCAGAAGTGACAACAAGCTACTGTCAGGGTGCCATGCCACAGCATTGTTGAGAAAGAGGGCCATAGTTTAAATCAAACCAATATAAGCAAGCTTCTGGCAGCTTTGCAGTAATGTGTGTATGGTTGTTGTAGTTGCACTACTTTTTTTTGATGGGTGAGGTGAGAAATGATATGGCCAAGATATCCATGCCCTCCTTTATATGTATACATTTAATAATATGTTGGCTTGAATTGCTTATAATCTTTATTTTTTTTTAAATCAGAGTTGTATAGGTGTGAATATATGGATATCATTATAAATACTGAATAATCAAAGATCACAATATCCCTTAGAAAAGATGTTCAGATATTCCCAGTTGATTTAAAGAAAGCAGTTCAGGACATCAAACAGAACCATCCTCATGCAGGAGAAGTATACTTTTTGGGGTATCTTAGGTCACGTGACATACACATACCAGGAAGCAGACTCAGAGATGTTTTACATGAAGGAGTTCAATGTGGGATTTCCATGAGTATATTGGTCCCCCTGCCCAAATTACGTGTGGCATTTATATGGTCTACACAAAATGGTGCAATGGAAATGTGTGCTGCAATTAATGGTTATAGTAGGCTTCTTGTCTTTCTCTCCTGTGCAACCAGCAACAGGGCACACACAGTTCTTGAGCAGATTCACACAGCTGTGGAGCAATATGGATGACCCTTGCATGTAAGCACAGATAAAGGTGGTGAAAATTCACAAGCGTGGCATGCTATGGTACAACACCACAGTACAGAGAGGGCTGTTATTGTAGGTAGTTCTGTCTTTTGCCAGTTTTGTGAAATGTTCTACCACCTTGAACTGGAGGGTATGTTGGATCCCCTGAATGAAGCGGATCTCTTTTGTTTACATTGGGTGTACTCTGACCTCATTGGCAAGATAATTTCAGAACATGCAAGAGTGCACAATCACCACGGAAAATCAACTGAGGGAAACCTCACTCTTCTGCAGCTCTATCAAGCTAACATGCATATGATGGAACTTCCCAGACATCACAATGGAAATAATAGATCTCACATAATGGATTATAATGGAAATAATGGATCTCACATACCAGACCATTTAAGCCATAGGACTGTTGATGTTGAAAATGTCCGATTTCAACCACCAAATCAACTTCAACAGCAACTTAACAAGAGGTGCCATGTGAAGAAGTCACAATGGTACATGCTGTTGAAATGTATAACAGAGCCTTCCAATGTGTGGGAACGTACCTAATGGAAAACTAAGTATAGGCATCGATTAAAATTTTCAAAGCAGGCAGTCCTCACGTAGGGACCATATCATTTGTGGGTTCTGCATTAAGTTCAATATTTGACAAACACGAGTTTATTATTCAATAGCAGCATATATTAACAATACTTCATTCACAATTGCAAAATTTTATATCAGTGTGCCTGGGTAAGCCTGTGACACATCATAAATGCCTACTGTGCAGTTAATTAAAGATATTCAATAGTGTCACACTGTAATATTTATAGTTTTCATTTTCATTTTACACAAGCCATTCAAATATGCTTTTGTTATCTATGAAGCATATACTTAGTGTTGCTTAAGGATAATTAAAAGATACAAAGATCTATGTAGCAAATAATTAACATTTGGTTGAGGTTAGTACATCACTGTATTTACATCTGATGTTTCAAGTGTATCACATGAAATGAACATTGTCATCCAATGTTTTTTGTAATATTTTTAAGATGCTTTAATGTCAATCAGACAAAATAGCTGCTTTAAGTTTATTATAGAAATTAAAAGAACATGTTAAGACTGTCAAATCCACTTTTGATTCTTCATCATAAGAAAGCTGTGCAATATAAATCTCTTTATAGATATTAAAAAATACAATATGGAAAATGCTGTATTCATTTTCTTGTATTTATGGACTATTCCTTTTAACAAAAATCAGTTGTTATTGTAACTCATTATTCATTAACACTTTAGACAGAACAGGTAAGAGTACCAAAAGATCATCACCATAAACATTAAACATTAAAAAAACAAACTTTATTGGTTTCAGTGCCCTTTTCAATGCTGATATTTTTATTCTTTAATTAAGCTTTGTTAATAATATTAATCTTTCTCTTGTCTATTCTATAAACCATAATGCTCTCACAAATGTGAAAGGCCACATGATTTCCATTAGATGTTGATTTGAACTCGGCTCTCGCCAAGATAAGCACCAACTAAGACTTAGCTTTGCAGTAAACGAATGTGATCCATCTGCATCTCCATCCATTTGCGTTGCTTTCCATCTGATGATGTAGATATCCTTCTGTCTGGTGTTGATTGTTGAAGTGTAATGCTGGATCCAGCTCATTTTGCCTCCCCAGCGCATCAGCACACACAATGGCTGCGATGCTGGCTCCAGGGATCAACCCAGTGCGGTCTCCCCAACGCATCAGCATGACAACCGTCTGGATTGAGCTAAGTAGGGTACATCTCTGGGGTCTTCAAGTGGCCACCTTCCTTCCTCTGTGTTTCGTTGACTAGCCCATGACACCTGAAGAGGGCTCAGCAGTGATTCTGGCGTCCCAGCATCACCCCCCTCCATCCCCCACTCAGCTCAGCCCAGCTTACCTGTACATCAGCGAAGCTTTCTTTCTATTGTGCTTGAGATCCCCATCCAGAATCTTTCCGTCTCAACCACAGCTAGTTGCTGCTTCTTTCTGCTGCTTCAGATAAGTTCTTCAATGTGCGACAAAACTCTTGGCCACTGAACCCGACATCTCTGAGAAACCGGGTTGTAGAGTGTGCCACAAATCCTCAACAACCCACCTCCACTTGGTAAACTCAGACTCTCCATCCTCACTGTTCCACTTCAGCAGTTAGTTGAGCATACCGAATGCTCAAAATACTTCTCATACTCCTCATCCACAGCATCTACCCATGGCACTGTTAACTCTACCAGATGAACAAGGCATACTGATCCAGACCACAAGACAATGTCTGGTCGAAGGTTAGTGGTGGCAATCTCAGGTGGAAAAATAAGCAGTTGACCAACATCTGCCAGCATCTTCCAGTCTCTAGCAGCATCCAGTTGTCCTGGCTGAGGCTTGGTTTTAACACCTTTTCTTGGTGGTTGCTCTCCTTGACGGAGGAATATTGTCTTTTGTGTGTAATGATTTGATGGAACTGGTGACAACTTATTGGTCAAGTTACGCTTGTCTTCCAGTGCTAAGGCCAAACATCACAGCACCTGGTCATGGCGCCAAGTAAATCGTCCTTGGCTAAGACCCACCTTACATCCTGTCAAAATGTGCCTTAATGTTGCAGGTGACGAACACAAAGGACATGAGGGATCCTCACCCACCCAGAGGTTTAGGTTCTGTGGTGATGGGAGAACATCATATGCTGATCTGATGAGGAAACTGATCCTGCTCTGTTCCACTGTCCACAGGTCTTGCCAGCCAATTTTGTGTTGTTCCACACTCTCCCATCGCATCCATTCTCCCTGCTTGGCCTGGGAAATGTCCTTTACACACCTGATCCTCTCCTCCTGCTTCTGCACCTCGTTGACTACCAGCTTCCTCCGTTGAGCTGGGGTTGCCTTGTGCCATGTAGGAGGAGCTGAACTGAGACCAGAACCTCATTTTCCATGCTGAACTTGCCCCATAATATCTTCGATTCGAAGGGCAGCCTTAGCATCTTCCACAGCTTTCTTTGCCATCTATTTTCTTTCAGTTTTCAACACAGGTGCTGCCTCCCTTATGCATTTGTCTCATGAATCTACTAATGTCATTTCCAGTCGGACTTAAATACTTATATATGACTGTGACAGGGTCTTCCTCGGGTCACACGCGTGGGTAGCCGCTGTTCAAGCATACAGAGAGACATAGGTTGGTGTTGAAATGCCGGCACAGGCGCGCAGGATTTATTAACAACAAACAGAAAACGAAAGTAAAATAAAGCGGTCGTGTGACGTTACCAGCGATGGTAACGCACAGAGGACAAATACAGTAAACCGTACAAAAAGTGCAAAATAAAACACAATACCCCAAACTATAACTCAAAAAGGTGCCGTGAAAACGGCAGGCCTTGCAGCAGCCCCGATCACAGCGATCACCATGCTTTTATATTGACTCTCTGTTGAGACACGCCCACCCGCCTGCGGGAACAGCTGATTGCTTTCAGCTGCTGCTCCACGCAGACGGGTAATCGTCCCCAGTGGAGCGCCACAGCAGCTAAACAATTAAATCAATATTAACAATTAACACAAAAACATACAATAAACTACATATTCCATTGTGCAAGGCTTACGCTTTGCCACAATGACTTTCTGAAATGATTACATGAAAGATCATGGACCGTTACTACCCCACAGCTGTAGTGAAAGTGGAAATGATACTGATTTCAAGCAGCAGGCAAAGACACACTGCCATGGTCAGTACCAACTCCTGGAGTTATGCATGAGAGCAGCATTTGCAGCAGGGTCGGGTCTAAGAAAACGTGAACAAGTAACTCAAGTCAGTTTCAATATGACTATTCCAATACGTAAAAGCATTCTCATGACAGCAGCTTAGCATTATTGGTGAATCATTTCAGGCACAAATTTACAAAATATATTTAAAAAAATAATAATGTTCTGCTCAAAAGAGCCAACTTCCCAATGTTTTGATGTATTTGCATACCTTTGTCAAGGGAAAGTGTGGCTTTTGATGCCATGGTAACTACACTCTATCTATTTCTATTTAAATCTATTAATGTCTTTGTGATGTCACCACTATAAAGCTACTGATGTAACAATATACCATTCCTTTCTATTTAAACCTTCAGCTATCATGGTATCAAGTCTATTTATCTATGTATTTTCCTTTATTGTAGGTCAGGGTTGGCCAGGGTATCCTCGGCTCACCGCACACCAGAAACCCCTGTAGTCTGGTCGGGCGCCTGCGGGCTTGCCTGTTAGCTGCCCGGGAGCTGCGTTGTCCTCCTACGCTGTAGCTCCTGGGCAACTGCACAGTGAATCCGCAGTGTGTAAAGAAGCGGGTGGCTGACGGCACATGCTTCGGAGGACAGCGTGTGTTCATTGTATGAACTTAAACCAAATGTATATATAAATTAGAAACATAAAACTTAAGTTTTCCTATGTAGTGACTTTGGTATACAGTTTATTTATATATAAATTAGTCTCTATGCGCACTGTTAAAAACGTCCAAATGTTAATAATGGAGACGTACCAGAACAGTTTGGTGATATCATGTAGAACTCTGATTCCCTTGACAACAATTGACATCCACACAACATGTCAGATATATAAAACAATAGTTTAAGGAAAAAAGGGGTACACAACTAATCTAATACTACAGAAAGGAAAGGTTATTGGTTAGAGATATGCGTGAATAGTAATATGCAGTTCATTGAGTCCATAGTCAAACGATTACAACAACCATAACATCATTAGCTTACATGGCTAATATACTAATATTGAATATGTTTTATCACACAAAGTGTCTACTTTGCATTAGTATTTTCAATACCCGTTTCTCGCTGTAATCGATCATGTAAATATGCACGAGAATGAATTCAACTTCTCATTCAGAACGGAATCCAACATTCCAGTACCTAATTTAGCAAATTAGTTTTACTGTGTTAACTTAGTTTAGATGTAATGTACCAAACTAATAATATGTTATCAACCTCAGTTGATTATATATTCAAATTAACTCAGAAATGGGGCAATGATGAAATTCTCTGCATTTATGAGGCAACTCCTTTTGAGTTGCACATTTCAAACAAACATAATACATTTCTTACACACTCTAAAACAGGAAGTTATATTCTATTCCTAGAACAGTTTCCACTTGATAGCATTTGCTTCAGTTACTTTCTTGAGTCATAAAGTATTTAATATTAGACATGTTGAATACTTATCGATTTCCATATACAGAAGTCAATCTGTATCAATAAATACTGCAGCGCTCCAGATCCACAGTTCCAATGTAGACGGTACTTTGCTGTACGCATTGTATTGCATAGCCTTGATCTCCAAGGCTTGCAACATTATCTTTGTTGTTGACAGTTTTCCCACTGGGAATAGTTTCATTGATCAGTTAATTTAATGCGTTGCAATTGAAAAGTTATATAGTTTGTAAGTGTTCTTGTGGTGAATCTTCCAAAAACATAACTGACTGCTTCGCTTCAGTTCATTTTGTGCAGATACGTGGAAACAAAGACCTGCTTTCCGATTAATGGATTAATGTAGTATCCCATTACTGATCCAATCTCCTGTAGGACAGATGGCAGGGCCCTTCCTCAGAAGATGATTTTAGACATTATTCAGAACATTGGTTCTTCCTTGCCTTCTGTGAATTCAAGCACGTGTGCTCCCATGGCTCTGCAACTTTGTTTACAACAGCACACTGGAAACCTCAGCTCGCAGCAGAAAGCTCTCTCACACTTCGAAAGTCAACGGGGTTTGTGATGCTATCTTCAACCCTGTGATTGGTTAGTCTGGTTATTTTGGGCAGTGCCTGAATCCACATGAAGTGTCTCATTGGTTGTTCTAGTACTGACACGGTCCCTTGTTCTCCATTGGTCCTCTATTTTGCCCCCTGTCGGCTGGATTTACGACAAGGACTGTTTCTCGTCTTAATGTCAAGGTACTCAGAATTAAGTTGACCTCAGCAAAATACTACTGGTGCCGAAATGACTCATTCAGTGATAGGTAGAGATAAAACACTTGTCCAGCAGTTAGTTTACGAACCTTTCTAAAAGCATTCTTTGTCAGTGGGGGAGTTTGTAACCAGACCAAGAAGACACAGAGAATGGTTTAAGATCCCCTCTGTATATTCCAATTCTGTTTATTTTCAAGCACAAAATGATATGATGACCCCCCCCCCCCTGATGCTACACCTACCTTCGGACCCTAAACTATTGATCCTGGCAATCTCGGGGATCCAGCTCATACTTTGGGGAGTACATCTTATTAATGAAAATATAAAACATAAACCCTTATATTAATGATAATGCTCCATGAAAGTTTAATAGAATTTTTTATTTTGATAGGAACAATTCATGCAAACGCAAACAAATTTTACAGAAAAATGCATAATTTATTTAATAATACTATATAATACAATACTATACTTGTCACTACATAATTTAAAAAATGGCAAAACAAAAATCTCATTATATATTTTGTTCAAAGCAGATGGGGCCTAGTAGAAAATTACAGATGTTTAAATATGGAAGGATGCTGTAAAGTTACATTATCATTAAAAAAGCACCTTGCTTTATCTTTATCCAAACTAATGAATGGAACAGTACTGCATTTAACAGGAAAAATTGTGATGAGAAAAAAATGAAAACCCAGTACAAGTAGAACTGTGGGGGTTGTTGGCGGTCAGGGCTAGCAAGCATTCATTTAGTTTTTTTATTTTTATTATTATCAAACACAGTGTTTGACTTTGGTATTGTTTTGTAATAATTAAAAGAAAATGAGCTTCTGCTATATTTAATAAAACGACTGATCACACCCATAGTTTGTGAATATTCAACACATTCTGTTCAGGAGAGGATGAATGATTTTTTGTGTTATTCGGAACTGGTTAACAAGGAGCTTTTTATACATAACTTACATCGAATATTTTACCTTTGGGATGTTTAGTTGTTAGACAGAAAGTACTGAAATTGCCATAGCACCATTTATCTTTGTTTGCTGTAAAAATCGTTTTATAGGTTGCACTGGCGTAAAAGTCGCTCCCCCCCCTTTTGAGACTTCAATTTTAAGAAAACACATTTTTTGCGTTCAAATTGCTTTATATTTTACAATTTTTTTCTTTTCCCCCTCAACGCTGATAAGTAAAGAAAGATATGCAACTTTATTTTCGAAATAACCCTTGTTTGCAACATTTTATTCCATTAATAATTTTACAGTGTTTTTAGTTAAACTGATAGAAGCTATTGGTTTTTCAAAATTTAAAAAGTAGTAATTAACAGAGCATAAAATCAAGTTATCCATAGCATGTCACATCTGAATTAACTTACCAGTATTTTATTTTATCTTATCAAGTACCCAAAAAATTTCAAGAACATATCACCTTTGCTTTCCTGAACATTTCTTTCCAAAACCATACTTAGAAAAATATTAAACAATGTTGCTTGCATCAATTAAACATAAAAATCAAGAAAGAAAACAGTGCACCATTTAATAACCAGTAAACAAAACATTTTAGAGTTGCATATGGTGCAGTACAATTGCATTCAATTTCCAGCTGTGCAAATACATTCATGTTGTTTTGTTAATCAGAACCATAACCATACATGTACTTTACAAGTGTACCACTGTGTCGCACTGACATGTAGAACAAGTTACAGTATGTATTAAAGTCATTCAAAGTACTCCACTCAAACAAAATGTTTTCTACATCGGGTCATAAACACTTTACCCCTACCAGCTTGTTTTTTCTTTGGGCATTTTAATTTTGTCTTTTTTTTGTCTCCAGTCTCATATTGTTTTTTCAGCATTGCAATTAACATGTATTTCGGCAAATTCAACAAGGCGTAATGTCAAACCTGTTGAGTAGCATTTTCGTTTTTTGTTTGTCTGTCCTACTTTATCCAGTCTGAAACATGGGGTTTCCATGCAAGTTTTCTTTTTTTTTTTTTTTAACTCGAGACATTTACAAGAGAAAAATGTCTTATGTAAAATGCTTTTTTGGGTTTCCGTTTGCTCAAGTTTTTCACACATCATGCAAATGAATGGGAAAGGTGGGGGTTGATATGTAAATTAGCTATGCAGTACTCATGCTGTTTTTGAAGATTATTAGTGAAATTTTGTGAAAATGTGGTTTCCATGCACTGACAACTGGTACACGAGTGAATCTAAGCTGCTATAATCAAGCAAAATAATTGTGCCTGGTTGGTTAATAATGTGTTTTACTGCTCTTGCCCAAATTGTTTTTCAAGTGTCATTAGTGGGGTGTCATGTTGTTAGTAATGAATACTGTTTCAAATAATTTATCTTACGACTCATTAGTTAAAAATAAACTTGGAGGTATAAAATGAAACTGACCAACAGGTATTGCAGATCACCATGGCTGAAAACTGGCAGACGTCACATATTATATATATATATATATATATATATATATATATATATATATATATATGTGTATATATGTGTATATATATATATATATATATGTTTCGAAAGTCAGTTCGTTACGTCGTTTTTGATTTGAGCTGGCTCATGACAACCAGTTCACCAACTATATTTAGTAACATGGAGGGCAGACACGCATTGTCTTTGGACATAGCTGGGATCAAAAAAAAGGCCAGGAATTCATTTAACATGAAATGCGGGTTTCCAAGTGAAACTGGGTATGGATTTCCCCATGTGTTTCATCATTTATACAAGTAGGCATTTAAATAGGCATTTAAGAGAAGTACAAACCTCATGACTAAAATTACAATATATTGTATGCCAATATATTTTGACATATATTTTTTCCGTAAGGGCTTTCTCTAGACAGGACCTTGTTTGCTGTGGTTAACAACATATCTTCTATTTATAATCTGCAGGGTTCATTGTGAAAACACAACAAAGCAGAGGCTATGAACATGAATGCCAATCAATATGGGTTTCCACACCCATGGTCTTATAATATTGTATACTGCAATGCAACAGCTACCCATATTATTTTAAATTAATATTCTTAAAATTGAATTTGAACGTACTTTTCCACTGTCAAAAAACTTTGCTTGTTGAAGCTGGTCGTTCAATTTTAAAAAGTCGAAGGGTTCTCTGACAATGAATCTTCATTTCTAAACAGGCCTAACTACGTCTGCATGCACACTGAATCAATACATTTGGATAAAGGTGCGTGGGGAGCTTGGAATCCTGTTTCTTATCAAAGCAGTTAAAAAATCTTGAGTTTTCTCAATGATTTCAGTATAGCGCTTGAGCATTGTAAATAACGCTGAACATTAGTTAATAACAGAAGCAGGTTGCACTTCTTATAAATAGGTATCAGTGGTTATTATTTCTATACACTTTAAGAGAAAATAGTAATATTACATTGAATTAAAACAGTTAACAATTATCAAGGTGACGTGTCTAACACTAGAAAAGTGTAGGGCTATGCATGGTGCATGGCTGTACTCTTCATGAGAGCATTTGTTGTAATCATCGGGATGAGATCACAATGATGAATCACAATAGCAACGCAGTTCAGCTATTAAAATAATCAAACTGGGAAAGGGAATTGAAAAAAAACAACCGCCCATGAGAGCGACGATATTTGTATTTCATTGTTGTTCCGAGTTCTACCATAGTATTTGCTTAATTCACTTTGCATTTGCTTGAAAAATGAAATGTTTATCATTAAATAAAAATCTAAAGTAGGAAGCTCTGATGGTAATAAAGCTTGCTATCACTTCTGGTTTCATATCCCATTGCTTTCTTTCAGTTAACTATCTTAGTTTCATTACTTGTTATACATTTAACACTAGAACCGCTACGGCAGTCATTTTGACGGTTTTCACTTTTAAATTTTAATTTACTCTGCTTACGATACACAGTTGTCCATTCTTCACGTTTCCTAAATACATGTATTAAATACCTGATGGCATTTGAAAGGCAGGATTGCAAAAATAAAAAACATTATAATCCATTCTACCCAGAACTACCAGAGCAGTCATTTTTTTTGATGTTTTACAATACATGTTTTTATTTTGAATATAGCTTACAATATTATAGGGCTGGTAGGTGATGCAATCTAAAAAAAAACATAAAACCCCACATAAGCCTCATATATGCTCCTGCAAGGGAGCTCGCTCTCTTGTCCACAAAAAATTATGCCCACAAAATGTAGATTTCATCCACAAAAAGTAGATTTCGTCTGCAAAATGCACATTTCATCCACAAGATTATGTATTTCGTCCACAAAATGTACATTTCATCCACAAAATTATGCATTCTGTCCACAGAATGCACATTTTGTTCTTAACATTTGCATTTTGTATATTTTTATTTTAAATGATTTTGGGGAGAAAAGAGAAAGCATAATATGCTTTCTGTGGATAAAATGTAAACTGCAAATTATATTATGTGTACAAAATGAATTTAGAAAAACACAAAATCAGTAAAATAATTTTGTCCACATAATGCAAAAGCATTTTTGCCCTTTGTGGACACAATGAAATTCATGTTTTATATTTACCTTTTGTGGAGTTGGTTTCCCTTTTGTGCACAAATTGTACAGTATGTGAATTTTGTGCACTAAAGGTCCTTTTGTGGACAAAATGATGCATGGCACAAATGGCGCCCCATAAGATTGTGCTTGGGACAAACTTTGGCAGAAGTATGTAATGGACTTTGGTATCTGACTGTATTCATTATTATAAAGATTTGTTTTTGTCAGCTACACAAATGGATCCTAGCTCTTTTCAGATTTGTATGGCATCAATAAAAACTTATCACCATACAGTCTAGGCATGGCTTTAAAAGCTAATACATACAGTAGACATTACATATCTTTGGTAAGTACTTGTAATAATGTTGTCAGGAGTGCAGGAAGATTATGCAGAATGCAGATATTTAACATGTACTTATTCATTAAGACTTTGTTTCATATAATGCTACTCAGCAACTGTAGTTGTATCAGCCACCTGGCTATTTACCTCTCTAAGAATGCTTTGCTCATTGCTGAGGTAAAATGACTGAAGAAGTGTAACAGACTATCTTTAAGTGAAGAATACAAATTCATAGTTTTCAGATACCAGGGAAAAATATTAATACCATATTTATTAGTGTATTGAAGCTTTTGAACTTAAGGATTTACTGAAACTGTTAAAAAATATCATTAACAACCTGTTGTTTTATGTAATAAAGCAAATCTGGATGTCTTGTTTAAATTACTAATTATTGCACTTGCATAATTTCCATTAGTTTGTCATCGAAAATGAAATGATCCAATAAATAACCTTTTGCAATTTTGAGTACAGTAGAATGTTGCTCAATTTAAATCAGCCACATAAAGAACAGTCTACCTAAAAGTATTTTGCTGGTGGCATTATTTTACCATCAGCAATATTTCCATGTAAAACACACACACACACACACACACACACACACACACACATTATACTGCCGAGGAATATTCATGAGTGTATGTTTTGAGTGTTAGTAATTGTCTTGTTTATTGTATCACTAGATGGCTAAACACATTCCGGGGCTGTCGCTTTTGGGCCAGCACAAGCCGGAACTGCACAGCACGAACTGTCACCAAATAACCTGTTATCACCCACCACGAGCACTACTACACGCACCCGGGACTGGTGACCGTGTTTTAGTACTGTGGGGCGGTTAACGCTTATTGTTTGGGACTGTAAACCCGTTTGTTTGGCTCCGCGCATTACACATTGTTGTGTATTGCCGGAGAGTTTTTCTTTTGTTGGTCACCAGACCTGGATTACAATTAAAACCACTTTAATACCGGATTACAATTGTTTGCGGTTGCATTTGCAGCGCATTACCTCTACACCTGCTCACAATCACCAGTCAAATTGCCACAGTTGGTTACAGCTTTTATAAATTGCTTACTTCTATGAAACCACCCCAGTCATTGTACAGTATGTTCACTATCAGTTAGGGTAAAGGAATGGAAGATGATTTTTATCACGAAACCTTAGGTAATCGATGGCTCCACCACTCATATGGAAAAAAAATACAATAAATATATTTTAAAACATATATTAAAATATTAAATGGCCACAAAATATATTGAAAAGCATTGTAAAAATATATACCAACATATAGCATGAAATATAAGGGGACATATTGCTTCCATATACTTTAAAATATGTTGGTAATATAAAATATATTAAATATATAAAATGTCCAGAAAATGAAATAAGAAAACATATTTCAAAGTAGATATTTCAAAGTATGCTTCCATATATATTATACAATTATGTTTTTACAGTATTTTAATTTATATGGTAATATTTTCTAACATGTTGTAACATTACTGCTACACATTCATTCTACCCAGAAGCGATGACAGATTCAACAGAGTTAAATCAATCCTTACAGCTACAGAGCATAACACAGGTCAAGGCATTTCACACACAGTGGGGAAAGACAGGGGGGTCGCACCAAATGACACACACACTACATGGCAACACATTACACTTACCCCCAGACACAAATTATTTTAGCATGGCCAGCTCAAATCTGACAGTGTCCAATGAAACTTCAACATGTAGGGAACATGGATTTTTTTTTTTTTTTTTTTTTTTTTTTTTTTTTAACAAATTGGATAATGAAGGAATTATGGCCCTATATACAAAACGATCCAAAATCATCCAAACTGATTAATTGAAAATGTTCAAAAACAAAACAAAAAGAAAAAAAAAAACATTCAAATTATTCATCCCAGGGACCCTGATTATGTAGCACAAGATGTTCACTGTGGCTTGAAGGGCCAGCCCGGTGGCGACCATGGCAACATAGCCCTAAACAGCTCTGGTCTCGTGCATCTGATCCACAAACATGAAAAACAAATATTATATATATATATATATATATATATATATATATATATATATATATATATATATATATATCAGAAAATAGGTTCTTGTGCCTTCAATGTCACCATTTCTCTTATTTTGTAAAGATTTGTGTGAAAATGTTTGTTTACTGCATAGAGGTAGTTCTGTCTTACAGTGCAGCAGTAACATTGTAAAACACTTGCATTCAAGGCTGTCTTCTTACATGGTCCTTTACCGGAAATACACAAGTAGGACCTTATTTTGAAGCTCTGACTCTCCCCTTTCCATTGGTGTAAGCAGGGCTATCTATTACAATGCCTGAGTAAAAAGAGTTAAAGGGCTAGATCGCTGGTGGCATATTTAACATTGGACAGATCCTAAAAAAATGAAAGCTATCTTTCTATGTAGTATTATATTATATTATAGTATTACATATATAGGTTTACGTAAAATGCTTTAGATTTAATGTTGATTGATTGTTTCTGTCCTTTTACATCACAAGGCATGTACCAAATACACAGAGATGCCAATGTAAAATAAAAGTGAGATATGACTTGACTAAATTTGTTTTAAAAAATATTGTTCCACCTGATTTGTATTAAACATTTTAATATTACAGATTAGTGGAATGTGAGCTAAGGATTTCATCAGTAACCTCAACAAAGGTTGTATGAAAATGTCTGGACCGGCACACGATGAATATAATGCAACTGTGTGTACACAGTTAATATCTCAAATGGCCTTAGGCAAGGACTGCCCCAAAGACCCAATCCAAATGAGGAAAACCATGCAAAATGCCAAAATAATCAATCATTGTAGCAGCTGCTTGAAAATGTCAACAAAGTTCTATATTGATTTTTGCTTTCGCAATAATAAAATGTGTTGACAAAGGACAAATTGAAAGAACATACCATTCCAAAAATACACCTAACAAAACATATAATAAGCTAATATAAATGCATGTAAACTAGTGTATTTTGCAACAGCAGATTCACCAAGAGAAACATGGACTAGATGAATGATAATGCAGGGGGGGCACAAAGTAAGGTATTATTAGACTCAGGGTTGCCCTTCTGTCCCGACTAAGACCCGGTTCACACAAGCAAGGCCCACTCAGGGCTACCTTTTTTCATATGTCAGTGCTCCAGAAAATGAAAGGCCCAGATATAGTCTGCCATTACGATGTGGTCCAGGTTCTTTCTTTCACATAATATACGAGCTGCAGCGCATTCATAATTATGCTTAACTTGTCACAATTGTCTTTTCTTCCTGTTATTTAGTAACTAAGCTATAACTATATAAACTGCAGGATTGTGGATATCAATAATGATCAATAATGCTGGTGAATTGGCATATTCAGCAATCATTGTTTATTTTGTACGCAACGATATGCATAGCTACAGCAGTGTGCGTCTTTACATTAAAATGCTGATCATTTCTTTAGTTGCTTACTCATCTAGAAATATTAAGATCGTTGATGTACCATGTGAGGGTGAGATCTGCACTGTAATATTTCAGGGACTGTTATTGTGGTTATTATTGTTAATGTTATGCTGCTGGCTCTAGAGCAGTAGTACATTATGTATCGTGCATGTTGTTGAGCAGTGTATTTGATATATGACGGTGTGTTTTTGTATTTAGATTAGGGCGCTTACCTTAGTGAAGCGGTAATGGTTAGTGACTAGAGAATAATAATAACAAACGCGCTTGTAAAGTAAAGGTTGTAAGTTCAAATCCCACGTGTATCAGACCTTTTTTTATTTATATAAAGATTTTTTTTTTTTTTTTGCAGGCAAATGTTCCATTTTAAAACAGAAATATATAATTTAATTTAAATTAGATAGATGTCACAACAATTGTGCTCTCTAGTATATTTCCATGTTGACAGCACAAGTTAATTGCCATTAAACTTGAATGATGTGTAATATACTGTAATAAACCTTCTGTTTACCTGTTTAATGTAATCAATAGCATACCACGGCCACCACCTTTGTTTAACCGGAGGCTCCAGATCAATTAATATTAGTTTACTATAAAAGGAGTAGTGTGTGAACGTCACATCACCGACAACAGGAGCGTCAACTCAGGGTGAATAGTTTATTAATACATAATTAATTAAAATAGGCAGATAATGATCTAAAATCCACCAGGCAAATTAAACAGTCAATTCAAGTTAATATCATCCCTCAATGTGCTGATCAAAAGGGGGGCACACACCCACTGCAAACCTTCACCAGTGTAAAGAAAATAACTTAATAAGCCATAAATCAAGATGCACTTAGAATTCAAATAAAGTGAGAACTTACAATAACTAGTGAAATTAACAATTCACAGCAAACTTAAATATACAAAGATAAACCCCTGCCAAAGGTTGAAGTGTTGCAAAAAAATAAAAGAATACATTTGGAGAAAAAGGAGATGGCCATTTTTACCTTCCTTTAGCGATTTATTTCTTTTACTGTATGACAGGTATTTACTTTTGTTTTCTACATTTCACATAAGAGTATTTGGACCTACAAATTAAATGTTAAATGGTGCTTTTTTGGCTGATTTACTTTTGCTGTGCCAGTACCCTGAAAACACTATCTATCTCTGCTGTGTAGATAATCACTGGCAGTTGTCACGCTTCTCTGTAACTTGGCGCGAGGAACGACCATTCTTCTCGATACAGTCTATTTAAGACTTTCAATATGTATTGTTGTAGCTCAATATTCACGAATCATGGTATCCATGGAAACATAAGCCCGGAAACTAAATGCTCTCGAAAGGAATGTTTTACTCGACTTACATACGCAGTGAATTGTGGAAATTGGCACTATTTTACTGGAAGAAAATAAACATTTTGAATACTATTCACTGAAACATACAAGCACTGAATATTTTATATATATATATTATATATATATATATAAATAACTATTTTAGGCCGCTCATCTGGAAAAGCAGACAACAATTTACCCGGCCACTGGCTGGAAATGAGAAGGCTTAATAATATTTTGTGTTAAGTGACTGTGGCAAAGTGGTTGGTAAGGGGAACAGATGTCGCGGTGATGTGGTGCAGGAGTGATGAACAGACAACAGTGATTCAGTGAATAAGTGCTTTATTGCTCTTTTCCAGGTCTGGCGACCGTCAAAAATAATAAATCCCCGGCAATACACAACAATGTGTAAAGCACGGGGATAATGAAAACAAGGGCACAGTCCCGAACAAAAACAACGGTACGGTCACCAGTCCTGGGTGATCGAAAACGTGCAGGTGCTCAGTGCAATGGTGCTCCGGATAGTGCTCTCCTTTCAACAGCTCCGGAGATGTGCGTTAACTGTCTATTAGTGCGACAAAGACAGACAATTACAGACAGACAGAAAATAACACACAGCACATACAACACTCTTCACAAATACTCTCTGAGAGCTCCTCTCTCAGTCCTTCTCTCTCTCCAGCGTTTAACCCAAACGAAGGAGAAGATCAGCGTTACCCTGGCCCCTATATGTAATCCCGCATGATATCGAGATAAACGGTTGCAGCTGCCTTATTACTTGCAGCTGACTCTCGTTTACCTTTCAAATCAATACGGTCTTACAACAAAGTCGCGCTCCTCTCCAGGCTGACCCACTTCCCTGACCTGAAATGAACTGTCAGGCCAGCCCTTCCAGATACTTCTCCTCCCATTCTTTAGCGCCCTCACAGGTCGGGAGGAAGATTCATCACCAGAACTCATCTTTCCGTCACAGTGACATATTATTTAGCTGTCTGAAATCTCTATAAAAGAGGTGTAAAATGTTGCACACCCCAACCCATGTTCCTTTGAAGGAACCAGAGATTATGAAGGCAATAATATATGGTACTGTACACCTTTTTAAACTTTACAAGGTTTATTTTTGATGTTCACAAAGAAGACCAATTGCTTTATCGCATTTGCCCTCATCAGACGTTTTAACCTTGAATACAGTGCCTCAGTGTGAAACAGTGCTCAAACTTAAACTACCACAGCATTTAAAAAACTTGACATTTTTGTCCTTCATGAATAAAGATTATTTTTTCTTCCCCCTGCCTCATAAGAGCCTCATGTTTTGATAGTGTTGAATAATTCAGTCAGTACATCAAATATTTTTTTTTTTTTTTTTTAACAAATAATACAGTAGATACAGCACAACAAATTACTACATGTAGCTGATTTTGCAACAGTTCATTATAAATAAATGCATGTTTTCTATTTCTTACCCATGAGGAAAACCCTTTGGATCTTATAATTCATTTCCAAGCTGGTCCCTGAAGACAGCAGCAGTATACAATCACATACAAATCATGTATTCCTTGTTTAAACTGATTATGTAGACAATGGTCAAAGTTGCAAACAAGCAGGCAAATTATTTCAAGCCCGATGGATTAAAAAAAAAAAAAAAACTTAATGAAAGTCGCCTTTATGATCTGAATCAGCAATTGTATTGCTTTAATTTTGTTGATATCTTTTCAGTATGATAATCAAAAGGAGGAATACGTCCAAAACCATGGTATTTGCACTGATTTACTTAACTTCTAATACAGACCCACTTAATTCTCTGATAATAGGCACTTATTTATTTTAAGTTCAACAAGTGGTATTGCAGAGCAGCTAAGCGAATAGATATACAGAGCATAGGAGCTGCCCTTTGTGTGAATTA
This sequence comes from Polyodon spathula, assembly GCF_017654505.1. Lineage (NCBI taxonomy): Eukaryota > Metazoa > Chordata > Actinopteri > Acipenseriformes > Polyodontidae > Polyodon > Polyodon spathula. The sequence goes on along the minus strand of NC_054535.1, from coordinate 46,192,206 downwards.
TCACTTGTACAATTTTGGGTCTTCTAGTGCACCTTGGTCGTCAAGGTTGTGTTCTCGGACTATGTGCTGCTATGTGCTCTATTTTCTGTGCCTCCACCTTTATTTTTACCTGTTCCAAAACCAATTCTTAATGTTGAACCCATTGCTTGCTAAATGGCGTGAAAGTAACTATTATAAAAGATTAAGGTCATTTTAACAGGACAAGTTCACAACTGGAGACTACAGTCAAAAGCGTCTTGTAGCATCAAACTGTAAAAAGTAAATATTGCATTGAGTTTAAAAGGTAGAGTTGTTCTGGATGAATGATTTAGCACCTAAGCTTTAAAAACGTTTCACATTGGCTTGATTTTATTAATATGTCTTGCCAGTTGAACCAGTGGAAAGCATTACTCATGAAAAAAAAGTGTGCTGGCTCCAGTGATGATAAATGTGCCCATACATCTCTTTTAGACAATAACAAATCACCTACTTTAACAGAAAAAACAATATTAAAAAATATATGTATCTTTGTTATAGGGTCATGCCTGTAAGGCTATACTAAAAGTTTCAAGAAGTTAAGACATATTCACACCATACGTGATGCGACAAGTACTCAATGTATAGTACGGCACACTGCACCACATTGAAAAATGTGTAGTTTTGATACAAACTATTCACACTGTCTGTGCTGTGTCAGGAAGACAGAATTGGTGTCTGGTTTTGAAATTTGTCGCATGGCAGCTATCCGAGTCGCCTAGGCTAGCACATCACATGTGCCTGTCGCAACTGGTGTGAATGATAATGTCACAGCAAAGTATTATTTTATCACAGGACAAATCGCATCACATCTGGTGTGAATAGACCTTTTATTCTTATATTCGCCTACGAAAAAAATGTATAGTGCAAGTGCAGCAACCAAAAATAACTTATCTGAGTTTAGAGGGTAACAATGAAAAATAGACTTACCGTATTCCTTCGAATTTAAGACACAACTTTTTCAACCATTTTTTGCTTCTCAAAAATAGCCTGCGTCTTAAATTAGAGTACAGCATAGTGATGCATTGTGGCAAGTGGGTCTTGAGCAGTGATGTCAGACCTGGAAGACACAAGCAACACTGCGAGTGAAATGAAGGGAAATCCACAGTAGATTGGGATAATGAATGTGCTGCTTACACTTTTTAATAAATAAAAGATTTAAACAAGACAAAAGCACTTTTGTAAAATAAAACGACACAGTAGCCAAAACAGACAAACAAAACAAACAAACAGGTAGTCCTACCATGGTGGTGGAGGCGGGAGCAGCAGGTAGTCTCCTTCTATCCCTGGAGACTGGTGTGGCTCTCCCTCTCATGCTGGAGACAAAGGGGCTTCTCCCTCCCTCACTGGGAACTGGTGCTCCTTCTCTTATTCCTGAAGGAGGGGGCAGTTGAACACAAAGTGGCCCCACTCCACAGAGGCAGGGCACAGGCTCAAGGCCTACAGAGCACTGAGGTAGGCCTCCCAGCTGCCCTTCGGTTGTCCCTCCTCCTCTCCAGGGTGGGAGCAGTTGATGACTGAGTGGCCCCCTTCCTGCAGGAGGCCTCAAGGCCTCGACCAGGCGGAAGTAGCCATCCCAGTGGCTCACCTGTCGTGTAGCTGGCAGGGGTGTGGGTATTCCGGCCATAGCACTGGTGGCACTGGAGGTTCGGGTTCCTCCCTTGTGGACGATGGACACAACGACTTCGGGCTCATCCCTTTCCTTGTCTGTGTCCCCATGTACCTCCGGACAGCTTTCCTCATGCCCAAAGTGATAGCAGTAGACGCACCACTCCGTATCCTCCTGCTCCACAGTGGAGTACTCCCTGTATACCCACCTCATTGGGTGCCCCGGCTGGATCACAGTGTTCACTTTCCTGCTTCCTCTGTCCCTTTGTTTTACCTTTTGGCTGCTTCTCCCCATTTTCTTAGTTCTTCCTTCCAAAAAATATTCACCCGCAGTAACACTTCTGGCCTGCGCCTTGGTAGCATTGTTTATCCCATGCAGGACACCATATGTGGCAAGCTGGCTTAAGCGGTGACATCAGACCCGGAAGAAACACAGCACTGCGAGTGAAATGAAGGGAAATCCACAGCAGATTGGGGTAATGAATGTACTGTTTGCGCTTTTTAAAAAAGTACAAGATTTAAACAAGACAAAAACACTTTGTAAAATAAAACAGCACAGTAACCAAAACAGACAAACAAAACAATCGGACATGGAACAAACAAGTATCATGCTGGTGTTATACTAGAACGCGTAGCAATTGTGATTAGGTTTCTATTCTAAGATTGACTTCTCTTTACCTCCCGAATTCGTTCCGCTCTCCGTTCAGCCAAAGCTGCAGGTCTTTTATATTGTGGCTGAGGGGTCAACTGGCTATTAATTAAATTTAGCCCTCAACCACATTCATCATGGGTTTTATCATACGCAAGGTCAACAGCCAGTTTATCAGTAAGCACTCACTAAGCTGTAAACAATAATAATAACAATACAACAAATACAAATAATACAAAATAACATATATGCACACAGGTGCCGGTTGTCCACTGTCACATATATTAAAATCGCCAACAACAGACATGACTACCTGAGTAAACAAACAGCAATGTGACTTACTGTTGAGAAAAGATGAACCAAAACATTACTGCCCTATCTCGAATCATCCATGACATACAGGCAGCCATTTTCAAAGAAGCGTCATTAGCATCTTGAGGAAATTGACAAAAAGCTTTTACAATTTCAGTGTTTCGAACAAACAGTACTAGCTTGGATGGATCAGAAATGGTGATCAGACCCCTGTATTTTTCGACATGCCAAGCAATACCACAGTTCACAAGTTGGGAGAAAACAGGTGTGAGTAATCATTGTAATGCTCTGTGTGGTAGCAGACAGCCGCAGACTGCCCCCATAAGCTTTGTAAATGCATACTTCTGATTGTTTCAGCCGCTAATTATACTATCAATTTTAATTTTACCATCAGCAATATTTCCATGTAAAACACACACACACATATATATATATATATATATATATATATATATATATATATATATATATAGAGAGAGAGAGAGAGAGAGAGAGAGAGAGAGAGAGAGAGAGAGAGAGAGAGAGATAGATAGATAGATAGATAGATAGATAGATAGATAGATAGATAGATAGATAGATAGAAGAATATCAGCTTGTGACAAGTGACTGGCCAGTTGGATGTGAAGGAGAAGAATATCACAAAGTAATATACTTGGATCCCAAAGGTAAACAGATATTGAATTTTTCATTATGTGGAAAACATTAAATCCCAGATCTAAGATGGTAGATAAGATGCAGGAAATTGAAATATTAGATAGCTCTATAGGATTATCACGTAATACAGATTTCAATAGGAAGCTCTGAGAAAATGTAATAAAGCTGGCAGTACAATTTTTTTTTTAATTCTTCTTAGTAAAATCCTCCCAGAAAGGTCATAGATTCATAGAGTGTGCATCCTGAGTCCCAGTTCTGAAGATCCTGGTGAGGCTTTTTTAAACCACATTTAATATGCTGAATAGGTAATTAATTAACCCATTCGATTAAACTTCAAAATAATGATTACATTTTCACTCAAAGCTACTCCAAATTACCATGAAATAATAATAAAAAAAAAACAATAAGGAGTACTTTAGGGGAATTTTAAGAGAACCATGTGGCAGTAATTCACACACAAATGTAACATGATCTAAATTATTAATAAATGATTAATAAATCCTGCTCAAAACAGGGAGTTTGACTTGTACAGATTAACATGTTTATTATGGATCTTTTCATCTGTATTCAATAGGGAGTTATATTAATGTGAAGAGATATATGTTTTTTAATGTAATGGTAAACCGTCTGTACAGTATAGCAATATGTATGTCAATTTGCCTGACTGGTTGTCTTGTTGATTTCTGTAAGATATCCTAAAACAGAATTTAATAGTTTAAGACTTAAATGGCAAGCTGTGATAAACACAGAAGAATGGGTGGATCACAATAACACACAAACTCAAGAGTTAAAGTTCAAGTGTCCTTAGACTTTTATTTACAGAAATAAACAAAATAAAAATTAACATTGGGAGCACCAACTAAGCACTCTGCTGATACCGCCGTACAGAAGAGCCGGCTCCTTTGCAAGGAGCGTATATTGGGCTTATGTCTTCGTGTGTGATTACGTCACCTACCAGCCCTGCTGATGCCTTCCACCGTGCATGCTACACTCTCCCCTGCCAGCCTCAAGTCCGCCCTGGACTTGTTCACCAGGCTACAGTCTGACGAGTACGTGTTGGGGTACCCGCATCCACTCTCACACCAATGTAGTGATCTCGGTTAACACAGGCAGGTGCATCACACAGGACGAGGCAATCCACACACAGCCGGCTCATTTTGTACAGCGGTATGGGTGCTATGCTTTAGTGCGAGAGGTCCTGGGTTCATGCCCGTCCTCCGTCTGTGTGTGGATTGCCTCACCCTGTGTGATGCACCTGCCTGCATTAACTGAGATTGTTAAATAGACACTGTCACACAAGCAAATTAAGGAGGTCATAATCAGTGGCGTCATGTGCATAGGGAATATTTTTACCAAGCACTGTTTAATACTCCTGCAACCAAATAGTTGAGTGAATACGTTATATATATATATATATATATATATATATATATATATATATATATATATATATATATATATATATATTAGTATATTAACCAGAGCTGTTTGGAAACCAATGAGTTGACTCATGTGGGACCCCCATAATAACAAGGGACACTTAATGAGTAGAAAAGCAACAAGTTAATGATGCTCTGTTTTTTTGGATTATGATTACTATTTACTGTTTGGAGATGATTTTCTGCTTTACTGGGTAATTTAGCAACGATCCCTTAGACAGCAGGTTCATGCACTCTGTGTTTGGAGTGATATGCTGCTCTGTTGCTCTGACACTGTTTCACCATAAGACTTTATCACCTCTAAACATGTTTTTCTTCTGAATATATTCTGATGTATTTGTATTCAAAGTGCAAATCTCCCATCCGACCAGAACAGGTACAGTGTAAGGTGGGTAGTATGCTTCCTCCTAGACTGGCGAACTCAACAGTATGCAGAAACCGGAAGTCGGCCATCTTGGCGGGGGCCCGCATCTGTCCGTATGCAGAACGACCTCTTGGCGATCAGCTGCGGACGAGGCAGCGATTAGATAAGCCCTGGCACCAGGCTAATCAAGGGGAGGCGTTCTGGTAGTACAAAAGGGGACGGAGATGGGTGAATACATCCTCTTACGCTGTGTTGTTTGTTTGTTTTTGTTTTACTCGCAGAGGATTAGGAACACAGGAGCTGCAGCCAAAAAGCCAGCATCACCACTCGAGCACCAACCTCACAGCACGTTACACAGCACTGTACTGCACCGAATCACACAGCAGAGCACAAGCAAGTACTGTACTTCACATTGCCACGCACAAGACTGCTGTGATGTGGATTGTTATTGTTTATTATTTGATGATTGAAAATTTGCTTTATACCCCATTACCATTCACCACCAGCAGTGGAGTAGTTCACCTTACTGATAATGCGGGCGGCTTTTTTATTGTTTTTTGCTGTGTCTGGACTGTCATGTTGTATATCTTGTTATGCCCTTGTTATAGTATTAAAGCAGCTGTTTGAGAATACCCTTACTGTAAAAACTACTGTAAACACAAAGAGCAATTGAGCTGCTTAACTTTCTAACTAAATTAATTCCCATCCTTTTTTTGATCCCAGCTATGTCCAAAGACAACAAGTGTCTGCCCTCCACATTATTAAATATAGTTGGTGAACTGGATCATGACCCAGCTTGATCACTAATGTTGCACTTCAGTCTGTGTCATCAGTAACCGCCACCTCCCTTTCATGTGCCCAATACCTGTTTTTGCCCAAGCGTGGTGTTGAATGCTTCCTCCTCCCCTGTCACTGTACCTGCTCTCTGCCCTTCCTCCTCCCCTGTCACTACCTACTCTCAGCCCTTCCTCTTCCCCTGTCACTGTACCTGCTCTCAGCCCTTCCTCCTACCCTGTCACTATCTGCTCTCAGCCCTTCCTCTTCCCATCACTGTACCTGCACTCAGCCCTTCCTCCTTCCCTGTCACTCTGCTCTCAGCCCTTCCTCTTCCCCTGTCATTGTACCTGCTCTCAGCCCTTCCTCCTCCCGTCACTGTACCTGCTCTCAGCCCTTCCTCCTCCCGTCACTGTACCTGCTCTCAGTCCTTCCTCCTCCCCTGTCACTATCTGCTCTCAGCTCTTCCTCTTCCCGTCACTGTACCTGCATTCAGCCCTTCCTCTTCCCCTGTCACTGTACCTGCTCTCAGTCCTTCCTCCTCCCGTCACTGTACCTGCTCTCAGTCTTTCCTCCTCCCCTGTCACTGTACCTGATCTCAGTCCTTCCTCCTCCCGTCACTGTACCTGCTCTCAGTCCTTCCTCCTCCCCTGTCACTGTACCTGCTCTCAGCCCTTCCTCCTCCCTGTCACTGTACCTGCTCTCAGCCCTTCCTCCTCCCCGTCACTGTACCTGCTCTCAGCCCTTCCTCCTCCCCTGTCACTGTACCTGCTCTCAGTCCTTCCTCCTCCCCTGTCACTACCTGCTCTCCTTCCTCCTCCCGTCACTGTACCTGCTCTCAGCCCTTCCTCCTCCCCTGTCACTGTACCTGCTCTCAGCCCTTCCTCCTCCCGTCACCGTACCTGCTCTCAGTCCTTCCTCCTCCCCTGTCACTGTACCTGCTCTCAGTCCTTCCTCCTCCCATCACTGTACCTGCTCTCAGTCCTTCCTCCTCCCCTGTCACTGTACCTGCTCTCAGTCCTTCCTCCTCCCCTGTCACTGTACCTGCTCTCAGTCCTTCCTCCTCCCGTCACTGTACCTGCTCTCAGCCCTTCCTCCTCCCGTCACTGTACCTGCTCTCAGTCCTTCCTCCTCCCCTGTCACTATCTGCTCTCAGCTCTTCCTCTTCCCGTCACTGTACCTGCATTCAGCCCTTCCTCTTCCCCTGTCACTGTACCTGCTCTCAGTCCTTCCTCCTCCCGTCACTGTACCTACTCTCAGTCTTTCCTCCTCCCCTGTCACTGTACCTGATCTCAGTCCTTCCTCCTCCCGTCACTGTACCTGCTCTCAGTCTTTCCTCCTCCCCTGTCACTGTACCTGATCTCAGTCCTTCCTCCTCCCGTCACTGTACCTGATCTCAGCCCTTCCTCCTCCCGTCACTGTACCTTCTTTCAGCCCTTCCTCTTCCCATCACTGTACCTGCTCTCAGCCCTTCCTCCTCCCGTCACCTCAGATCATCTTGCTCTCAGATCATCTGCTTTACCTGTCAGCATAACTGCTCGTGGCGTAATCTGCATAGTTGCTTCACTCTTAGTAAATGACTTATCTTATTAGCTTTTAACTTTCTTTTTGTCAGCCTTTGTCTCTTTCTCCCTTATTTCTCTCCCCTCTCTTTCTGAACTGCTCCATGTGCCTTAGGGTACACACGATTGTTGACTCAAGGATGTGGTAAACACGACCACCAATCATGCTCTACAATTAGGCAACAATACTTTAAGATAATATTATTTAAATAGTATAATAAAGATGGCAGTGCAAAGCTGGTTGGATAAATGAATGAATTGTATGAGGGAACGTGACTGAGATTACAATTAAGTATAAGCAGCCAGCACTCAACTTTGTTTTATAATTTATTATGCACATTTCAAGCCTATAATGCACATGCAAAAAATATGCAATTAGGAAACATGCAATATAAAAAAAATAATTAAATATATTTCAGAGAAACTTATTTCTATGAATAATAAAAAAGTGGTTTAGAGATTATTGTATACAAAATATATAACGGCTCAGAAAAATAACAATCTCTGGTTGGTTAAAAAGCATAACATGACAGTGTGTGTGTGTGTGTGTGTACATGTGTGTGTACATGTGTGTGTATATATATATATATATATATATATATATATATATATATATATATATATATATATATATATATATATATCTAGAAGTATTCACCCTTACCAATAATGTCACATGTTGTTGAATTACAAATAATGTGTGCACAGTTTTTCAAACTAACTTTTTTTTATTCAAAGCTGTAGTGCTAAACTGAACAGTGTTATATGAGGAGGAGGTTAAATGTCAGCAAAACTGGCAAAGAAAATGCATAAAATTAAATTTACTAGTTGTATAAATATTCAGCCCCTTAAGTCGGTACTTGGTAGAAGCACCTTTTGCAGCAGTTACTGCTATGAGTCTTTTTGGATAGGTCTCTACTAGCTTTGCACAGTAGGATGGTGAAATGTTTGCCCCTTCACAAGAAAATCGCTCCAGCTCTGATAAGTTTGTTGGGGATCGTCGATGGACTACAGTCTTCGAGTCTCACCATAAATTTGATTGGATTCAAGTCAGGACTTTGACTGGGCCACTCAAGAACATTTAATTTTCTTGTTCAACCACTCCAGTCTGGCTTTGGCTTTGTGCTTCGGGTCATTGTCCTGCTGAAATGTGAATTTCCTCCCCAGTTTCAGTCTTGGCTGACTCAAACAGGTTTTCCTCAAGGATTCGCCTGTACTTTGCACCATCCATTCTCCCTTCTATCCTGACAAGCTTCCCAGTCCCTGCTGAAGAGATGCATTCCCATAACATGATGCTGCCACCACCATACTTGACAGTTGGGATGGTGTTGACTGGGTCATGTGCAGTGTTGGGCTTGCGCCAGACGTAACACTTGGAATTTAGAACAAAAAGTTCAATTTTTGTCTCGTCTGACCGCAAAATCTTTTTCCACATGTCTGCAGTATCATCTACATGCTTTTTCGCAAACTCCATATGTGCTTTAAGATTAGGCTTTTTGAGTAATGGCTTCTTTCTTGCCACCCATCATATAGGCCAGCTTGGTGTAGGGACCAACTTATTGTTGATGTGTGAACATTGACTCCCATCTCAGACACAGAACTTTGCAGATCTGTCAAGGTCATTGTTGGCTTCAGAGTGACATCCTGAACCAATTTCCTGCCTGCCTGGCTGCTCAGTTTGGGAGGGTGACCTGACCTGGGTAGTGTCTGGGTGGTATGATGCAACTTCCACTTCTTAATGATGGACTTCACTGTGCTGAGAGGGAAAATCAGCGCCTTTTGAAATTTTCTTGTACTGTTCTCCTGCTCTGTGCCTCTCTATCACTTTATCCCTGACTTGTTTTGAAAGTTCCTTGGTCTTCATGGTTGCTTTGTTGGATAACTATGTGAGTTGTGGCTTGAAAGTCTTTATATACTTCAGTTTACTTAAACCACTTTGAGTACACACAGGCTGAAACCATTTCACTAATTTTGTGACCTTTTAAACAAATCCTTTGCACCTGAGCTGATTTAGGGCTGCATTCTAAATTCAAGTACTTAAACTGTTAAGTGGGTCTGCAAAAAGCTTAAGTTGTGAGAATATTTACTGAAAGTGCAATAGACACAAGTAAGCAGTTATTATTATTATTATTATTATTATTATTATTATTATTATTATTATTATTATTATTATATCTGAAACTGACAACAGGAATTTATTTTATTGTGCCAAAAGATCGACTTGCAAGGGATGAGTAAATCAGAAACGGTCCCAAAAACTGTTTTAGAGTCTTACCCTTACGCTTTCTTTGGAACCAAGAAAAGATGTTCTAACATTTTCTGAAATACCACTCGCTAGAGTACAACAGAATCAAAGATATGGCTTTTTGCTTTCTGTGGACAATATTTCGATCAGCTACAGCAAAGTATGCTTTATATGGGTTCCGGGACTGGACAGTTGCGTTAGAGAATGGAAGGGGACTCGCATAGCATAACAGCAGTTAGCAACATGCAGAAAATGTTCAAAAGTGGCAACATAAATTCCTATAGATCAACAGCTACCAGCACAATGCGTTCAGCATCTAAAATTAAGAACAAAAGAGCAGGTGATTAGGCATACATCACTGCTACCCTTGTCCGTTTTAAGACTGTCATTTCGAGGCTGTGATGAATCCAAGGATTCAAGTAACAAAGAGGTGTTTAGGAAGATTACTAGCAGTTGTAACTTTTCTGGAGTCATTAAACAGCTGTACACATTTCTGGAAAATTCTACCAAGAGTCAGGGCCTATTTCTTGCAGTGCAGAAAGAGTTTCTGAAAGACAGTGGCTCTCACTTTACCAAAACTCTGAGATCAATAACCACAACAAGATGGTCAGGCAGCATTGATAATGGCAAAGCTTTGTTTTCCACAACTGAGTTAGTTGTACAGACACTACAAAAAATTCGAGTTGATGGTGCATTTGACAGAGACACATTTGGCACAGCTCTAGCACTCGGCAAAGCTACTGACTTTGATTTTAGTTTTTATCTGATATAATTCTTTCAGTGACAGGTGTGATGCCCAAATATCTTCAGGCAAGTGACATGGACATGAGTACAGAAGCAGAAATGATTAAGGATTGCAAATCTGAATTAGAGACTAAAATCACATTAGACTTTTCAGAGTTGTGGGCTGAAATTGAACAGCTTGCTTAAAAAATACAAGCAGAGATTCAGGAGGAATGGAGAATAAGAAAATGGTCCAAAAGACTGGCTCACATGTGAAAAAGTGAAACTGTACTTGGTTCAAACGTTACAATTCACATCAAATTCTATTTTGCAACTCTAGATCTCTGCATTGAAAGCATCACTGAGAGGTTTAGCACTGAAGCATTGCCACTTCTGAAACATAAATAGCCTAAATCCTCCTTCAGTTGAAAAAAATCTGCAAACTGAGGCAGCTTGCTATATAGGAGATGTAGCGCTGCAGATTGCAGAGCAGGAATATAAACTTGTCATCCACAGAGTCACATCCATCTATGCCACTGAAAGACATTTATCTCTTTCTGAGCAAGAGTAACATGCTAGATGCATACAGCAAAATTATACCAGCTAATCCAGTTCCAGTGACATCTTGCAGTAACGAGAGAAGCTTTTTGGCTGTAAAGTTTGTGAAAAATTGTCTACGAACAACCATACCACAACATCGCTTGAATGATCTCATGGTAATTGCAGCTGAAGCAGGGAGGTTAGTTAGTAGACCTGGAGCGTGTTAGGGCGCCTTCTGGAATTTAACTGATAGACTCCAGGAGGTAAGAAAAAATACCATTGAATATTTATGTAGAACAGTTAAATAAACTACATGTAGATTTAAAAATACCAATAAATACCCTGCAAATGTGTATGAATGCATTAAATACCCACCATTGAAAACAAAAGTATTTGCTCTTTTGACTGTGCCCCTCTAAAAATTGTAGTTGCATGACACCCCTGGTCGTAATTATTATTAGTTATTAATATGTCTTCCTTTTTTAAATGCAGGTGGAAATGCTGTTATAGTAAAGCCTGTACAATCCAGCGTCATTTGGGACTGGAAAATTGTGCCAGATAAGACAGTGTGCTGGATTATAAAGTTATTGTCAAAAAAAAAAAAAAAATAAAAATAATTATATATATATATAATACTCCACCTAAAAAAGGTAAAATGACAAAACTATTTGAGCATTAAAAAAAAAAAAAAATTTTACTGTACATACAAAGTATTGCTTTTGTTTTGGTAAACGTTCAACATTTTTGATAAGCGCAAATTTTCTTTTATTGTGTGGGCGTTTGTTGCGTGGGCGTTTTTAGATATTTATTTCATTCATTTCAATAGGGATTTGGTCGGGACCCTAAAATCATGACAAATTATACAGAGTGCTAGTTTATAGAGGTGCTGGATTTACTGTACCATCCGCAAATTTTATTTTATCAATTCTGACATTAATAAAGAATACAAAATAAGTATTTCATGAAGTCAATATCAAGGGGATCATTTCAAATCTTTACTTTAAATCTGTATACAGTCTCAAAAAAGTGTGTGTGTGTGTGTGTGTGTGTGTGTGTGTGTGTGTGTGTGTGTATATATATATATATATATATATATATATATATATATATATATATATATATATATATATATATATATATATAATACACACCCTTGTAGGTGTTGAAATGTTGGACACATCAAAATCTATATTAAACTGCTTTACTATTAAAGTGGTTTTGCAAGAAATATAGTGCTTTACTTTTAAATAAGATACTGAGCATTTAAATTCCTGACTGGCTACATTCTCTGACTTCAGATTCATTTTATATTCACCCCTTTTTCACCATCTTGTTGTTATATCCCCTTTCGCACATTGTGACAAAGTGCCCGCCCCTGTGTATATTATCTGTTATATGTTGGTGTATAGTCATTGGTACACGGGATATAAACAGGTCTGTGTAACACGAGTGTTTAAATTGTATATTTGTATTTAGGCACGAGGATTGCACACTTCACGTGGAAGGAAAAAGTAATAATATGTGTGCACAGGGAATTGCACTTTATTAATTCACGTGCAGTTGTACCGAGACTCCAATTGAATGATTGATTAGCAATCGAGTCTTGGTACAGCTGTATAAAAGCAACATGTTTTCACCCACACGGGGTTGGGTGGTCGGTGAGTAGGGAACGGGAGAGAGGAGGAGAAACCAAAGAGTTTAATATCAATTGCTATTGCGTGCTGGTCGGACCAGCACGATACTTGTTTATTTAAAACTCACAGTGTTTGTTAGTCTGTTGATCTGCTCACCTTTTTGTTAAGTGTTAGTCCGTTTTTGTTTGTATATTTATTTTGGCGTAAAGTGCCTTGTCCTTCCTTTTGTCTGTTTAAAACCTTTTTATTTACTTCCTACAGTGTTACATTCCATGCTGTATTATAGGACCACTTCCTACAGTATCATGTTACATTCCATGCTGTATGGTATCTCTGTCCATACTTTAATTTTATTTTAATGATTAATAAACCACACATTTAAATGACCATATAAACCAGTTGTATTATATACCACAAGAGTTAACTAAGCCTTTAGTGTGTATGAAAGACAAAGTACACGTTTAACAATGAGAAAATACTTTGTTTTGGAGATCCAATTGTATCAAATACTGTAATATATGATGAACTGTGGAATATAATATTGATTCTAATAGGCGTGTCTGTGTAATGAGTTCATGTACTGAACATAATATATATATATATATATATATATATATATATATATATATATATATATATATATATATATATATATATATGATATATATATATATAATATATAAAATCAGTAGTCCCTAGAAGCAACAGGACATCTGTCAAAGAGGCAGGGTGCCATATTTTGATTGCTGGTTCTCAGACCACGACTGCATGATGAATATTATGAGACAGGTGTATTATAAGCTTAGCCGGAAACAGGTACATTCTTGGAAAAATAAAAGGCACCTGCCAAATAGGGGGTAAGCCTGTGAGTTGCTGTCCTATTATTAAGACTGGTTAAGCATGCCTAATCTGATTTAAAAAAAAAAAAATGTTTTATACATTATATTCCAGTAGCTTTACCAATTAAACCTGTAAGAAATGGTTGAACCCACATGACCCAGCCGGTGTCCCTGGGCACGTAAAAGCGCCTCATTGCAGCCATTGTGTGATGATTTGTGCATAATATAATATTCGCTGAATGACTTTAAAAGTAAAACAACACCACAACCATCAATAAACTACTCTTCTTGATAACCTGTGCCTGTGAAACTACAGTATAGGCTATGCTCTGCAGAGGAGAGAAGCCGCACTTCATCCCGCTGTCATCATTTTGGATCTCGCCGTGGCTCCTTCTAAATTTTGAAGATGATAGCAGAGCTGTGGATCAAATTTTACCAACAGGATTTGCAGATGCTCATAATACGTACCTGTGCATAACGAGCTGTTTTGGCTTGCATGCCTTGTATGACACTTATTTTATGAGTAATGCATGTTTAATACTGCACCATCAAAAACACTGTTATTAGGAATTTTTTGGGTTGTTGTGGGGATGGCTACCCTGGATCAAATCTTATCTTTCAGATAGATTTCAGTTGGTCCCTATTGGGGAGTCAAAATCTGAAAGGTCTGAAGTTGTCTGTGGTGTTCCACAGGGCTCTATTCTAGGTCATTTTTGTGATTTTCATTATATATGCTACTGTTAGGTGATATTATTCGCACACAAGGAGTGAACTTCCATTGTTATGCAGATGATACCCAGCTAAAGCCAGGAAATACTTCTGCTGGGGAATTACTTGCTGCTTATCTTGCAGACATCAAGTGTTGGATGTTTCAGAATTATTTAATGCTAAATTCAGATAAAACAGGTTATGCTAGCGGGCTCTCAGAACCAACAAAAAAAAATGTGGGATTACATAATCTTGACAGTAGTTATTTCTCATTAAATCTTAAGCTATAAATCTGGGGGTCATCTTTTATCCTGATCTATGATTTTGAAGCTTATATTAGGGAAGTTACAAAGTATCTTTTTACCATTTGAGAAATATAGCCAAACTTAGACCGATTATTTCTGTATCTGATTCCAAGACACGAATGCATGTGTTTCATCTAGAATTAATTACTGTAATGCACAACTCTCTGGTAACCCAAAAGGTGTGGCGTCTCGCTTACAGTGAGTTCAGAATACCACCGTTAGAATGGATTAGAACATATTACCTGTTTTAGCATCCTTCACTGGCTCCCTGAGCAGTATAGAATATATTTTAAGAATGTGCCTCTAAAGCCCTAAATGGGTTAGCACCTAGTTATTTGCAGGAGTTAATGACTGTATCATCCAAATCGCAGTAATACAGTATTGCCAAAATAACAACATATACAACTAAATGCAAAAAGCGCAACCTCGCAATAATGCATTAAAGGTTCAATAGAGCCAGATTTTGTCCTGTATTATTAAGTTTGTTTAAAATAATGATTAATAATAAATTGCACTGTTGTTCTCATAGTAGTGTATCTTACTGTTTGATGAATCCTATTATTTGACTTGGATAAAGGCTTTTGCTAAATGTTCACAATAATAATAGTAACAACAAAAATACTCTGTCACCTGTCACTCTGTTTCAAAATCCTTTCTTTGCTTTCTGATGGAAGACTACAGTCAAGGTCCGAGAAGACAGATTGAATCTGAACCAACCTGATTGCCCATTATTTTAACCAGGCAAATTCCTGTGATGCAATTTGAAGTTTTCTCCCTGAGTTGCAAATATAAGCCTCCAGGCGCTCAAGTACAAATTAAAGCACCAAGGACTTAGCCGGCAACTAAATTATGCATCTCAAAGAGACATAGTAGCTGCAATAAGAAATGAACTAAGAGGTCCTGGGATACTGTTTGGGTACAGAACAATGTGGCAAGTGCTGAAACAGAAATATAGGTTCAATGTCAACAGGAAGACTGTTATGCAAGTACTTCCACAGCTTAACCAAAGAGAACATTGTTTAAGAACAGCCAGGCGTTTTGTTCGAAGAGTACACCATTCCCTGGGTTCAAATTACATCTGGCATGCAGATGGGTATGATAAGCTGAAACCTTTTGGATTTTCAATCAGTGGTTGCATTTATGGCTTCTCTCGTCGTCTAATGGCTTACATGTGGACCAACCAACAACAACAACCCAGCTGTCATAGCTAGTAATTATGTCAACTGTATAAAAAGAGAAAACACAATTCCACTGAGGCTCAGAACCAACTGTGGTACAGAAAATGGTACCATGGCAGCAATTCAGTGTATGTTAAGAAAGCATCAAAAATGAAATGAAAAATTAAAATCATGTACATGAAATTAAATTAAAATGAAAAAAAAAGACAGCTACTGTTATTACAATTTCTCAAATTATTATTATTATTATTTTTTTTTTTTTTTTAACAGCTCAATTTTGGATGGACCTTTTTGGAGACATGCGTGATTTTGGACTATTCAATGGGAGCCATGAACATCAATGTATGTTACACTACTGTTTTATGAACTTACTCCAGAATGATGTAAATGAACGCAGACATCTTTGGAATCTCCATCGAATAAGACCTACAGGACTGCCACTCTGTCCTGGGGTGATTCCAAATGAAATGTACAGACTGCTAGAAAGGTAAAAAATAATAATAATAAACGCACAAAACTGCATTGCAAGTAAAAGACTTTATTACATATCCTCATATTATAACTGTAACTTACAGCACTCTCATACTGTTAATTAAGTCATGTTCCGTCAATTGATTATGGAGGTTCATACTACACATTTTCTTATTACATGGTTTTCAGTTCTGTGCTGTAGTGTTAAGTAGGTGGTTTTCCTGAAAGTCAGTTTTTAGTGGGTAATTTTTAAGATAAATGATTGGGCTAGAAGAAGATTTAAAAGAGAAAAAGTTGGTGATACAATTTGTCTGTCAACATGTAACATTTTATCCAAATCTACTTCTCTTTTAGGCATGTCTCAAGTCTACAAAGTTAAGTTAAATATTGCAGTATTATTACCTAAAATGTTGTCACAATATTATTTTTTGATCATTTGTTTTATTTAGGTAAAGGGGTTGTCACAATAATAAGATGTTTTTGCTCTGTGACTTGCTCTTTTAGGGCTCTATTCCGTCAGCTACAAAAAGCCTTATGAAAATATCACTTGCAAATGTGTACAGTGCCTCTCAAAAGTATTCACCCCCTTAGACTTTTCCACATTTTACTGTGTTACAATATGGAATCAAAATGGATTTAAGTAGGAGTTTGCCACTGATCAACACAAAAAAAAAGTCCATAATGTCAAAGTGAAAAATAAAATCTACAAATTGTTCTAAATTAATTAATTAGTGCTGAAAGTACAAATGACTTGAAACACTTTTTTTAAATGAACATGTTGAACAATTAACAATACTACTTTACAGCCTAGCCAGGTCTATGACCTATGTGACACATGACAACCACTTCCAACAGGTTGATTTAGTTTTGGAATCTTGTGAAAATAACTACATTGTTCCAGGTTTATTATATTGTAAAGAAAATGTTCCAGATCATACACAGTGCTAATTGTAACACTGAATACAATAGTGAATAAGCAAGTGCCCCTAAGGCCAGGACCTAATAATGACTTATTTCAGTACAGCCTTCCAGTAAATTTAACAGTATTTAAAAACAATCTCAATATTTCAGGTTGGTTTGTATTTTTATTGTTACTAATATTGATAGTGATACCTTTGTATGACAACTGCATTTCGTTTGATGATGTACCATTCGAGGAAGTCATGAATCAGTTTTTCCTTTTCTTCTAAATTTTTCATTACTCTCGTGCAGCCAGCAAGATGAAAAACAACAGCATGCCTTTCAAGTGTTGCCATTTCTTCCACAGATTTTGAAATGTCGACCTGAAAGGATTTACAAACTCTCAACATACTACAGTGGTCTAATATTTTAGAAAATAACATACACTACTTTCCAAACAGTTTAACCACAGGACGGTTATTGAGAAAATAATGTTTACCTGTAATGCTTTTCATAATGTATTTCACAGATTTATGTTTAACTTACTTTTGAAAGGATACTTTTAATTTCTGAGTCATCTACATCATTAATGAAAGCGTGGAAATCATCAATGCCCAAGATGTGTTTGAGGAGGTCTGTAGACAGAGAACTTGGTGAAGGAGCTCCATGTACCAGTGATACAGCAATTACTCTCCCAGCCATAAAATACTCGTCATTCCTCTCGCCTGACAAAAACAAATATGCAGTGCCTCAAGCACAAAACCAAACTATGGCATTCACAAAGCCATTTGTTGAAAAGTGCACATGATTTATGTAAGCCTAGTTCAGTATTGTACACAACAGCAGTAATTTAAACAGTTGGGTCGTTTTCTACCTACTTGTTTTTTCTCTATGTTACCATTTATCACACCACTGTCTCACATGCATGAGTTTAAATGAGACGTTCTAAGTCACCATACTCACTACCATCCTTCTGCTGTTGCACTGCTTTTGTATTTGTGAAGAAATTCCTTAACAGTACACGTTTTCATGAAATGTACATGTTTAAAGTTATAATACATTACCTGTTACATCGTACTTAAGAAACCTTTGAGCTTCACGTCATTCAAATATCTGATGTTTCTTTCTGTAACTGTTCCATTAGAAGGCCAAGAAACTCGCTTTGGTCCTCCTGCATCTATTCCTGCCTCAGTGACTCCAATGTCATCAGTGAGTTTTACCATGATGGAGTTCTGTGGTTCATAATTGCTTCTACGGAAACCCTGCATTGTTCCATCCCAGGCTCTATTTATCACAAAGCGACTGCAAGCAGCATTGTTGACTTGAAGGGATAAGTCTGCTATAATGTCATCAATTGTAATGTGGCTTTGCAGAGGTCTAATAAAAAAATCTAATTAGTTACAAACAGTGGAATTCCAGTGTTCTGAAAAACACAGTTGCAGTGAATTCGATCACAGTCGGCCGTCCTCAAAACGCTGAGGAAGGCCGGCAGTGGTCATTTTCTTTTCTTATTTCATCAAAATGAAAGACTTAGAGACTTGATATGGTTCTTTGCCATTATTCTTTAGTGTGGACATTCAAGCTTTCATACAGTTTAGGCACCATAAGGTATGCACCTGTTCTTTGGATTATGATCAATCCTTTTGAAGTAAGCGCAAGAGTCTGTTACAATAAATTGCACAAGGGCAGAATTTCTGAACTGAAATGTTACCAAATAAAAAATATGTTGACCTTGTTTTAGTTGAAGAGTAATGCTTTTGTTCTTTAATTCTCTGTAAGTAGGTTTTTCTTTTTTTCTTACCATACACCCCTTAAGTGTAATCTTAAATATATAAAAAATAATAATACAAATTCTGCCAGGTTTCAGTCCAAGCAGCAGAATAACTGACTAATTTAGCTGTGTTGACAAACTTTATCAGTGAGGATTTCAAAGAAAAATTATGCAAAACATTTATACAGGTTGATCAGGGAATACGTCATAGCCTACCTATAGCAAATATTGCTATGCTTTTCTTGGTGCCCTGTGTCTATGGACTGAGATGAAGATGCTTGTTCTAAGCCTACCTCAGCCTGACCTGGAGTACTTTGTTGCAATGGCTTTACAAAAAAAGGATGACAAACTGAAAAAAAATGAAAGTGGTCTTTCAGGTTTTATTGAGTAAATACGTATTATTTTAAATATTATTACATTACATTCTACCTTACATACCTGCAATTAGTCTAAAAACTAGCCTGGGTTATGAAAGAAAGCATTTTGAAAATTATCTTTCAAACACCTACAGCAACATCAACAACAACAAAGCGTGTCATCAAATCAAAAAGAAAACACAAGCCATTAAAATCAACAACAGCAAAGTGTGTCATCAAATCAAAAAGAAAACACAAGCCATTAAAATCAAGTAAACCAAATATCATATTAAAATATTTCTGTGTTTTATTATAAATACATAGCTTACCAGAGTATCTTCCAGAATGCTGCTCTCTGGCAGTTTCAGTACCAACTTCATTGTCAGGGTTGTCTGATATTTCAACAGGGAGGTTGTCTGTAGAAATACACAAACATACAATATTTAATCATTTTCACATTTGTTACCAATGCATGTTATAAGATTAATGTCAATACATAATCAATCTATTTACCATTCCTGATTAATTCTCCCTTGGACTCTTTGTATGCTTGAAGCTTAAAAATCTCTTGGGTGCCCGTTATCACATTTACTTTAGTGCCGTCGGGGTAGAATAAATCGTAATCGTCATCTCGGAAATTTCTATCAAACACTTTGTGTTTTGCAACAGCTGCATTCAATATTTCATCATAAGTTGCCTCAGCGGAGATTTCCAAAGGCAGTGCAGATCCCTGTGTTAGTTTTAACTCTCCTTCGCTACTGGACATTATTTTGAGGGTGATCTAAGTAAAACAATAAACACTTATTTTCCAGTACTTGAAATTCTATTGCAACAGTATAGCCTTACTGCATATCGATTGCTTCTTTCAGTATGACTACTATCCTATTGCGAGAGTATAGCCTTATTATTACGCTATTCCCGAATTCTCGTCAAGCTGGAGAGCTCTTTGTGCCTTTGAAGCGCCGGTGCAGGTTCTCTAAATGTGCACTACTACGTTTTAGGCTTCCTTTAGTAGCGTAGTGCGCCGATCCTTGGTAGAATATATCCTGCTCTTTCTGATCTGGCATAGGTACGTCACAGGTTTTTACTTTTTGCAACAGCTGGCATTCAATAATAACAATAAGTTGCGCAGCGAGATATTCCAAGGCAACTTTCTGTCATACCCGGTTGCCAACTCTCCTCTTCGCACTGGAAAAACATTTATTTTGTAGGGTGATCCAGTTAAGTACGTACATCTAAACACAGTATTTGTGGTCCCAGTACTATGAAATCTTATTGCAAAGTACATAGCTTCCTGCAAAATCGATGCGTCTCTTCAGATGACTACTCTACCTATTGCGCGATGTATAGCCTTGCGGATCTATATGACTGTATAGTATAGCCTTACTGTATATGGATTGTTTCTTTCAGTAATACTACTTTTCTTCCCCATAATAAATGCCTTACCATAATTCTGTATTAGTTTTTTGACCACCACAGTACTGCAGGGGAGACCAGGGCTGGTTGTCACACTTTTTACTCTTTATCATTTTCCTCAATCTGGTTACATGATGTAGGTTCTGTTCCTCGCCATATTGAAGAATAACTCTTCACATAAAACCATTGCTTTTTATTTCAGCATAATATTTAGATCATATTTAGACGGTTGAAAATGCGTCGGTCCACCTGTGACAACATGCCCCATACTGGGGTTGGTTGTCACAACGTATGTTTTGCTTTTACAGTAGACAATAATTTTTTTTGTTTTATTGAAGAATAACATCTTCACATAGTTTGATACTGTGTACAATGACAGCAAAGTTGTATTTTTTCTTTTTATGTGAACACAACTCCTCTTTAACTCCTTTTCCCTCTGTTTCCTCACATCTGTTACCTGATACCATGTTCTGGTTTCCTCAGCCATAATAAGTTAAAATAAAAATTGATAGTTTTATTTATGTCAGCCAACAGCGCACTATTTAATCCTTTATTTAGACGTTGTAATGCGTCGGGTCACCTGGACTCAACATGACCCATCCCCAGACGTGGGTTAGGTTCTGTCTCAAACGTGTTGGTCTTGCTTGGTACTAGTACAACTTTTATTTTTGTTTGTGCTTTAAATAACAAGGGTGAAAGGATTTTTTAGACAATAATTTTTTTTTTTTTTCTTTAAATAACATAAAGTTTCTACTGTGTACAATGACACAAAAAGTTGTATTTTTACTTTTTATGTGAACATAAAAAATACAGACCTACATACATTTGAAATGTTGACCCATGCTACAAAATAATACCATAGCCTCCACAGAACCAGAGGACAAACAGTAGATAATTTAAATAAGCATTACGTATCCCACATTTTGGCGTGATAAAAGTAGAAAGAAAAAATAGACTTCTTCCTATAGGATTTACATGTGACAACCAACCCCAACCAACATGACAACACTGTGTAACAAAAAACATTTCTTTTTTTTTGTTCCTGGGTAGTAAGTGTTATTTCCTAATTGCTTATGCCTCAAAAGTATAGAAAATGGCTAATATTCCCCACAAACTTTGCTTTTGTGACCAGGACAGTGATATTTCAAAATATCACTATTTCCAATGGGAAAATGGGCAAATGTGTGTCTTTTCGTTCACATAAAGACAGAAAAAAACAACATATGAATCCAAATTAACATGTATTTATACTAAAATAATACAAAAATGACTACAAAAGATTTAGAAGTGAGTAGTTTTTTGAGATTTACAATTATACTGTATTTACAGTTTCTATACTTTTGAGGCATAAGCAGTTAGGAAATAACACTTACTACCCAGGAACAAAAATTGTGTTACATAGTGTAATTTAATTCTCTCAGTAGTACTGGGAGAATCTACTGGTTTTGTTTTTACACCAAAAGTTAGACAGTATCTGGTTCTATTTAACATGGCCATAACAAGTACCATAAAAGTGCCATAGAACATGCCCATATACCTTAGTTACTACAGTACAGTGGTGTCAAAAATACTGTGGTACAGTACTATGGTAAAGTATGGAAAAATGTACTATGGGTTACTTTATAATTGAATTACAAGATAACTTATGGCACATAGCTGCATTTATTTTATTATGATATGCTGTATATGTCCCTATGATGCATAGGCCTACATATATTTAAGAAGGTAATTAAACTGGATACCGTCACAGCTTTTGTTTTCAGGGTTTTCTTTTAGAAAACAATGTTCTTTCTGTTACTTTTCTGTTGCAGAATTTTAAAAATTCAAACAGAGTTTCAGATTTTGGCTTGACCTCTGCTGTAAAGTTAAATTGAAGAAAAATAAAATAAATAACTACACATCATAATATGTATGGGTGTCCTCATGAATAAGCCTTGTATTTAGAAATTGCTTGAATTACCTTCTTTGGCAGCACCTGTTGAAGTGTCCGCTTCAGTGTTTGGTAAGAAATCTACCTTCTTTCCACACCAACTGCAGAACGCTGGTCTGGTTCCCAGTTCTTGACCACAAAATGGGCAAAACATTCTGAAGATTGAGTAGTGATGGCGGTGGGCAATGAAATTCAAGCTTTGGTAGGTTTATTCAAACTTAAAAAAATGGTGCAGTCAATACGTACAGGAAATAATTGTGAGCATGCAAAGCACAAGCATAATTCCATCACAACTAACATTAGCCTGAATGGATGAATGAGCTCGTAACAATCACGTATTGGTAATAGTTTGAAAGCAGTTTGAGGGCTGCAAAAGAAACTAAACTTCAAAAAAAAAACCTCAACATGGTCTTCAAGCCAGTAATCTGTGACACCTGCTTGATGTGGGAAATCCGAGAAAACCCAGCGGAGCTAAACCAAGTGTGCGTAAAGTGCCGTGCGATCAAGGATTTGCATAAACTAGTAAGTATGCTAGAAATGGAGCTGGAAGAAGTGAGACAGCAACAGGATCTTGAGGAACTGGCACACCCACAATTCATGGAAGTCTGCATCACCCCTAACAGACTGAAAGCCACCAGGGAGATAGAAGGTCAGAACAGCTGGGTTCAGGTAGGCAGAAGCAGGGAAAAAAAGAAACTTCGTCAAACACAACCACCAGAAATCAAAACAACCAACAGATTTGAGTCACTTCAGAATTTTGATGAGCAGAACCAACAACAAGAGAATGAAAGGAACAACATCCAGGATCCCATTGACAGTGGTGACCAGACAGCAAAAAGAAGGGAGGTCATGATTGTTGGGGACTCCATATTGAGAAACACAGCAAGTTCAATTCACAGTTTGGACCCCCTTACTACAACAGTGTGCTGCCTTCCGGGAGCCTCGGTCAAGCACATCACTGAGAACGTGGACAGGCTCCTAGAATGAACAGGAGACGACCCGGTAGTAGTCGTCCACATCGGTACAAACAACATTGGAAGAGACAGACCAAAATCCCTGCAAAACAAATTCAGAGAGCTAGGAAGGAAATTAAAAGAGAAAACCAAAACTGTGGTATTTTCTGGTATACTACCGGCACCTTGCAAAGGACCATATGGACAGCTGGAAATAATTAATCAAAATGCGTGGCTGAAGACGTGGTGCACACGGGAAGGCTTCACCTATCTTGATCATTGGACCACATTCTACAACAAGGACTATCGGTATAGACGGGATGGACAGCACTTAAATAACAAGGGAACCAGTCTACTTGGAGACAAGATCCTCGAGCAGGTTCAGAAGCATTTAAACTAGAAAGGAAGGGGGGAGAAATCAACAAAAAAACAGAAGGGAGACCACATCAAAACAAGAACAACAACTCAGGTAAGACAACCATTAAATGTATTTATCTAAATGCTAGAAGTATCAGAAACAAAATTCTAGAACTTGAAGCTACTGCACTAACAGGTAACTATGATGTGATAGGTGTTACAGAAACGTGGTTGTCTGAGAGTGATGGGGACAAATATAATATTTGTGGGTATACACTGTATAGGAAAGACAGGCAGGACAGAAGAGGAGGAGGGGTAGCGCTATACATAAGAAACAGTCTTGAAGCCCAGGTGTTAAACCTGGACAAAGAAAATAAAACCGAATCAATATGGGTCAGAATAACAGACAAAAATTCAAAGGGCATAATAATAGGTGCATGCTATAGACCGCCAGATTCAGACGGTGAGCAAAATAATCTGTTATACAATGACATTAGAAATGCGTGTAGCAAAGGAGAAGTCATACTAATGGGGGATTTCAACTTCCCCCAAACAAAATGGGAAAACCCGGTGGGTAGCGCGAAGGATGAAATAGAAATGGTGGAAATGACAAATGACTGCTTCCTAACACAATTTGTCAAGGCACCGACTAGAGGGGAGGCATGCCTTGATTTAGTCTTTTCAAATAACGAAGATAGAATAACTAAAACAGAGGTCAGAGAACCACTGGCAAACTCAGACCACAACATGGTCTCATTTGAAGTGTTTTTTAAATCCCCAAAAGTAATGACTAAAGCTAAGGTTTACAATTTTAGAAAAGCAAACTATGAAGGTATGAAACAGAGACTAACAGAAGTAGATTGGAGTAAAATAGAGAAAACACCCACAGAAGAAGGATGGTTGTTCTTCAAAAATGTAGTACTAGAGGCGCAAAACAATTATATCCCTAAAGTAGACAAATCTAAATGTAAAACTAAATTGCCAAAATGGTTTAATAGATCAATTAAAAAAAATATTCAGCGAAAAAAGGCACTTTACAGAGCATTAAAAAAGGACCAAAAAGAAAGTACGCAGAAAGAGTACACAGAACTGCAAACACAAGTCAAAAAGGAAGTTAGAAAGGCCAAGAGAGAAATAGAAATGAACATTGCTAAGGGAGCTAAAACCAATTCCAAAATGTTTTTCCAATATTACAACAGCAAGCGAACATTCAAAGAGGAGATTAAATGTTTAAGAGATACAAATGGCAAAATCGTAGATGAAGAAAAAAAAATAGCAAATATATTAAATGATTACTTTTCACAAGTTTTTACAAAGGAAGATACTGACAACATGCCCCACATGTCATCCAGTTCCTATCCAGTTTTAAATAACTTTAGCATAACTGAGGCAGAAGTGTTAAAGGGACTAGGAGCTCTTAAAATAAACAAATCCCCTGGGCCGGATGAGATCCTCCCAGTAGTACTCAAAGAAATGAAAGAAGTAATTTACAAACCGCTAACCAAGATCATGCAGCAGTCTCTTGACACAGGGGTGGTACCGACAGACTGGAAAATTGCAAACGTAATACCGATCCACAAAAAGGGAAACAAAACTGAACCAGGTAACTACAGACCAGTAAGCCTGACTTCTATTATATGCAAACTTATGGAAACTATAATAAGATCCAAAATGGAAAATTACCTATATGGTAACAGGGTCCTGGGAGACAGTCAACATGGTTTTAGGAAAGGGAGATCGTGTCTAACTAACTTGCTTGATTTTTTTGAGGATGCAACATCGATAATGGATAATTGCAAAGCATATGACATGGTTTATTTAGATTTCCAGAAAGCTTTTGACAAAGTCCCACACAAAAGATTAATTCTCAAACTGAACGCAGTAGGGATTCAAGGAAACGCATGTACATGGATTAGGGAGTGGTTAACATGTAGAAAACAGAAAGTACTGATTAGAGGAAAAACCTCAGAATGGAGTGTGGTAACCAGCGGTGTACCACAGGGATCAGTATTAGGTCCTCTGCTATTCCTAATCTACATTAATGATTTAGATTCTGGTATAGTAAGCAAACTTGTTAAATTTGCAGACGACACAAAAGTAGGAGGAGTGGCAAACACTGTTGTAGCAGCAAAGGTCATTCAAAATGATCTAGACAAGATTCAGAACTGGGCAGACACATGGCAAATGACATTTAATAGAGAAAAGTGTAAGGTACTGCACGCAGGAAATAAAAATGTACATTATAAATATCATATGGGAGATACTGAAATTGGAGAAGGAATCTATGAAAAAGACCTAGGAGTTTTTGTTGACTCAGAAATGTCTTCATCTAGACAATGTGGGGAAGCTATAAAAAAGGCTAACAAGATGCTCGGATACATTGTGAAAAGTGTTGAATTTAAATCAAGGGAAGTAATGTTAAAACTGTACAATGCACTAGTAAGACCTCATCTTGAATATTGTGTGCAGTTCTGGTCACCTCGCTATAAAAAAGATATTGCTGCTCTAGAAAGAGTGCAAAGAAGAACGACCAGAATTATTCTGGGCTTAAAAGGCATCTCATATGCAGACAGGCTAAAAGAATTGAATCTGTTCAGTCTTGAACAAAGAAGACTACGTGCTGACCTAATTCAAGCATTCAAAATTCTAAAAGGTATTGACAGTGTCGACCCAAGGGACTTTTTCAGCCTGAAAAAAGAAACAAGGACCAGGGGTCACAAATGGAGTTTAGACAAAGGGGCATTCAGAACAGAAAATAGGAGGCACTTTTTTACACAGAGAATTGTGAGGGTCTGGAATCAACTCCCCAGTAATGTTGTTGAAGCTGACACCCTGGGATCCTTCAAGAAGCTGCTTGATGAGATTTTGGGATCAATAAGCTACTAACAACCAAACGAGCAAGATGGGCCGAATGGCCTCCTCTCGTTTGTAAACTTTCTTATGTTCTTATGTTCTAATATTAATAATAAACTGTGGCTCTTAAATAAACACAAGGCTCTCGGTAGGTTTTTGACACAGTCTCTCAATTATGTTTTATGTATACAAAACTAAGAAAACCATGATAAAATCTATCTCTATAGAACCTTTTTTTTCAATTAGCGCAGGGTTGCCCTTTTTTCATTTAGTTGTATATGTTATTATTTTGACAATACTATTACACATTGTCCTATATGGGAAGCTTTATAGTAGAAAAATACAAAAACAAAGGACAAGCAGCCTAAATATGACACCCGAAGAAGGCAGTTTTAGACTTATAGGACTTATATTATAGACTTATATAGGAATCAAGTCCCAAGGGGAACATGCATACGCGTATCTGAACCGAAAGCGTTTCCACTCCCTCAACGTGCAAATGACATCAGATTGCAAAATCACCAGTGTTGTGTCACGTTTCCCGGAATCATGCCATGACTCTTATATTCTGCAGCAAAGTCCCTTCTAAGCATTTGGCAGAGAGGGACGCCTTGGCACTGGTCATCTCATTGGTAAGTGTATGTGTGTTTAATACTTTATACATCATGTTATATCAGTACTGTTATGTAATACGTGTGGTAACTGTTAAGCTGATTTATATATATTTTCTCCGTTCCTCCTGTGACAGTGGTTGTTCTCTCCACCACTGGCTTTTAACACCTGTGAAAGATCCACAGACCGAGGCGAAGGGACTCTACAATTGTGCCGAAGCTGCAGTGTTGTAGAGAGGACATTCAGGCTCCTTAAAGTGCGTTTCCGTTGCCTGGATAGATCAGGTGGCACCCTACAATACAAGCCCTCAAAGTGTGCTCGCATCATCATTGCATGTTGTGTACTTCACAACATTGCATTATCCTGTGATGTAAAGTTGCCACAAGAGGCCAACATTCCCCAGCAACTGGCATGATCCCGGTGATGAGGGAGCAGGAGGTGATGGGTCTGAGGGTGAGGAGGATGTGGGAGCCTATTCCTCCCTATGTAGCCTATGTAAACCAAAATAAATTTTATTAAACTGCAATATTTTCTGCTATAACATTTTTATTTTTTTTTTATTTGGAGGGATTTTTCCATCTCAGAAGAGGTCTTCCAGATATTTAGGGGCCACCTCCTCTTCATCTTAATCTCCAGCCCCTGCCCCTTCCCCTTCTGGAGGACATGGCTTCAGGCGGAAGTAGAGGCTTCTGGGCAGAGGTTTGGGGGAATGGAGCAGTGTGTTCTTGGCAGTCCTGGACAAATCTGACAGGAGCAGGTGGACAGGCAATGTGCAAGGGTGTGCGTGGGGTGTAGTGATCAGGGCATGGTGTGTGTTTGGAGGCAACTGAAATATTGCTAGTCATCACTGGAACTGGGACGTGCATAGGTACAGGTGTTGAGATGACATGATCCACATACCTATGTACATCTGCAGCTAACAATTGCAATATTCCAATTTCCTCCTTGTGCATTGTAAGTATTTGCTCCTGTCTGTCCAGGATGCTTGGCAGGGTGGGGGCCAGGTCATCTTCTGGAGGTGGACCCCTGCATCTGGAAGTGGAAGCAGTGGAGGTGTCCATGGGTGGCACTGTGGGTCTTGTTGGTGTTTGTGGCTGCCCTCGTTGCTGATGGTGTCTGAGTCCACAGTATCACACTTATCGGTCTGTGGCAGGGTGCCTGAATGTTCCACCAGAGGTGGCTCTGGCCCTATATGACAGACCAGACAGTTTAATGTTAATGTTTGTGCAGGGAATGCATGCATGTTTCACTCAGCATACTTGTGAATAGTTACTCCCCAGAACATAGGTTTTATGTATGCATGTATGTGTGTGTGTGTGTGTGTGTGTGTGTGTGTGTGTGTGTGTGTGTGTGTGTGTGTGTGTGTGTGTAGACTGAAATCAAATCCTCATTGTGATGATTACTATGTCTTACCATATACCGGCCTTGGCACCTCAAGTGAGAGAAAGGCTCTGCACACTGAAGAGCTCAGCCCATCTCTCCACTACCTCTGCCATGATGATGTCTTCATCCTTTCTGCTGAACCGCACCCGTTTTCTTTTGCACTTGGGAAAGAGATGTATTCTACATTAGTATCAACTGAATAAGGTATAATAACAGGATTTTGCATATAAGGTGTGTACCACCAAACTCCTGCTTATAAGTAAACTAACCCTGTACTGTATTGGAATTGTAACTGTGTGGAACTGGCTGTATTAGAACTCGATTTGCTTATAAAACAAAATTGATTGTATTGTTACAGCCTGGTCTACTACATATTTATTCTCAAGTGTTGTATATAAGGTGCCTTGCTGGATAATTGCATTAGTCACACTACTGCGACTGCTAATAATAAAATCAACACGATATAAACCAAGGTCATATTGTAGGTTATGCTAGCTTTACAATATCACCACTTGATTCTGATTGCACAAAAATATGTATTCATGTGTTGGTTTTGTTCTCATTAGCGTCTTGTACACATAAATATAACCTATACAACAATAAACATCTACAAAACAGCCTGTTCAATTGCATAAAACATAAACAACCTTGTAAACATAAAACCAGAAAACAACTGTGTAGAAAAACACACACAAAAAATACTACTACTAAAATAATAATAATATATATATATATATATATATATATATATATATATATATATATATATATGTGTGTGTGTGTGTGTGTGCGCCAGGGTTTTGCGTGTATATTAATTATTTCATAACCAGACTCTTACCCCTCTGTTTGTTTTCAATAGCGTTCTTCCTGTTTATGCCTCTTTTGGAAGATCTGGCACGTAAGCTGTGATTGCTCGATTGCTGCTGTTTTGTGCCTGACTACTTTTGCTTCCCAACCGAGAGCTATCCATCTCCGCCCCTTTTGTGGATTGGAAATGGCTAGTTTTGGTTTCGGGAAAAAGAAAATGCGATATGGAAACTAGCGATATTATCGCATAAACACTGTTTCGAAAGAGCAGTTGGGGTTTTATTTGGTCCAGCTCTTAGTGGGTTTTAATGTAACGTTGAAATTTCAGCTTTTTAACATTTTTTTTTTTTTTTTATGTACTGTTTTTTAATATGCTATTTAATATATAGCAGTTGTGTGTGTGTGACATGCCTGGGGGACTTTATACAAAGGTATTGTGTTGTGTAAATCTAAATGCTTTTTAAATGTACTATACAGTGCTTTGTGATACTTCTGTATGAAAAGAGCTATATTAGTGTAATAAATACATAACTAAATACCATGTTGAAGTGAGGATGTCCAAATTCAGGATTCAGGTAATGTACAGCTATGGCCAAAAGTTTTGCATCACCCTATAGAATTAACTAATTTTGCTTATGAAAGTAAAATGGAACCTACAGAAAAATATTAATATTGAATTACATGCTGCTTTGTAGTTTTCCATATACTTAATGAAAAACTAAAATTGCTATATGTGACTGTGGAAGGGTGGTGGGTAATTCACTTGACACGGAAGACAGAAAAGTGTAATTGAAACACCGCACAGGTGCCCAGTTTAATTAATTCAATTCTTCCGTTCAATTATTTATTTTAGCCTGCAGAGGGTGCTGTTGTCTGTGGCTTGACTATCAGCAATAATAGACAGGACCACGGGAATACCAATGCAGGTAGACAATCAAAGTGCGGGTACACTCACAGGTGCTCAATAGAATAATCAAAACATAAGGCGAAAGAAAAAGGAAAAATTAAACACAGAAATAAAACTACAAAATAAAGGTGCTGCACTCAGAGGCATTAGCCTGACCGTCGCTATCCACTCGGCCCGGGTCTCCGTTCTACGCTCCCTCTCAGCCTGCTTCCTATACATGTACAGGGTCTGCCCAAGGTTTCCCCGCTAATAATATTCTTTTATTTTCTTCTCTTTGGTTTATTTATTTTTCCAACCATTCTCGGTCTTGGAGCTGAGCTTCCTCTAGCTCGTAGTTTTTCAGGGGTAGACCTGAGGGAATCACAGAGCATTATTTCATAGGTGCAGCAATCCCCCAAAGCCCGCCCTTGAGCCACTCAGAGAGAGGGAAAGCCCACACACCCTCTTTTCCACCTCTCCGTGTCAATGCCGTGACTGACAGACGGATCTTACAAGGCTGCTGTGAGAGAAATTTATGTATTCTAATATAATTCTATATTTTTCTTGTATGTGCTGAGCTCTCCCTGCATCCTTTCTGTCATCTCCCCTCACCCAACTTAAAATGCAAGCTTCAAAATAAACTAAGAAGCCATCTGCAGATCTGCTAGCCAGGGCATGGAAGAGATTAACAAGATTGTGTTGACTAGATAAGGATGCCAGGCCAAGTGGCTCAAGAAAGTGTGTATGTTTTTCTAAATGGTCAGACTCTGATAAAATGGCTGTCTCTAGCCCAGGTGTTAAAATGTCTATTGAAATTTATGAGCAACTCTAAGTGGGTTAGAGAATGTCTTTGAATTAGCTTTGCAGTCAGCAAACCTTTAAAATGTTTAGATGAGTATACATAGTTTTCATAAAACTTTCTAAATACAAGAATACCTTTCTTAAGTTACCTTCTAAAAATATATTTGATAGACAGCCTTATCCAAGGCGTGGACAACAATTATTTGAACATCAAGGACACGCCTTTTTCTAAGGACAACTGCCAATGAGGTTACATTTTGGGTCTATCCCAAATGATTGGCTGGTGTCTCAGAACACCCATCTCATGCCAATTTTAAAAGACTAGAAATCGAATGATTTCTGGGTCTTGATTTTTCCATCCATTCAAGATCTATTTTGGACCTATTCTTTGAGGAATCAACTATATATCTGGAAGTTACAGAAGATGCCTTGTTGGAGAAAACCTTCTTCAACTTAAGAACTTTGAATATATCAATATTAGCCTATCCAGAGTTGCCTATAGCTATTAGATTTAGAATATCTATTATGTGTTGTCTTTGCTTATCCATGTGTGCTATATAATAAAACTAGTTAAAAATCATTATTTCTTAAATTGTCTGTGGTTTTTTTTGTTTGAAACAAGGTGCACTTTTACAGTGAGTAAACATTCATGATTTAATCAATTAAAATTAAATTGCCAGAACTGCGAATTACTATTGGAGTAATGTATTGCTGTAGTTTATAGCATAA
The DNA here is from genome assembly GCF_017654505.1 of Polyodon spathula. Taxonomy (NCBI): domain Eukaryota; kingdom Metazoa; phylum Chordata; class Actinopteri; order Acipenseriformes; family Polyodontidae; genus Polyodon; species Polyodon spathula. Next base: position 46,160,432 of record NC_054535.1, on the reverse strand, counting down.
TTGGTGAACAATATTGGTGGACTAAGTTATTTAATAGTAATTTGTGAGGAAACCACGTTGTGATATGACCTTAGATGTAAAAACGTAAATATACACAACACTGCTGCCCTCTACTGTTATGGCTTTTGGTAAACTTTTGTGATTGTTTTGTAGTTTTAGTGATTACATGTTAAATAATATATCTAAATTATTATATCGTATATATATATATATATATATATATATATATATATATATATATATATATATATATATATATATATACAGTACTGTGCAAAAGTTTTAGGCAGGTGTGAAAAAATGCTGTAAAGTAAGAATGCTTTCAAAAATAGACATGTTAATAGATTATATTTATCAATTAACTAAATGCAAAGTGAGTGAACAGAAGAAAAATCTAAATCAAATCCATATTTGGTGTGACCACCCTTTGCCTTCAAAACAGCATCACTTCTTCTAGGTACACTTGCACAAAGTCAGGGATTTTGTAGTCATATAGTCAGGTGTATGATTAAACAATTATACCAAACAGGTGCTAATGATCATCAATTCAATATGGAGGTTGAAACACAATCATTAACTGAAACAGAAACAGCTGTGTAGGAAAAATAAAACTGGGTGAGGAACAGCCAAACTCAGCTAACAAGGTGAGGTTGCTGAAGACAGTTTACTGTCAAAAGTTATACACCATGGCAAGACTGAGCACAGCAACAAGACACAAGGTAGTTAGACTGCATCAGCAAGGTCTCTCCCAGGCAGAAATTTCAAGGCAGAGAGGGGTTTCCAGATGTGCTGTCCAAGCTCTTTTGAAGAAGCACAAAGAAACGGGCAACGTTGAAGACCGTAGACTCAGTGGTCTGCCAAGGTAACTTACTGCAGCAGATGAAAGACACATCACGCTTACTTCCCTTCGCAATCGGAAGATGTCCAGCAATGCCATCAGCTCAGAATTGGCAGAAAACAGTGGGACCCTGGTACACCCATCTACTATCCGGAGAAGTCTGGTCAGAAGTGGCCTTCATGGAAGACTTGCAAGCCAAGAAGCCATACCTCCGACATGGAAACAAGGTCAAGTGACTCAACTATGCACGAAAACACAGGAACTGGGGTGCAGAAAAATGGCAGCAGGTGCTCTGGACTGATGAGTCAAAATTTGAAATATTTGGCTGTAGAAGAAGGCAGTTTGTTCACCGAAGGGCTGGAGAGCGGTACACGAATGAATGTCTGCAGGCAACAGTGAAGCATGGTGGAGGTTCCTTGCAAGTTTGGGGCTGCATTTCTGCAAACGGAGTTGGGGATTTGGTCAGAATTAATGGTCTCCTCAATGCTGAGAAGTACAGGCAGATACTTATCCATCATGCAATACCATCAGGGAGGCATCTGATTGGCCCCAAATTTATTCTGCAGCATGACAACGACCCCAAACATACAGCGAAAGTCATTAAGAACTATCTTCAGCGTAAAGAAGAACAAGGAGTCCTGGAAGTGATGGTATGGCCCCCACAGAGCCCTGATCTCAACATCATCGAGTCTGTCTGGGATTACATGAAGAGAGAGAAGCAACTGAGGCTGCCTAAATCCACAGAAGAACTGTGGTTAGTTCTCCAAGATGTTTGGGCCAACCTACCTGCCGAGTTCTTTCAAAAACTGTGTGCAAGTGTACCTAGAAGAATTGATGCTGTTTTGAAGGCAAAGGGTGGTCACACCAAATATTGATTTGATGTAGATTTTTCTTCTGTTCACTCACTTTGCATTTTGTTAATTGATAAATATAATCTATTAACATGTCTATTTTTGAAAGCATTCTTACTTTACAGCATTTTTTCACACCTGCCTAAAACTTTTGCACAGTACTATATATATATATATATATATATATATATATATATATATATATATATATATATATATATATATATATATATATATACGTGTGTGTGTGTGTGTGTGTGTATATATATATATATATATATATATATATATATATATATATATATATATATATATATATATATATATATATGTGTGTGTGTGTGTATATATATATATATATTATTTTAAATTGTCTCAATCCTAAAATTCTAGGTGATGCAAAACATTTGTCCATAGCTGAAGAACTAAAGAACAGATGCATTTTGAATCTGAGAATCGTGAGAAGTAACAGTTTTACACACCATTACCGTGTGAGTGTATCTATCAAACTGTAGAGTTGAAAGAAATGACCCAGGGCTTCAACTATTATAACTTTTCTTTTTCACTTTTTCCTTACTGTCCCACATCTCTTATATTTACATTCCCTGCCCTTTTCCAGGTAATTTAAAATTTGCTTCAATTGTTAAAAAAAAAAAAAAAAAAAAAAACAAAAAAAAAAAAGTAAAATTGTAATCACTTATTTTAGTCACAGCTATCTGGAAATCTGAATACAGAAAAGTTATGTAACGAATAAGAACATAACACTTTTTGTTTTATGTTGCAGTGAATGGAGTGAGTGAAAAGAGTCCCATAAAGAAAAAATATATTTAAAGCACAGCATATCACATTTCAGTCAGTGGTCTATGCTCAACACAATACAACTTCATTCATGTCACTGCGCAATATATCTTCATCATGCAGCAGTTTTAGAATCCTTTGACATTTGTCCAACCAAATTTCCCATTCTTCATGGATGAAATCAGATTTTCTCAAGACATATTTACCATTAAAGTTAAAAAAAAAAAAAAAACTATTACCATACCCTATTACCTACTACTGACAATGTCCATTATTTGATGTATTATAGCTAGGGAAAACCTCATTCAAATACATCGGAGGCAAGGTTTACAGTACATTTATGAGGTAGGCTTCTTTATGATACTATTGTACTGATACCGTTGATGTAAGAATACCTTCTAGTATTGTATTTTTACCATTCATTTACAAAAACAACAATAACCAGGAAGGGTAAAAACAAGCCTTTCATGATGTCTCTGTCTCACAACACATTGTGCGTTAAGTGTCAATATAGTGCTTAATTAAACTAAAAATGAAAATGTAATAAAAAATATGCTTACAAATACAGTAACTCAGAGTTGCGAGCACTGAAAATTACGATCCCTTCAATAAACACCTCTCAAGTGGAAACGATCTAGAGGGTTTGCCAGAGAAAAAAAGGTGCGAACGTTTTGGAAACTCTTTCTCCATGGTGGTGTGTGTGTGTGTGTGTGTGTGTGTGTGTGTGTGTGTGTGTGTGTGTGTGTGTGTGTGTGTGTGTGTAAGAATACCTTCTAGTCATTCTAATAGCCAGGGGTCAGAACAGAGCCTGTGATGACGGTGCTGCCTCAAGCCATCCCTTTGCTAGAGTATTGGTGCTGTGCCTTGTGTGTTGCTACAGAAGTCAAGTGGATATGTGAATATGGGCAACATTCTTATAAAACCACTAACATCAAGTTTCTTCAAACACATAACACTCGGCTATTTCAAGAAAACCCTTCTACGCAGCTTTTATTGAAAAGGGCTTTAACTTGTCCACGGAGAAGACAGATGAATGACTATATAACGTCGCTGGCACTTTTTGTCAGGGAGATAAAATCCTAATGTCAACCAATCAATTGGAAATCATGAATTTATTATTCATATACACTACTCAATGTCAAGGCTATTTTTAGTTAGTAGCACTGTGTGGGAAGACTTGATATGATCTAAGTTTCAAGGCACACCATAAAAGTGCTTTAATTTATCACAAAAAAAAAAAATCTGTAATGTGAATTATTTATTTGAACCATATTAATTGCTATGATTTTTTATATAATAATGTAAAGTGCAATTACTTTGAAACCACTTTGAAGACAAACTTATTTTTTGTTGTATGTTAAAAATAATTTATTTTATATATCTCAAGTTGGGAAAGTTATGAATGCATGAGATTATATGATGCATAAATACTTACATATTAAGTCAGTGTAATTACTAAACTACCAATCATTTGTCAGTTACTCATGGATTGAAAAAAAAAAAGGTTCTTTATTTTTTTTGGACATACTCAGTTTCAACATGCCTACATCAACTATGATGCCTCATATACAGGTCAAATGAAGTAACTCGAAATGTAAAATCAATGCATTTAATAAAAAAAAAAAGTTCACTTAGTGCTCCATTATCCTGTTTTTGTAGACATTTATGTTGTATGCATTGCCATTCTATGGTAGCAGATGACCCCTCTAAAACATATGTAGCAACATTTTTTAAAATCAGCAAAGATAAAAAAAAAAAAATGTGTTCTTCAAAGGACTTGCACAATTCGTTTATTAATTGTTAGGTTTTTTTTTATAAATAAGAAACATTACTAACAAAACTGTTCATTACCAAATAGATTTGTAAAAGTGGCTACATTCATGCCGATCAAGACAAATTTGTCTCTTGCAGTGATGTTTAATGCCATGCTTGAGTTTTTTTTTTCTTGAGGTTGACGACAGCCTCACAACAATTAAAAATGCATACTCTTTTGACTGCTAGATAACTGTAATTTCTTTGCCAATATCTTTTTTCACAGTGATGGCCATTGCCTTAAGTGCAGATCATTCATTTCCAAGAAATTTCAACTGCTGTTTTCTGATCAGTTTGCAGCAGGCCTACTATTGTGATGTTTCTAGACTTAAAACGAATTCCCATTGTAATATATTGTAATCTTTGTCAAATTTGTCTAGCTAATACACAGAGGTAAAAACAAAGAAATATATATTATATAGTTGAATATATCACAGAAACCTTTTAATATTTAAACAAGTTTTCACTATTCTAGAGGCGAGACTACAACACTTTTTAAAAATATTTCCCTCAATAGTTTACTCCCATCACTTAACCTTTTCTTGCCTAAATAGAATATGACCATTTTGTCCTTCTATATCTGTTTCCACAGTGACTGTAATATATATATATATATATATATATATTATATAATATATATATATATATATTATTTTTCGGCCAATTTCGACTCATTTCTAAGTTATATATAGAAAACAGTTGCGAAATTTTATACCGTTGAGAGGCTAAAGATATTGATCGAGCCATGGTCTGTATGACAAAAACGGCCCTATCTACAGGCACTGTCAGCTATTTTATGGAAGTAGTCCAGACTAAGCAAAATGTCACAAAGTACATTGCCAAATCGTATGTAAAACCTTTTAACCTTGAAATCCTTTAATCAGTGGCGTGCCGTCTATGTATGTAACACATGCATTGCATGCCTTGGAATATATTTTATTCCACAACATTTAAGAATATGATAGACAAATATTTTTATTCTACAGCATTTTTAAGTGTGGTAGCCCTGTATGCAAGTAACCTGTTAACCTCGGCATTCTTCTTGTTTTGTTGGTCAAGGCATGCAACACTCCAAGTTGCATCGGGTTGCCTAGGCAACGCGACGCAGCATGCACCTCACTTCCTGGTGGCTGTGCACTGGAAAACATGAAAGGCATGCAGCTGTAGAATTGAATCCTTCTTCACTGAACACTGAGTGGGCGCGCAGCTCTTATCATCAAAATGGAAAACTTAGTGAAAAGTTTGTTGACTAATCCGTTTAGAGCAAAAGGCTTTGCAACAAAAACATAAATTAAAAAAACGGAAGGTCAAGAACAAAATTGCAAGTAGTAAGTACTTACAGAAAAGCAGGAAAAGAGTTGAAACTGTATTTCAGCAAAGCGGTATGCAGCTCTGAATGGATCTGTGGTATTTGGTTTATTGAATCGATATTAGAAGCCTACATTATAAGAATGTTTTTTACTGCCGTCTAAAAGTTGTTGCATACCTTGCTAAAAAGTCACTGCACGCCACTGATATGAATAAATACAAGCAAATAAATGCAGTTTTTTTATTATTAAATTATTAAATATGTTTTCATTATGAAGAGAAAATCATATTTCTATACAAGTGTTATACAATTCAATATAACTGAATAGCAAATTTAAAAAAAAAAGTCTATAGAAAAATAAACTATAACAAAAAGCATGTATTCCTTCAAATTTATGACACAGCCCAAATTTCCCACCATCAATTTGGGTTAAAAATAAAACTTCAAATAAATCTGCAGTTACAAAGATACAACCTCAAATATGTATATTTGTTAGGCAATTTGCGGCCATCTGCTACCGCACAGCGTTACAGTTATGTGCTGCTTCTCATTTCCACTTATGATTACTCAACTCTTTTTCTCCAAATTTGTGAGCTGTTGTCTTACTTGGTATGTCGAAAAATACGGGGATCTGATCAGCATCTCTGGTCTGTCCAAGCTAGTACTGCTTGTTAGAAACGCTGAAATTGTAAAAGCTTCTCTTCAAATTCCTCATGAAACTAATGACACTTCTTTGAAAATGGCTGCCTGTATTTTATGGAGGATTTCAAGATCATGCAGTAACATTCTGGTTCGTGGCAGTAAGTCACGATTCTGCTTGTGTATTCAGGCAGTGACGTCTTTGTTCATCTTTTCTTGGCAGTCAGTCACGTTGCTGTTTGTGTACTCGGGTAGTCACGTCTTTTGTTGGCAATTTTAATACACTCATCACTATACTGTACTCTAAGATGCAGGCTATTTTTTAGAAGAAAAATTCAAAGGAATACAGTTATATAGAAAAACAAACTATAAATGCCAACAAAGCATTGCACCTAATTACAGTATATTGTGCTACTGCAATAAATGTGGCCACCGGTATAAGCAAGCAAACAAACAAATGCATTTTAATTTGTGGCATATAAACATAATGTTCTGTATATTTTCTGACTTTCAATAATGTATCATTATGAAGAGAAAATATAACCACAAACAGCAAATCAACAATAACAAAAAAAAAACTAATGATATGGTGATCATAAAGCACTAATCAAAAACATGCAATAAATGTGGCCACACAAACAAGTGCATAAATAAATACTGTACATAAATACATATATAAATAAATACAATTGATGTAGTATGGCAGTGGTGGCCAACTCTGGGCCTGGAGAGCCACAAACCAGCACGTTTTATAAATAACCCCTAAATCATGAATTTTTTGTTCAGTTAAATCAGGAGGGGTCAGCTGAGAGCTACAGGGTATTCAGGCCCATGAGAGCTACAGGGTATTCAGGTTTTTGTTCCACAGTATCTCTAAATTACTTAAGTGAAAAAATGTTACCTATAAAACCTGCTGTTTTGTGGCTCTCCCGGACCAGGGTTGGCCACCCCTGTAGCATGGTGTACGTGCTGTCAAGTACAAGCCTGCTCTTGATCTTGTCCTCTTCCACATCAAAATATGTGCTGGTAGACTCATTTTCTGTGTATGCGTTTTTGAAGTTTATCATCAAAATTGGCATGTAGGGATACCATTTTTTTGTTCCTAGTGCCTGGATTTATTCGATGACAATGCTCACAAAGACTGATTTGATTGTCCCTTGTCTTATTGTTGCCACAGGGCATCCTGGAAAAGAGAGTGCATCATCGGTACTTAAGCTCTGAAATTTGAGCAGGATTTCAAGATAGGCCTTCTTTCCTCTCCTCCCATCATCTTTGCAGCTTTATTTTGGAGATTGATCAAGCAGGTTTCAGAGGTTTCAACTCATTAGGAGGACTGAAAGGTGAGATTCTGGTTTTGTTTTTAGATTTAGAAGATAATGGAAATGGTTTGAAAGCATTCCTTTAAGAGAACAGAAAACTCAAATGTTCAATTAATATAAACCCATTTTCTAGGGATCAGCCTTAATTCCAGTAACATTTCAAGACTGCTGGTCAAAGAAAGTTTGTTTTTTTCTGACAAAGGCAACAGTAAGGGGGTTTATTCCAAAGAGGCCTATTTAAATGCTGCATTTCAGGTGGTTTGCTCCAGGCTGCGCTATTTGTTAGGTAGTTGACTGTAGCAATAGGTTTTACACCTAAGCTGCATCACTATATGAAGGTAACTAAAGAGCCTGAAGGTGCATCTGTCTGGTTTTTCAAGGTTTGTAATGGGATTTACTTTTGAACCCTGCCTGAATTAGTTATTGATTGTTCAGACACTTCCATGGAGTTTTAATAATGGAACGGGATCTGGGTGGTGCAGAATATCAGTTCCCTGAGGTTTTTAAGGAGAATATTTTAGTTGTGGCACAGAAAGTAAACCATATGTTCAACGCCTTGACATCAGTTCATTTTCTTAGCATGTGTACAGTACATGTCAACCACACAAGTAAGCCACTATAACTAATACAAAGTTAGAAAATCAAAACTGGGATTATAATCCGGAAACAAGTCATTGACAGAATTAAAGGACTGTTACAAAGTAACTTTTTCAACTCCATAACAAGGAATTATTACTGTTTTACTACTGTAATTTCTTGAATATTTGCTACCAAAGTATTTGGGAAATTGTATTAAAGAGACCATTTTCATTCCAGGACTGTCAGCATGTTACTGGTAGTTTTTGGAAAATTACTTTTGAATCTCTCCTGCACTATGAGCTAGAAGATATACTGCCAAACTGCAATTTTTTCAGATTTACAAAACAATTTCTTAAACTGTAAGTAGCGAAGTTCCAAAAAATAGTGTTATACCTCTCCATTTGTTGCTACAACTTTTTCAATGACATGTCTGTAATTTTTCTTTTCATGTTTCAAAGGTATTTTCAGCTCTGCTGCACTCAGGTTTGAGAAAAGGGGTGTGTCCCTAATCACTGCAGGAAGAGCAATTGGAAAATGAGTGCTCTGGCTTCGTGTTCAGTGTGATATCATGGGTATTGCTGTGTTAACTGTTTGGCAATGTGGGCAATAATCTTTACACTATCATAATAATAATATTCAAAGTTTCAAAAATTGTTTATGTGTATACATCCGTAGGCATGTTCTCCAGACAATCAAAACAATTTTATGTTAAATATATATAGATATTATATAATATATATATATATATATATATATATTATATATAGATATATATAATATTTGCAAACTTATAAATGTATTTGGTTTACCTGAATTTTATAGACTCTCCAGAATAATTTATGAGATATGCAGATTAAAACATTGCTTCAGTACTTGTAACTTAAAACACTCAAGAAAAGTTGTGCTTGAACTAGTAAAAACTTCATAAAATATGCAAACGTTTCAATGTCTTCAGCATAAGACTAAAGTCAATATGTTTTATGAAGTTTTTACTAGCTCTACAGATTTGTGACATGGATAGGAAGGTACTGAAGCAATGTTATAAAAATCTGCATATCTGATAAATTATACTTAGGCTTGCTGCTTTTCGATATTAATCTGTAAAGCTCGTTAAATGTCGAATTCTCAAAAAATGAGAGTTTGACTGAAATTTATGTAGGATAAATGTGGTAAAACCACTTGCTATTTTTTTTTATTTTCATACCAAAAATAATAATTTAGAAATCATCTATAGTTTGTTTAGTTTTTATACTTGCTGCCGGTCCCATCTCTGTTCCACGCTGAATGGCTAGGGGTCGCTGTCAATCATCTCATTGAACTGTTATAGTTTCACTGTCACTGTCATTTCACCCAGTTCTGACAGATCTCATTGACTGAGGCAATGCCAGAATTCTCTCATTCATTTTAAATGACTGTCAATCAAGACCTTTACAATCTGTGCACTTTAATTTGCCAGATCAAGCACTTGTCATTCAAACCGCCTACTTTTGAAATTAGCAGGTTAAGGTGTAGGTAGACTTTTGCTAGGTATACAGTGACTAGTTACTAGTTTGATTTGAAAATGAGGCGCAAGAGGAAAACACTTAATGAGTATTGTGCACAATCCCCTGACCGACATCTCCGCGGCAGGATGAAGCGGGCCCATCTGCCTTACCTTTCAGCGACTCCAGCTGTGCTGAAGAATAAGTGCAAGTTAGTTCGGTTCAACTATCTAATATTTTGTTCTGTGCATATTATTTTTACTCATAAATGTATGCTATTAAGGTGTGTTATACACTTTTATATGCTGCGTTTTATGCTGTTTATTTCAGACAATTTTTAAAAATTGGTGTAGGATCTAGGTATAGCTCCACTGTTACCAAACGTTATTTCAATTAGAAGGTTGGTAGCCATGGTTTTGTTGCATGTTGAATATGATAAAGGGGCTTCGTTAAATGAGACGTTTCTCAACAGCATAACGTTTTTTTTTCTTCTTTTTTTTTTTTTTTTAAGCATAATGATTTCACCCATTCTCAGCTTGAATTGAAAAATAAAGATTGAAAAAAAAAACCTGCTAAATTCTTTCTAAAATAAAGGTTGATATTAATCGTTGATTTGGCAAAAAATTTAAATAAAATAGTAGTAAGCCTAATTATACTGCATTGAGTCTATATTGTTCAGGTTGTGGTGTTTAGGATAAAGTTATTGTAAGCACAAATCATTAAGCTATCTTGAGACAAATATTTTCCTATAAATTATCTAGGGCAGTGGTGGCTAGTAGTGGATCTTGAGAGATTTTTGGACCTTGGGGCAAATCTGAATTCAGTACTTGTAACTTAAAACACTGTGGATAAGGCTCAGAGCTCTAATAACTGTACTCTGGCTTCCATACCCCAGTAGCCCGAGCAAGCTTCCTCAACTCGTTGGTTCGTAGTGTACGGTTAAGTGAGTTTGTGTTTTTTGGTGGTTTCAGTGAATTTTGTGGTGTGAGTTGCAAAAGATGGTTGAAAGCCTTCTCTGCCTTCCAGTAGTACTAATTTGGATGAAAATATCCCAGTTTCAAAGAAGGCTCCAAAGCATCAACAAAAGGTGGGAGCTGTAATTTGCTGTTATTTTTGGTTCCACATGCCTGTAGGAGACTATTTTCCACACTGACTGACCTGCAGTCAAAAAAGCGCGGAAAGCTTTCTGATCAAATTCTCGAGGCTCTGCTTTGTTGTGCTGTAACATCTTTTGAGCCCGAGCTGGATAAATGGTAAAAACCAAAGAATGCAAAAGTTCACACTAAACTTTAGGCAACTGCTTTTTTATGCCACCATATTGAATTTTTGCAGAAAACAAAAACGGGACACATCTCTGTACTTGACTAAGATGTTTCTTTAATTTAATTAAAAATAAATAAATAAACAAAAATTAAATGTTCATTGTTACTTTTATGGGGTGATTTCGATTGGACAAAAATGTCAAAATGCATAGCAGCTGTCAGTGTTCTTTTCCTCCAGATAAAAAAAAAACAACTCTTCAGTATTTTTTGTCCTTAGTTGAAAATGCTGATATGTTTGCATTCTGTGTTTTTTTTTTTTTTTTTTTTTTTTAATCGTTGCTACCTTAACGTATTGGTCACCACTGGTAAAAAGCCAGATAATCCCAATTGATCAAAAGGTTTTTACTACATTGTATTCTTGTTAACTTTATTACTCGTGGATCGCTGAGCCCATTGAGATCCATCAAAATTGATCTCATTACTTGGTATATGGGCCACCACTGATCTAGGTTTTTACCACAATTATTTCCAGCTATATTACTATAAAACCATATTTATATTTAAGCAGAATCAAAGATTACACTGTACATATGAATATTTATTCTACAGGAATAAGAGAATCCTGTCTATTAATTGGATTCATATAATCTTTATATATCGCCTTTCATCCCACACATGGGATAGATACAGGGGGACAGGACAAGCATTAAAACAACTTTGTTCATAAAATAGTGTCCCAGTTTGGCCAAACAGACAATCACAACAGTGTCCCCCAGCATGCATCACTCCACCGCTCATGCAAATGAGCCTTGTCTGTATGGCCTGGGTCCTGGCGGCTCTGTCACAGCAGGTTCTCCTGTTGTTTGTAGGGAGACAGCCGGGAGTTGTGATCCACCCACAGGCTGAGACGAGTTGGCGGTCTTCTATGGCATTGGCTCCAGCATGTTGACTGTGGATAAGGCTCAGAGCTGTTGGTTGGATTAGTGACGGTTTTGAGGTGGCTGAGCTCTGGGGCCAGCGAATCAGGAATAGGGCTGGCTGAGGTGCTTGCTGTGGCGTCCCCACAATTGTGTCCCAAGTAGCGGGCTAAGCGATCCCCATAGTATGTCTATAAAAGTGGTTGTTCTAGTGTTAACCAAGATAGAGGAATACAGCATAACAGCACGGGTTCATATTTTATGATGACAGAGAGCTGCATTTAGAAACAGTTTGTAGAGCGAAAGTGTTCCAAAATGATGGTGGTGGTATTACGAATGCAGCAAAAGTTACAAGTATTTTGGTAATATAGAATAGATTTGGTATTTCTAAAGACTTTGGCAAAAGGACAACTGGAAGGTATAGCCTATATTTCGCAATATATCTCAAAATTATGAAAAGATCCCCCCTTAGCAACATATTCTCATCAGTGCTTTTCTTTCTGGCAGTATATTGACAGAGGTCTAATGATTCTTGGTGTTAGATCTCCTTCCCGATCTGTGAGGATGATGTGTAAAGGGAACAGAGTACCCTGGACTGGATGGCCCGGCAGTTAATTCCCAGGGTTAGGCTTTAGTCAGCCATCTAGAAAGGGGACAGAGCTACGGTACACTAAATTATTGACCTGGAAGGTTAACAGCGTGGCATCCATGGATTGGAGGAGCAGTTGTACTTGTTAACAAAGGGGTCATGGTTGACTGTATATAAAGGGGATGTAGTGATGTGATCTGTTCCTTATTTATGGTTACGCTAAACCAGAAGGACCTGTGTTTTGATTATAGAGAACCATGAGTGTTTTGTCTGTCTGTCTAAAACTCTGTTCGTTGTTCATTCTTCACTAGACTAGACGGCTAACAAGATCCAGAGCTGTTGCCCATGGCCAGCACTAAACCCGGACAACACTGCACTACTTGTTGCACTTAATAAATTGTACTTCACCACAAGCACTACAGCACTCACTTTGGACTGGTGACTGGTGGATTTGTGTCTTATTGTGTTTGGTACTGTGCTTATTATTTATGGGACTGCAACCCTTTATCATTACTGTGCAATACACATTGCTGTGGATTGCAAGCTCTTTATTATTTATTGCTTGGTCACCAGACCGTTGGATTACAAATAAACAAACCATTTCACCCATACTTTGTTGTCTGTTTGTTTCATTGGATTACTGCACCTGCTCTAAAACAAGTTTGTCGTATCATCTTAATTACAAATATTTTCAAACTGTCAAATTACATGTAAATATAGGTATAATAAACATTAGCTGGCATTATGAAACATTTGCAGTAAATAGCATTGTGTTACTACTTTGTATTACTTGTAATTATCTTTCAATACAATTTCATATCATAAGTAAATCAATCGTAGAATGTATGATTAATAGGTCAATAGAAAATGTCAGTATTAATGACCCCATCGCAATGCAGAAAAGTCACTTAACCCGATCTTAAAAAGATGATTCCGAAGACACACCCTAACTTAAGCAGTGAGCAGCAACGTCGGTGTGCTCGGTTTTTCAATTAAAGCTACATTATCACATTAGCTGTGCAGTACACGACAGAGTAATATAATGTTAGCTGTATTCATGATAAAATAGTACATCTAATAGCCACTTAATATTCTATATTTGTTTGATTCTAATAATGTCATTAATAAAATAATCTGAATAGTGCCACTGGCCCAGAATGTTGCTGTTCAAAACAAACTGAACATGTTACATTGTCTTGGAAACTTTTCATTGGATACCTTTCAAATAGCTGGTTATTTTTAGGATTTTAAGATTCTTCTGTTGACCTTTTTAAGGTTGTCCGAGGAACAGGCCCTAAATATTTATTGGACTTGCTGCATCCCTACATCCCTAGGGCTCTTCAAGCTCACAGCTGCTGGCTGTTCCCTTGAGCAGGTGTGTCACTCAGTTGGAAGTTCTCCACTAGTGCTCCTAAACGTTGCTACTAGTTGAGAGAGGCGCTCATTCTCTTGAGGAATGCAAAACACATTTGTTTTCATAGCTTTTGGTAATATGGAGATTTTTTTTTTAAATATTAAGCATTTTGTAATGCTTGTAATCATGTTTTTATTTTAGTAATCACATTGAACTTTCAGGGTTCTAACTTTTAATTAAACACAACCCAATGCTGTCGACCCAATCTAGAATGCTTCATAACAGTGGGATTCAGTGCTATCAGGCTTTATCAATTGAGCTACACAGCCAACTCTGCTTGTCAGTGATGTTTTAGTGTTTTCATCAGCCACAGTCTGGAAGTGTGTATGTGTAACATATATACTGTACAGTAATATATAGTTATAAAAAAATGTACAAATAAATTTAAATGTTTTGTGTAATATCTAAGTATATTCACTTTTTGACAACCATTGTTCAAAATAATTTGTTAAAGCATGCCACAATCCTGTTTTTTTTTTTTAAGGGCATTGTGGAAGGGTGAGGAATTCAATGTCACAGGCGACAAAGTTGTATACTAAACCCACTCAGGTGCACGATTTATTGTTCACCAACAGGTGGCACTAGAGGTCCGCCGGACCCAGATACCAGTAGTGGTAAATTAGACATGACCGGATAGACACTCCCAGGTGCTTAACCAAATAATAGTCAAAAACAGAATATACAAAGAAAAAGAGAAAATAAAACAATCAAAACTACAAAATAAAGTTGCTGCACTTTGCAGCGTTTCCCCGACCATCGCTGTTCCTCCACCTATTCCTATACACTGCAGGGGGTCTGCCCAAGGGTTCCCTGCTCTCATTTTCACTTTCTGCTCTTTGGGGTTTTTCCTTTTGTTTTCTTTCTCCGTCCATCACGTCTCGTAGAGCAATAACAGAACATTATTTTATAGGGCCAGCAATCCCGCCCAAGGCCCACCTCTCGGCCACTCAGAGGGGGAAAGCCCACAAAACCTCTCTTCCACCTCTCCGTGTCACTGCCATGACTGACAGGCAGTTATTGTAAGGTTGCTGCCATCTTCCTGCAGCACTATGAACTCACCAGTAGAATTAGCACAGATCTCCCCCCTGCTACAGCCATACATGTGATTAGTGCAATCCAGTTAATCTCAAAGTATAATCTGAGAAAAAGCGTGGTTTGAATGATTAACAACTACAGTTAGTTAGATGGTCATTTTGGGCATGTATCTAACTCAATGCAATTTCCTTCTGTGTGTACTTACAATTTACAGATTAATCATACTTCTGACACCCAGTGCCTAGGTTTTCTATAGACCATCTGGATATTCACTAAGAAGCCAATACAGGTTGTTCCAATTCTAGGTTTCAGCAGGGGTAAGTCTGTTCTGTAGGTGGGCTCCATTTTATCATTGCTTCATCACAGTGGAGAAATTCCATTTCATAGTACACTTTATAGGATTTGTCTTTATCTGTTTGACTTTAAATGCTTAGAATTTTGATCTTTAATCCAATTGTATCCACCAATTACACTAAACTACCTTTTGAAAACGGCTTCTTTAGTTTCCTTTCAATTCGAAGACGACCACCAAAACACTTATGAGATATGCCTGCCTATTGGTAGGTATTCACTGAGCTCTTTCTATCAGAGCTGCTGATAGGCCCCTTCCTGGGGTGACATCCTCGGTCCCACCTACCGAGGAATTAAACAGTCGACCCATGGAAGCCATGTTCTCTTTTTGCTTATCACCGATGGTAGGGTAAGACCTCTATTATACAACTGTGCGTATTTTGAAAGATTCAGTTGACTGCAGTTCCCCTGCATTCGTGTTGATAGCTGGCTTGCCGCTTTCGTGGAATCAGCGACGCTAAAATAAAGCCTCTTCTCCTTTCTTCAGCAGCCTGCCTCGCTTACATTGCAGTATTGATTTAAAGTGTGTGTGTGTGTGTGTGTGTGTGTGTGTGTGTGTGTGTGTGCCTTTTCAAGCCTACACTCTTGGGGAAAATGCAGTTACTCCGCCAGGGCTAGGCTTTGCTGTAGCCCTGCTGTTGAGTGACTCTGCTGGCTGCCATGCGTGCAGTTGGGCGAAATAGAAAGAAGTAAATACAAATTGTACTGTTGTTGGTGTGTTTACCCGATCGCACAACCCCGCTTTGCCTGCGTTGTGCTGTGGATTTAGCTGCAGTGCAGTAACAAAAAAAAAATAAAAAAATGGCCAGTCAGCTGTGTAATTCCATCAGGACTGCGTTTTTACCTGCCCCGCTGTAGAGTAGACCTCATTGGCTGCCTTGGCCCACCTACCCTGGTGTGTCGCCCCCCTGTTTTTGAATTCGCCCGCCGCAGATTTAGCCTGTGTGTCTCCCTGGTATATGTTGCATGCTGACCAGGTGTGTGATTATATGTGGTCAGGGTAGGCACTGCTTCATTAGCTGCCCCCGGTACTTTGGTATCTTGGCGCACGCTCAGCCCTTGGCACTTCAGTGCCTCGGTGCACGGTACTTCGGTGCGTGTAGCACCTCCGTGCACATGGTGCTCGGTGCATGTGGTGCACACGGTGCCGGGTGCGAACAATGTTTAGTACCTGATGGGTTAAGCCCGCAAAGCAGACAAAAGATATAATGAACCTCAAGGCACAGATGGCCCAGGTCCTAGAGCCTAGTTCCAAGGTTGCTTCGGAAGCTAGTGTGCCCCCACTTTCGAGCTCGATGTCGGCACTGATGTGACGTGCTGCAACCTTTTTGCAGGTCTTCAGGACGCAGGTTGTGGTTCCCAGCCCACAGCCCTTCCCAGCTTCCTTGGACTTCATGGAGGAGATGTGCTCCTCTTTGGATCCTCCAGCCTCAGCCCCAAGCGTACTGAAGCAAGCCTCACTGCTTGCTTCTTTGGAAGGCAAAGAGAAGCTGGGCCTGGCAGGTTTTCCCCAGATGTGGCCATTGCGGCCTTGGTCAAGGCTTTGGCGTGTATACTGACAGCCTATATGGATAGTATATTAAGGGACGCTCCACTCCCTCAGCTGGTGGCTACCGAGTTACACCTCCTTTCAGGAACACTGCTCCACATCTCCGGCCTTCAAGAGCAATCCCTAGGCCAGAACCTGACAAGCCTGGTAGTAGCTCGCAGACAGCTGTGGTTGTTGCAGGCAAGGGTCCCTGATGCAGATAAGGCGCCTCTCTTAGATGCATCAATATCCCTGGGGCATACCTTTAGACCAGCTATGGAGGAGATCCTGCAGCGCTCCCACCGAGAACATGAGATATCTCAGCCAGTGGCTGTGGTACTCCCTCCTCATGTTCCGATGTGGGGTAGGTCAAGCCATTGGCAATCTCCCCAGGCATGCACTATTACCAGGACGGTAATAAGAAGGCAGAAGAGTCCGCGACACCTGGTCGAGCTGTTGGACGTCCTGGCACATAAATATGCTGGAGTTGCAGTCTGTTTTCCTTGCCCTCCAGCACTTTCTCCCAGTGCTCAAGGAACACATGTGTTGATCCGGATGGACAACACATGAGTGGTAGCGTATGTCAACCACCAGAGTGGCCTTCGGTCCCTGGAGGTTGCATCGCATTGCCTTCCAGTTCTTGATTTGGGCTCAAAGGAAACTGCTGTCCTTACTCTGGTGCTTCTTCCTGCAGTGCCGAACTGGGCAGTGGACCTCCTTTCGAGGGAGGCTGCACGTTCGTCAGAGTGGCAAATCCACCCTCAGGTGGTGGAGCGCATTTGTGAATGGTTTGGGAGGGTGCAGGTCGATCTCTTCGCCTAGACGGAGACGACACACTATCCCCTGTGGTACTCCTTCCACCACTTAGGCGGTCCACTCAGTGTTGACACCCTAGCCCACAAGTGGCCCAGGACACTCCTTTACACGTTCCCACCAATATCGTTGCTCCCGGCCTTCCTAGAGAAGGTCCAGTTAGAGAAGGTGACGGTTCTCATAGTGGCCCCCCGGTGACCCAGGAAAATGTGGTTTTCAGAATTTTTTCAGAACTGGTGTCTAAGGGTCATGACCCAGTCTCTTGCCCTATGCCAGTTATCTTGCAGTTTCTGCCAGAACTGTTCGATGTCGGTAGGTCACCTTCTACTCTGAATGTGCACATTTCTTGGCAAACCATTTTCTCAAAGGTGCTCGGTGATTACGCCCTCCAAGCAGGATCATTATCCCTGAATGGAGCCTTGATATTGTACTGGAGGCTCTCAGGAAGGGCCCGTTTTGAGCCCATACACTCCATAGAGTTGAAGTATCTGTCAATGAAGACAGCCGTCCTTTTGGCTATCACCTCCACAAAGCGGGTCAGTGAGCTACAGGCACTGTCAGTACACAGCTCCTGTATGCGTATTTAGGATGATGGCAGCAGGGTGTCACTACATACAAACCCTGCATTCCTCCATAAGGTGATCACAGCCTTCCACATGAACCAGTCTCTGGAGCTGGAGTCTTTCCATCCACCTCCAGAACAAGAGCTTCATTCTGACCAGCTCTTTGTCTGTCATGGGATACGGACCCTAGAACAGCCCATCTCGAAACATCACTGTCGCATGGGATTGTGGACACAGTTTCGACTGTGTATGATAGTGCCGGCTTGCACTATCATACACAGAGGGTTCAGAAGGGCCTCGATGTCTGATATTTGTACTGCGGCTAACTGGGCTATGCTGCATACTTTCTCCAGGTTCTTTCGCCTTAATGTGATAGATCATTAGGCATGAGGGTCCTTGAGGTTGCACTCTTGCACCGCTAATCTTGGGTTATGCAGTTCTGATGCATCCCTCATCTGCTGCCGTTCCTTCTCCCTCTTGACATTTCTGGTATACTTTCCCATAAGTATGTTTTGATGGTCGTCTTTGAATTGAAAGGGTAGGTTAGTCTACTTACCGTAACCCTGGTTCCCTGAAAGAGAAGACGACCACCAACGAACAAGGTCGCATCGCTTGACCTCATGGGTTGGTGAAAAAAAAGAGTTTATTCCCTCAGTGGACAGGACCAAGGACCTCACCTCAGGAAGGGACCTATCAGCAGATCTGATATAAAGAGTTCAGTGAATACCTACCAATCAGCAGGCATATCCCTAAAGTCTTGGTGGTCGTCTTCCCTTTCAGGGAACAGGGGTTACTGTAAATAACCTAATGTTTTCACAACTACAATAACATGTATTTAATGAAGAGGAAATGTGAAGGCAACCTTGTGTAAAAATAAATAAATAAATAAATGACCAGAGATTATTTTATGTTTTGCTTTTATTTCACTTTTGGTTTTAGTTAAATACATAAAAAAACATACTATTCTAATAAAAAATGAAGGCTTAATATCGGGTTTTATATGCTAGCTAATACATGGGTTGACAGCCCCTGCCCTTCATGCCTGACAAGATCTCCCCAGGGTATTCCTGTCCGTGTTCTTGTTCATCCTGAGTTATTGCTGATACTTGAGACTGAGTTTCTCCTCTGCAAAGATAAATCTGAGAAGAAAGCTTGACAAATGCTGTTAGCAATGGTACGTAAATATTTACATTACATTCACTGCAAGGTTTGACGTCAGATCTATTACACTATAAATCTACGATTTTATAGTGCCCAGCTCCATTAAATCCCATTTAAATCTTCTTAGTTGTTATGGGCACCTTATTTAGTACTGCTTCGTGGACAGTCTCAGAATGAGGTGGCATTCTACCTCACTTACAATAACCCTTTGAGTAGCGAGCTCTAAAATGCACTGCCGGTCCTACAGGAGTGAGTTTTTTTTTTTTTTTTTTTTTTGTCTTCTGCATGTGCTTGATTATTACGAGTACAGCGTACAGACCAGCTGAAAGCTATATGTTTGTAATGAATACTGACGAAATACAGACAAATAATTTTTACTGTAAATAAATAAAACCAATAAATATATATTTTTTATTTAGTCATAAGGAAAGGTTTTGACCAAAAAATAACATGTAGGCAATAAACAATAAACAGGGTGGAACAACCACAACAACACGTCCTAACAAAAAAAAGGCTAAACTAGAGAGAGAGAGAGAGAGAGAGAGAGAGAGAGAGCTGAATAAATCATATCCGGGTAAGCAGGTTGTGGAGGCGGAGGGAGTGAGAGTGTCTAATGCTTCAGCGTATGAGATACTCCTTGAAGCATGGAGCAGCACATAGAGCTTGGCGCCGCCTTTTCGCTGTCACTTGATGTTGATGGTAAATATTCTTTGCTAATGTCTTCACTGACACACTCGCTGACATCTGATTCCGTGGAAGAATTGTATGTATTTGAATTTAAATCTGAATTCAGTATTCTTAATATTGCTTCTTTCTCACTGAGTGATTTTCGCCGGTTTACAAACACTTGACATTTTTGTGACTGGGATAATTATATGTAATTCAGTCAATATCTGGTAGAGGGTGCAAGGGACCAATAAAAGGTGTTACAGAAACCTAGTGTTGCAATATTATGTGATCAGGGGTTTTGTAGCTCAGTAATTCAAGTATAAAGTTGCAGAACGACGGTACGGTCGTACTACTCAAAAGGTTAATAACAAGTTCAGATATAGTGGTAATGTTTTAGTAGAGTTAAGCAATATCTATATTTTATTGAGTTTGAGCATAATAAATAGGTGTGTAGAGAAACAATTACTAGTACTGTTAATTATACCCAAAAACCAAACCTCCAATGGATAGTCATACTGGAGTGATTTGAGTGTGATGGGGCTAACACTGGAAGTACCGTAAAAATTTATTTCTGACCTGGATTGGCACACAAAAAGTGACCAGAAAGTGTTTTAATGTTTATTTAACAACGGTTGTCTTAATCACTTTGCTGTCCTAATGTGTCATTTTATTTCTTGTTGAACAAGGGTTGTTATTATTATTTATAATCAAAATATATAGAATGTCTGTGATGGGATGGTGATTAATGTTCACAACTGTGGAGATCACGTTGACCAGCTTGTATTATAATTTATGTGCTTGTTATTTGGGGGGTTATTGTGATGGGGAGGGGAAGAATGATGTGATCAACTATGTATGATGAGATCAATCAGAGAAGTCTACAAATCTGCAAGACAAAGTAATCTGCCGCATAGCCAACTGTGCTGGGACCAGAGTAAGGATGGATATGTGCAAATGTGGATGAATGAATCCTGTTTTGAATATCATTATACACAGATGTAGCAATTAATATAACAACACAATTATTGTTAATTCTTGTGACGGAGTAGCCATCTGCCATGTGGGTGCATGCAATAATTGCTGAGTGACAGACACGAGATCGAGACGGAGGTTGAAGTTGATATGCCCCGCAGGCAAACAGGGTTTATTTACATGTCAACACACTGAACAGCTCACGTGACACTACCAGCATTGATAGCGAAAGGAGCACATATAGCACAGAGTACAAAAACTTTGTTAGGATCTACAATACCTGAACTAATCTTCTGTGTTCAATAACAAACTAACATTGCTGAAGACATTGATCATGGCGGATAAACGGCTAGAGCGGATATGTGATGGGCAGATATGCGACAGATTACTGTACTATTCATTATTTAAGTGTTGGTTTTTGTTTTTCAATTAACTACTAGTTGCTTAAATTACTTGTATATTACTTGTACACTGTAAAATAGCATTACTCGTAACAGATGTTCGTTTGTACTCTTTGTTTGGCACGGGTCTAATAATAAGTTAGACATATACTTACATAGGTGTAACTGTTTGTTGTTTTTCCCACATGTATATTCACATGATTCATATGAGATGTGTGAAAGCTAAAAATGTGGTTATAACCCAGCCAATGATAGTTATATATTTGAGATTATGTTAGTATTATAAGATTACATGAATGTTACTTAAAAATGTAATACAGAATATCTATAAGGAACGTGGTAAATACAAGCTATGAATAAGAAGGAAATGGAATGCAATTTTAATTTTAATTTCAGTTACAGCATTTTAGCAGATTACAGAGCGTAATCCCTGGATTACCAAATTCTAAATTAGATAACATTTCAATACACTGCACTCACGAGGAGATGCAAACTCCCAGTGATTACAATGAAGTTTGACTACTTTGAAAATCTAGATAAATTGTATTCCTTCATAGAACAAGGTGTACATTATGCTTACATTTCTAGCTAACCTTTGTGCAGGAAGTCTGAGTTCATTGTTGGCACGGTATCTGTTCCATATTTACTTGAAGACTGCCATATATAAATCAAATGTGCTGGTTTTGACATAATGTAAGGATAAATAACATAACCTTATTATTTTTACCTAGTGTTGCTGCGTTTAACATATTCAGATGCAATAAAAAATGTTCTAACTCTATCAATTTGTCTTTGTGCATTCCAAGATATTATAACTCTCATATTTGTCACCACCTCTATGCATACTGTTTTGCACATTTAGTTTGGCTTTATGAGTTCTCTCACAAATAATGAATAAAATCTTGCTTATAAAAAGCTTGAGTGACCCCTGCTGTATGAAAAAAAAGCTGTGCAATCAAAAGTCTCATGGTAAAACTAACAATCGCAGCCAAACACAAGTTGCTAGATAGCAAAATTCCCTTTCATTTTGGCTTTAAATATTCATTTGTTTCTTCTTATTTCAATCAAAGGAAGAATAGGCTGATTGAATTTTAAAAAAGAGCGTTTGAATTGCTAAATCAATCCCTTTACTGCTCGATGTTCTGTTTTTATCACAAACTCATTTAAATTTGATTCAGCAAGGGGTGATTGAGTGGCTCACCTGTTACAGGCATGGCTGCATATTATTGTAGTGAATTATAATATATATATATATATATATATATATATATATATATATATATATATATATATATATATATATATATATATATAATATCTTATACCTTATGAGTTCCGCATCATGTAGAACCGGAATCCCCTTGACAATAATCGACAGTCACATAACATGTCAGAAATATAAAACAATATTTTACTTAAGAATAAAAAGGGTGCTAATTAATATACATTTAATTAATATTACAGAAAGGAAAGGCGATTGGTTAGATATATGCGTGAATAGTATACAGTTCATTGATTTCTTAGCCAAATGATTACAACAACCACAACATTATTAGCATACATGGTTAACATACTAATATTAAATTATGGCTGATCATACAAAGTGTCTACTTTGCATTAATATTGCCAGTGCTCGTTTCTCGATGTAATTGATCATGTTTTATATCAAATGCACGAGAATGAATTCAGCTTCTCATTTGGAATGGGAGTAGTGATAATAAATATGGGGAATGTTGCTGTAGGCAGGCACACAGTTATGGTAAAGGTGGATGGGAAACCGGCAGGGATTGCTTCTCCTCATCGCACAACAGCGAACCAAACTGGCCAGACACCGAGCACATTCAGAGTGGATAGGCAGGGCTGGTCTCAGTTCTCCGGGATCAGTAGCCCGCCCTCCTCTGCTCTGGATTGCTCGGCGTAAAAGCTATTCTGGCTTTAGGCTTGTGAGATCGGAGGACGCTCACATGCCCTCAGAACGTTTGTGCTGTGTGGGGACTCGCTGCGGTGAGGAGAAAAAACATAATTGGACATTCCAAATTGGGGGAAAAAAAAATAAAAAATAATAATTGGTCACTCTAAATTTAAAAGAAAAAAAAGGAAATTGGAAGGATGCGCAGGTTCTCGCTGACTCTGGCTTCACAGTTACATAGGGTTCACCTATTTTTGTGAAATCCTGGGAATTGGAACATAATCTTAAGACTGGTAGTGTGTGCATGGGGATTTTACTTTTTCCCCCTGTTGTAGAGTGAGAATAGAGTTTCATGGAGAAGTATATGTGTTACAGGTTAGGGTAGTCCCAAAATTGCTGCATGCAGTAATACTGGGGTGAGATTATGCAGGGTTGAACACCTTGGTAAAAATACAAGGGGAATCGGAGATGCCGGTGATAAAAGTGGGGTAAAAATTGACAGAAAAAGAGAGCTTGAGGCAAATATTACCATTTACAGAACACAGTTTATTTGTAAATCAACCAAAGAGAAGGAAAACGCAACCAGAGAAACATTAGCATGTGCCATGGGGAAAAGGGGTAAACATTCGGTGCACAGAACAAGAAATTGCTGAAACTGGGGAACATCAACTAACAATAAATGAGGAGGGAAACCAAGAGTTAGTTATTGAACCAATGGGCGGTTCAGAATATGCGGTTTGGCAAGGAACAGGCCAATGACGCCACATTAATCAATTTAAACAGTCAGTGGCCGAAGTAAACGGAATGGTTGTGACAGGGTAGCAGACTGTCGTGTGGTACGTGCATTCACTACTGAGTGACAGGTGGGAGATTGAGATGGAGTTTGAAGTTGATGCGCCCCTCAGCTGAACAGGATTTATTTACATATCAGTACACTGAACAGATCACGTGACACTACCAGCAGTGGTCGTGCATGGAGTACATACAGTACAACACATTGTACAAAGACTTTGTGATCTACAATTTCTGAACTAATCTTTTCTGTTCAATAATAAACAAACTCTGGCTACTCGCCTGGCTGTCGGCAGTTTTGACTTGCTTACTCAGTCTTCGGTATCCAAACCTGCTTCTGGTTCTCTCTCATTCACCCTCACACACTGTGACCAGGATGGCTTGCAGTGGTGACGTCAGACCCGGAAGAACACAGACTCCAAAACAAGGACTGGCAGGTGAAAACTGAGCTGTGGCATTCAGTTTATTTATTAAATACTAATACAAACAAAAAAGTTTAAACAAAACACACCACACTGAAAATAAAGGGTGCATTGGCCAAACAAACAGACAGACAAAACAGATGTGGACAAACAGAAAACAAGTACCATGCTGGAGCTTCCAGAACGAAATAGCAATTGTTATTGAGATGTCTCCCTCTCTCTCACCCGTTCTCCACTCACGAACACACAAAACCCAGAGTGAGTGAAAACATGCTGTTTTTATGCAGCTTTACCGAGACTCGATTGCTAATCAATTGGAGCCTTGGTACAACTGCACGTGAATTAAAAAAAGTGCAATTCCCCATGCTCACATATTAAATTTTACCTGCACGTGAAGTGCTGTGCAATCCTCTTGCCTAAATACAAATATACATTTTAAAACATGCTAGTAACCCATATTTATATCCTGTGTATTTTATACATAAACACCAACATTAACACACTACATACAACATAAAACAGTAATAAACATAAAGGACAGGACACCCTCAGGACACACACACACACACACACACACACACACACACACACACACGTGTGTTTGAATTTCCGCTTCTTTAGCTGGATGGAGGAATAAAAATAAATTCAACCACGTCTCGGATTTCAGTAATTTTTTGAGGTCTGTTTTGGAGAGGGGTGGATAATGTGCAGAAATGTCTTTCTGTTTTTCTGTAGAGTTTACAAGCTGCTAAAATTACATTATTTAAAGCCACAAAGTCAGGATGAATGAGTATAAAGGCTGTGATTTTTTTTTTTTTTTTTGGTATTTTTTACTGTTTTGTTATCTTCCAGTTCATTTAATTGTTCTTCATCCAAATCGGCATGTCTACTTACTACTTTTGGGATTTGTTTTGCTGGTAATTGGTAATTGGTTCGAGTGTCACCCCTCAATTTATAAATAATATATATATATATATATATATATATATATATATATATATATATATATATATATATATATATATATATATTGTGTGTGTGTGTGTGTGTGTATATATATATATATATAAATTCTGGCCTGTGATTGGTTAAAACCTCAACAGAGGTAGTTTGAACTAAAAATACACTGAACTATTGCCCTGACATCCTTACACCACCAGTCAATAGTCTTCGTCTGTCATGTGATTGGTTCACATCACTTAACAGAAAATTAATTACAAAACATACTACAAAAGAAAGATTCCCCAAATACTAAAATGGTGAATAAAACATCACTGTCACTGTTTTCTGACTTTCTGAAATTCAAACAAATTCAACTTGATGAAAACAAACATGATGGGTGGGATAAAAACTAGATTATGTACCAGTAAGCAAACCAGAAGGAGACGGAGAAAAACGTTGCCAACTGTGCAGTATGAACTTTAAAAACATTTTGTGTTATTTATTTACTTATGCTGTATTAGCTATATTTAAACAAAATATATAAGTCATTATTTCCTTATGTTGTATCAGCTATATTTAATCAAAATATATAAAGTCGTATTTACTATCCAACCTTGCCTCACTTATTGTCTTGACTGATTCATTTATTAAATATGTACTGAAGACTCATTTAAATGCATGAAACTAACACAACAAAATGTGAAAAAGGTTCAAGGGCGTGTAGACTTCTCCGATTAGATGATTAATTGGTCCGATTAATCTGCTAAAGATTTGATCGCAGATTTTTTTTTTTTTTTACAATTTAATCGTGCACAGTTATTTTTTTTATATAAAATAAAATCAGCCAATAGAATATCTGCATTTCCAGATATTGAGCAGAGGCGGGACATAAACAGCTGAAGGTCAAAAATCAGCCCTTTTTTATGCAGGTGTCCAATCATGAGTGAGCAGAGGCGAGACATAAATATGCTAGGGTAAGCAGTGTAAGAATAGCTGAATTTTGCACGATATTACATATTACGATTTTTTACAAATTAAAAAAAAAATGTCATCAGACAACGGAGACATCGTAGTCGGTTTGGTTACAAATCAATTTTCAAGAACTTTCTCAGAAAAATTGAAGAATACACCACAAATGCCCAGACTGACATAGGAAGGGAAGGGATATACTTGTCACTTTCAAAATGCAAATTATGAAAGGTATCCATGGCTTACTGTTAGCTGTCAATTAAAAAAAGTGTACTGCTGGAGCTGTATTTTGCACAGTACAGAAAAGGCGACATGGAGCAGCACTGTCTACAGCAATTTAAGATGTCTAACAAAGTTAGCACAAAAACATGAGCATTCCCAAAGCGTTCAGAGCTGTACTTGATTGAAGTGAATTTAAAAAGCGTGTAAACTATACCAGCTCTAGACCTGCAGGGCATTATAAATTGGCAAAACAGTGTCTTAGAACGCCAGGCGTTCTAAATGCCAGCCTTCTAAGGGACATACGTCTAAGGGCAGTCTGAGCTGTGGCAGTCTTTCTGCTATCTTCTCCTGGATGCACTCGCACAATCTCAAACTGAGGCTCTCTAAATCTGATCTCCTTTTCTTCCCCTTTCTCTGTTCTCTCTATCACCATTCCTCTGGAATCTACCATGCTCGATCCCTCTTCCTCAGCCAAGAACCTCTGAGTAACCCTGGACCCCAACCTCTCCTAATCCCATCTCCTCTATAGCACTCTCCTGTTGTTTCTTCCTGAGCAACATATGAAGAATCCAATCTTTCCTCACCAACTACTCCACGCAACTCCTCATCTAGCTCTGGTACTCTCCCACCTAGACTACTGCAACTCCTCCTGGCCGGCCTCCCTGCATCCGCCACCCGAAACTCCGCTGCTTGCCTGGAGTTCTCTCTGCCTCGCTTCTCCCATGCTACTTCACTGCTCCGCTCACTCCACTGGCTCCCGATCACAGCTCGCATCCAGATCCAGTACTCACCTACTGATGACCAGACTGTATCCAACTAACTCCAGACCCTCATCTCTCCCTACACCCACACCGACCTCTCCGGTCCACCTGTACTACAAGATTGGATGTACCTCCGCTACGCTCCCCTGCCTCCAGAGCTCTCTCCTTCTCCACTTTCATGCCGCAGTGGTGGAACGACCTTCCTACAGATGTCAGGACTGTCCAGTCTCTGACCACTTTCCAGCGCCTCCTCAAGACACACCTCTTCAGCCAACACCTGTAAAACTCAACTCTTCCTTTCTAGACACTCAGCCTTTTAATGCACTTTAACTTGTACTTATCTGCTCTCAATTTTACTGTATTTAATAATGCACTTATAGTAGTATATTGTATTTCACTTCCACTCGTATCTAACCCTGATGTAACTATCAACACTGTTATCTGCTCTTGAACTGCCCCAATATCAAACCGTACTGTGTTTTGTATTTGCTCTTATTAGGACTGAAGTTACTGTATTTTGTATCTTGCTCTTAATTGTACTGTAACTCTTGATATGTATTTTTTGTATACAACTGTAAGTCACCCTGGGTAAGGGTGTCTGCTAAGAAATAAAAAATAATAATAATCATAATAATCTACTAATGCCCATAAATTAATCGATCCAAAATTGTAATCGATTTAGACATATATTATATATTAACAGAAAGTATGCAGTACAATTCTTTCACTGTATATCAGGTATTTAGACCTATTAGCAACTACAGATCCTCAGATTACATTTAACAGAAATACATTAGAAAATAATTTCCAAACCAATTACTTTGAAAGCCAAGCTACATCTTCTTAAGGAAAGGAAAAAAGACTCTGCACAAGAGACAATTCTGTGATTTTTTTTAAAGTTGTTACCACCCACTGAATATCTGTCAAGAACGGAAAAACTTGACTGTTAGCTATTAAATAACAATAATTACATTTGAAGTGCAGACAGTGGCATTTGACAGGCTCATTAGATCCAATACATTTCACTAGACCCCGTAATCATATGCACTACTTATAAATTAACCAATACACAGAACAAAGTTTAATTAAAGATAACCTTTTTATACACTTTAACTGTTTGACAGATCTCATTGAAAGTTTTTTCAATAATACCTTGGTTTGCTCTTTGTATGCAGTTTCAATATAATTACTGGGTAGCTCAACAGATATACACAGGGGTGTGCAATTTAAAAAAAAAAAAAAAAAAAAAAACGAGGACAAAATGCTAGAGAACTTGTCTACTTGTCTCCTACCTATCATACAAAAAGTAGAATACAGTCAGCACTCACATATTTAACCCTATACAATTTAACTTCAGCAACAGTTAAAAGAGTGTGACACATATCTGATTATTTCATTTTGGCCCGTTCCAACCCTTGTCCGTTTTTCAAGAATCACAAATAAGATACAATGTCAAATACATAGCTGAAAGAACTGTATTTCAAAATAAACAGGTTTCCATTTAGATGTACTGTAGTTGATTACAGTAGTATATTTTCAGCAGTGTTTTAATTCATGATTCTGAAAATATCTTAATAAAAGACACGACTGAAGACACGTGGACTGTACGGTAAATTCTTTTAAATCCGGTATGTATTAATTTGTAGCAATATGAAAAATTTCACATTATGACCCAATAACAAAATGAAATCAAAATATTACCCATGCACAGAATTGCACAAAACCTAAAAGGCAATGCAGTTTATCAAAAGATTCCCCCAAAAAACTACATTATCCAGAATTGAAACAGTATTCAAAATTAGAGTATTCAAAATTGCATATGCTGCTCAATAAGGCTCTAATTTCACAATGCACTTGTAAACGAAAATGAAAAACTGTTTAATGATTAACTGCTACATTTCCATAGCTGGAATTGCTCTTGTTTGTTTATTTTTTGCTGCATTATCTCTGCTGAACCTGGAGCATGGCGCTGACATACTGTCCTGAGACACTGTCCCGACACACAGCCATGTGCATGGACGGATTTGTGCCTGCGAAAAAAAAACTAACATAATAAAAAACCTGGGCTGTGACGGATAATCAAATAAATTGTAACATTGAATAGATGGGAAATCACATGTGATGAGTAAATGCATTAATTTGTTACATTATATATATATATATATATATATATATATATATATATATATATATATATATATATATATATATATATATGAGTGTTGTATATACAAGTGCTGACTGTATAAGCATTTTGGTTTGAAAATGCACACAGTATTTACAGTAGGCTCCATCAAATTCTGCAAAGACAAAATGTGTTGTTTGTTTTTTTTTATTTCTATTATACACTGTAGCAACGGCTAAAAGATTAGCTGCATTGCTATGCGTTAAAATGAAAGGAACTGCGCCTTTAATGATCCTCAGCCTACCAGCACAAAAGGACTGTGTGTGTGAGTGCACTCTCTCTTCCTGACTCAGCAGACAAGCAGTGCCGGGTAGTGCAGGAGATCCAGTCACAGACACCATGTGAAACCAACCAAACTCAGCTAAAGTTTATTAAGTACCCCAAAAGGAAGCTAGGAAGGTTCCAGAGTCAGCGTCTGCTGGCAGGGAAGTCCAGGAGTCACAGTTTAAGGAGTCGGGTAACTAAATAAACCAAGAGTTGAGAAAGACAGTTTACTGTATTTAAAAAGGCCTTAAAATAAAACTTTCAATGAGTTCATGGACTGTTGTGACTGTGAATTAACTGTGTTCTACGCTGGAAGAAGAAGCCTAATTCAGAAAGAAGAAATCCACTTAGTAGTAAATATAACAGTTTATTGTTTGTGAAAGATATGCCAGATGGCACATGAACAATTGGCAAACAGTTATGCCCGACATGAACACGACAGATACATAATACATTCACATTACAATTTGGCCCATGGCCTTATCCATTGGACCTCAATATCCGCCCCTATGCTGGCCAAGCTGAGGTGAATGCAATACAATGATTAAGAATGGCTCGGCCAGTGGGCAGGACAAGTGGCACTTGGGGCCACCTACCCCCTAGACAAGGCACTCTGCAGGGTGGAGGCAGGGAGGAAGAGGACCAAACAAAGAAACGACAGGGGTTTGTGGACAGAGAGACCTATTTAACTGGTCAAACTGATAACGTATGAGATTGATGGGTGGAGTCTCCTTTCGGAAAGACAACAACTTTCCATCTTTCTATCTGGAGTTAGTGAATTTACAGAGACTGAACTGATTTTATTTAAAAGTTATATGATTTTTATATAAAGTCAGCCACTTTTTTTTTGAGGGGGGGATTCTTTCTCTGCACTACTCTCATTGAAAAATAAATACATACATGTTTTAATACACACAAACATTGTCGTGAGATTTACAGTCTATTTAAAATAATAATAAAATATTGAACAGATAATCCTATCTACAAGTATTTCATATTTTAATAGTTTCACAAATCGATTGATTGTGCATGTCCAGTAAACAATCATAATATCGCTTCTGTTCAAATCTAGTAAAAAAAAAAATAATAATAATTGCTTTTAATATAGTGTTTAATCTAAAAAAAAAAATTTAAAAAAAATGTAAATATGATACACGAAAAACTAGGCTAGCAACACCAAAATCAAAAGAAAAAAAAAATCATTACATCTTTTTCTCAGGGAAAGTTTGTCTTGAATGCTTCTAAACAGTAAACTTCACTTTAAAAAAAAAAAAAAAAAAAAAAAAAAAAAAAAAAAAAAAACATCCTAACAAGTAGACTTAGAAATAATTTTAAATAAATTACACAACACGATTTTTTCTGATCCGTAAATACCTTGGTGACTATGGTGTTTTTTTTTGTTTGTTTGTTTTTTTTGTAACTTTATTAGATTGCTGCATTTAAATGTCAGGTTCATGTATTAAGAAAGCAGTATCACTTATTTGCTAATTTACAAAAAACTTAAATATAATACCTTTAGCTTAAAATATTAATCTAACGACAGAACTTGTTGTCCCTCACACAAATCGTATTATTTTTGACCACCTTCAGAAGTATGTAGGGATCTCTGGAACCTGTCTCTCCTGGTATCTCTGGAACCTGTCTCTCCTCTATCCTCTTACCTATCTGTATGCATATAGTATATATATATATATATATATATATATATATATATATATATATATATATATATATATATATAAAACTGTCGCGTAAATTCTGGTGAGATGGTAAATAAGTTCAAGGTATTTTTGTCATTTGTAGTGAATACGAACATCTGATCTTTGCATAAGAATACATGTCAAAAAATATTAATTCAGAATATTCAGATATTTGTCCCAGCACTAAGAATAAATAACATTGTACAAAGCCAATCATATTTGTGTCGCATCTCTGGTGGAAAAAAAAAATCATATAACTGAATGCAAAGATTTATTTCACAGGATGCTCCTGTATGCAAGGATTCCTGCACTGCCTTGAAGGACTCATACCCATTGTAGCAGGGCGGTAAGCAAGCCCTGCTGTTTAATCATATTGTTTATTTTTAGAACGGGGTCTCCCCCTCAGCCCCTGTGTTATTTTGTATTTGTTTGTTGTTTTATATTTTTGTTTACAGATGACGGCGAACCGCCGTGTGTTTTGTTTGTTTATTATTTTGTATGACAGCATAGCTGTGCTTTTTGTTTTGTTATTGTTTTGCAGCGTGGATGGGAAGCCCCATCCACATTAAGAAACTCGTGCAGAAGGTGGCCATCTCCAGATTTAGTTAAGTGATTAATTTGTTGCTGATCGGGAGCTGGTCACCTGTATAAATATCTGCAGCTCTCTGCACTTGGGGTGGGGTGTTCAGAGGAGGAACGAGAGCGAGCGAGGACAAACTAAATTTAAAAGAATATAAGGATCCGTGAAGGCTACTGCCCAGCCAGACCTTAATTCATTATTTGTGTTTAAGATTTATTTTGTTTAATTGTTTTATTTCTGCTCTGCTAGCAAGTGTTTATTTTTGTTTAAATATTTTATTTAAATAAATAAATAAATAAATAAATAAATAAATAAGTAAGTAATGTTAAGTGTATTTGTGATGTTTTTCATGACACAACTAAAATATTGTTTATAGATCGTTGTGACAGTCATCTATCACCAAAGAAAGAAAAACAGCTGATTGAAGGTTTTTAAATCATACTTTTAATTAACTAATTTTTAAAGTTCAATCACTAGATAAAATTATGATACTAGAACTGGGTCCAGAGTTCTGAAAATCAAATTAGAAACATTACTGTAAAACAACACACTACTAGGAAAACCTAAAAGACATTTTTTGAAAGTTCCCTGAATATAAGGCTGACCTCCTGAACAACCTCCAAATATTCATTTATTTTGTAATGTCAATTACTGCTCAGTGCAAAATGACAGCCTGTTAACATCTACTTAACATACTGTCCACAGCAATACATTTAGAACCATCTTTGGTGTCACATAATTAGCAGTAATTAGAAAATCCATAATATGGCACCAAATAGAGTTGGCATCAAATTGGTTTCTCATTAATCTTATACTCGTTTATGTATGCAGCAGATTACTTTAAAAAATACTGTCAGAACAAAAGCTCAGCAAAATCAGGATCTAGACATGTGAAAGAAAGGAAGAGCCAGTGTCGTTCCAACAATATGCTGTTAACTGACACAACCTTGATAAAAGACTGATACACTATAATTATAAACACAGATAAAGTTGTAAATTAAGGAAGGGCTACAGACATGAATTTTACAACATTAGCTTACATTTAGATTGTACTAGTATTTCACTAATTAAATGTATTTCCATTTATATAATACATTTAATAAATATATTTATTAAAAACTATAGTACATTTTTGTTAAAATGAATTTGAATTAGTCACCTTTCCTGATAGTATAAATGTTCCACATGGTCCGATCCAAATTTAGCAGTCACTTATTGTAATTACTGTATTACTTCAATTTGGCGCTGCCCTCATATTGACTCCGCAGTCATATCTTAGCTTTGTAATAGAGGTCGTCCTCGAATAAACAACGCTATCAATAAAGAAACATTAAGGGATTTTTTTTTTTCCCCTCTACTAAAAGAAACACACACAGTAAACAAATAAATGGGCAATGCTGACTATGTACACGTAACGCCCCCAAAGAGACGGGAGACTCAATCTAGCACGTAACTTACAAACTAATGTATACACACACATAGTAAGCACATTTTACTTTATGGTAGTACAGTTCTTAAAGAAAAAGCAATATAAATTACGTACAGAACAGCAGTCCTTCTGAAGTTCTTATAGGTGGTTTTGTTTTTAGTTCAATTGTAATTCCCGTATAAATAAACTATCTATGAGAAGATTTAGTTTCAGTTTCTCTTGCAGAGAAATTACAAATAAGCTACAGTGAGAAAAAACAATAACCAAGTAGGGATATATTTTAGTTTTTTACAGAAATCAAACTGATATTCTGAGATAATTTTTGGTGGAGAAAAATATCTTCGTTACACAGAAAATAATTGACTGCATAAGTATTCACTCCCTTGAGTCAATATTTGGTAGAGGCATCTTTGGCAGCAATTACAGCCATGAGTCTATTTGGATAAGTCTCTACCAGCTTTGCACATCTGGACACTGCAATTTTTGCCCATTCATCTTTGCAAAATTGCTCAAGCTCTGTCAAGTTGGATGGGGACCTTTGGTGAACAGCAATTTTCAACTCTTTCTACATATCCTCAATTGGATTGAGGTCCAGGCTTTGACTGGGCCACTCTAGGACATTGACCTTTTTGTTTTTAAGCCATTCCAGTGTGGTTTTGGCTGTATGTTTGGGGTCACTGTCCTGCTGGAAGATAAATCTTCTCCCAAGTCCCAGGTCTCTTGTAGACTTCAGCAGGTTTTCCTCCTGGATTTCTCTGTACTTTGCTGCATCCATTTTGCCCTCTATCATCACGAGCTTTCCAGGCCCTTACACAGAGAAGCATCCCCATAGCATGATGCTGACACCACCATGCTTCACTGTATGGATGGTGTTCTCAGGATGATGTGCGGTGTTAGGCTTGCGCCAAACATAACGCTTAGTGTAGAGGCCAAAAAGCTCTATATTGGTCTCATCAGACCATAGAATCTTCTTCCACTTGGTCTCAGAGTCTCCCACATGCTTTCTGGCAAACTAGCCGAGATTTGATGTGAGTTTTTTTCAACAATGGCTTTCTTTTTGCCACTCTCCCATAAAGGCCAGTTTTGTGAAGCACTTGGGCTATTGTTACCGTATGAACAGTGTCTCCCAGCTCAGCCGTGGAAGACTGTAACTTCTTTAGAGTTGTCATAGGCCTCTTGGTGGCCTCCCTGACTAGTGCCCTTCTCTCCCAGATACTCAGTTTTTGAGGACGGTCTGTTCTAGACAGATTCACAGTTGTGCCATATTCTCTCCATTTCTTAATAATGGGCTTTACTGTGTTCCAGGGGATATTCAATGCCTTGGAAATGTTTTTATATCCTACCCCTGATTGGTGCTTTTGAAGAACCTTATTCCGGATTTGCTTTGAATGTTCCTTCGTCTTCATGATGTAGTTTTTGTTAGGAAATCTACTAACCAACTGTGGGACCTCCCAGAGACAGGTGTATTTAGCCTGAAATCATGTGAAACACCTTAACTGCACAGAGGTGGACTCCATTCAACTAGTTACGTAACTTCTAAAGACAATTGGTTGCACCAGAGCTTATTTAGGTGTGTCATAGCAAAGGGGGTGAATACTTATGCAATTAATTATTTTCTGTTTTATATTCGTAATAAATTTAGAAAAATTTGTAGATTTTATTTTTCACTTTGACATTATAGACTTTTTTTGTGTTGATTAGTGGCATTAAATCCATTTTGATTCCATGTTGTAACACAATAAAATGTGGAAAAGTCCAAGGGGGTGAATATGAAAACTCTCGGTGTCACACACATATAATATATATTATATATTATATATATATCTATATATATATATATGATATATATATTCTGTGGTAAGAGTAATAGCATGAAAGATATAACAGATGTACACTGGTGAGGACTTAGGTACACGCATACATTTAACCGAACCTAATTAGGAGTCTTATGGAATTTTCTCTTAAATCCCTATCTATGAGATATATATAATATATATAATATATATATATATATATATATATACATATAGACATGTATAAAAGATGAATTCTCAAACTAAAAGCAGTAGGGATTCAAGGAAATGCATGCACATGGATTAGGGAGTGGTTAACATGTAGAAAACAGAAAGTACCGATTAGAGGAGAAACCTCAAAATGGATTGATGAAACCAGTGGCGAACACCGTTGCAGCAGCAAAGGTCATTAAAAATTATCTAGACAGCATTCAGAAGTGGGCAGACACATGGTAAATGACATTTAATATAGAAAAGTGTAAGGTACTGCATGCAGGCAATAAAAATGTGCATTATAAATATCATATGGGAGATACCGAAATTGAAGAAGGAATCTGTGAAAAAGATCTAGGCGTTTATGTTGACTGAGAAATGTCTTCATCTATTCTATTGCGAACTGTAGACAGACATTCCCAGGGGACGGCGCAACTAAAAGCAGTAGGGATTCAAGGAAATGCATGCACATGGATTAGGGAGTGGTTAACATGTAGAAAACAGAAAGTACCGATTAGAGGAGAAACCTCAAAATGGATTGATGAAACCAGTGGCGAACACCGTTGCAGCAGCAAAGGTCATTAAAAATTATCTAGACAGCATTCAGAAGTGGGCAGACACATGGTAAATGACATTTAATATAGAAATGTGGCGCCGCCAGGGGTGGGGGGTGCACCAGCGACCCCTGTAGTCTTGCCAGGCATTTATAGGTTTGCCTGTAAACTGCTCAGAGCTGTGAAAGCAGTCGGCTGACGGCTACTCTTCGGAGGACAGCATGTGTTCGTCTTCACCACTCCTAAGTCAGCGCAGGGCTGGTAGCGGTGAGCTGAGCCTAAAAATAATTGGATGTGCCAAATTGGGAGAAAATAATAAAATAATTGCCGATTACTAAATTAAAAAAAAAAAATGTCTTCATCTAACAATGTGAAAGCTATAAAAAAGGCCAACAAAATGCTCGGATACATTGTGAAAAGTGTTGCATTTAAATGAAGGGAAGTAATGTTAAAACTGTACAATGCACTAGTAAGACCTCATCTTGAATATTGTGTGCAGTTCTGGTCACCTCGCTACAAAAAGGATATTGCTGCTCTAGAAAGAGTGCAAAGAAGAGCGACTAGAATTATTCAGAGTTTAAAAGGCATGTCATATGCAGACAGGCTAAAAGAATTGACTCTTTTCAGTCTTGACTACACGGCAATATGATTCAAGCATTAAAATTCTCAAAGGTATTGACAATGTCGACCCAAGGGACTTTTTTGACCTGAAAAAAGAAACAAGGACCAGGGGTCATAAATGGAGGCACTTTTTACACAGAAAATTGTGGGTCTAGAACCAACTCCCCATTAATGTTGTTAAAGCTGACACTCTGTGATCCTTCAAGAAGCTGCTTGATGAGATTCTGGAATCAATAAGCTACTAACAACCAAACGAGCAAGATGGGCCGAATGGCCTCCTCTCGTTTGTAGACTTTCTTATGTTCTTATGTGTGTGCGTGTGTGTGTAGTGTATATATATATATATATATATATATATATATATATATATATATATATATATATATATATAATATATAATTAGTTACACTCACCATTTCAATGAAAGTCCATACACCATGGAACCATCTGGATAAAGGTTTTCTCAGCCAAAACATACAGTGTGAAAGGTATGTGTCTCAGCTTTACTGTAGGGTGTGATTTTGGTTCTACAGTAGCCTCCAGCTAAGAGAACACCCCTCGAGAAGCAAGCGGAGTGTTCTCTTAGCCAAAGTGTTCTCTAAGATGGAATTAACCAGACACAATATGAATCAATGAATACATGTATCGTTTTCAACAAGGCAACTTTAATCAGGGACCAACAATACAATACAGACATTCAGCACTAAGTCATGGATGGGCGCTTGTTGTGTGGGCACCGACAACAAGCTCCTCGCTTTCGTGCTGAGGGGAGAACTGCGTTATTACTAAACATTCCCTCCACAAAATGCTATCTCACACTCTTGTGTTGATTCCATTTCAGTACATTCTTTATATTTAGTTTAACTTTCAGTTGTTAACAATCAATGTAACCATGTTACAGTTGTCAGTCCTCTTCATGACTGCTTTTTTATTACAGTGTAACGGGCAGTGTTGTGTGATACACTGCTGTTACGGATCCTGCCCTGTGTCAGTGAGACGAGATGACGTTAAAAGCTCTAAAACCATGACTGCAAACGAGCCCAACTGTCTTAAATTGTGGTTTAGACGCTCGCTTGAGGTGTGCGGAGTCGTTGGTTCACACCCAGCCTTGGCCTGTTATAAGGAGGCTGTGTGGTCCAGTGGTTCAAATCCCGGCTAACTCACTGACCCACTGTGTGACCCTAAGCAAGTTACTTAACCTACTTGTGCTCTGTCTTGTTGTTGTAAGCAACTCTGCAGCTGATGTACAGTTCACACACCCTACTCTCTGCAATGCCTTGGATAAAGGTGTCTGCTAAATAAACAAAATAACAGCATTTACATTATACTGCACTGTAAGCCTTGTTAATTGTGTTGGATAAGTGCCTGTTATTTATTAACAGGAACTTAATCTGCATCAGATTCCACCACCATACTGAAGTTTTGCGAGACATATGGAAACATTGACACTATATGTGCCCAGACAAAGTGGAGTGTAGCCCCCTCACATTTTTGCCTGGCCCCCTTCAGCCCCCTCACAGGGGAGAGCCTGGCGCCGCCACTATTTGTGTCTGATTCAGGTTTTTTTTCAAGAGCTTGAACAAATTCTAACTTTTTTCAGCAAGAAACAGCAGTGCGTTTCGCTGTTTGTTTACATGCCATTTTGTAGCGATGAGGTTCACTGAGCCTCAATACACTCCCGCAATGACAAGTCACTTTTGAAAAGATTAAATAAACTATTTAAATTTAAGTTTGACGATGATGAGTTATCAGGTTACAAAACAGTACTGTATCAGTTGGAAAAGAATCGCTAGCAGTGCCTGTGACAGGACGGCAGAATAGTGGCGTACTCAGACCAGGAAGATGAGAGAGGCAGGTACTTGTGGGGTTGAAAGCACTGGTGCGTGCGTATTTACTTAAACAAAAATAAACAAAAAACTTTCGCAAAAACACTGCTCACAGAGCAAAAAAAAAGAGTAAAAAAAAAAATATCTTGAACACAAACAATACTGATACTCAATCAAACAAGCACCGTGCTTCCTGCACGAGTAGCAATTGTTTTACTTTTGTTTCTCACTTTCTTTCTCCCATCTCTCTCTCGTCCTCACTCTGGCTCTCACTCCCGTTCCACCTTCCTGAAAAAACTCACCTTTGAACAACAAAAGCTGCAGGTTTTTATATATGTGACCATCTCCAGATTAGCAATATATTAATCAATCAATCTGGAGATGGTCACATTCTAACAATAACAACGAACCACCACCACCTTCAAAATACACAATACATGTTTAAATCATAATAATACAATTACCTTATAGTACATTTATTTACAATCAGGACTTTGTCCTGCCCATTAACTACATGCAGGGCTTTGCTGCTCTGCCACAGTGCCCAAAAGGTGTTTTTAGGCAAAGTTCCTGTTCCTTTAGGCAGAGCATTTACAATGGGAAAAATCTGCAAGGTTGTTCTCTGAGCCGAAGTGTTCTCTTAGGAGGTGTTCCTGCACACGGAGACTGATGTACCTATTTTAATGATTTAAAACAGTGGCTGATCAAAGTGCTTTCATTTTATACCAATACTGTCCTTTTTTCCATAGGGTAATTTATTGGCCCTGTCATTAACTTCATTAAATACAACTAGAATACTGTGGAAAGTACTTAAAATTTTAATTAAAATGTATTGCACTAGATTATTTGTTTTCAGATGCAAAAAAAAATCCACCATAACTTCACTTTGCACGGTAATATATAAATGCAGGGCTCTTGTGAAGGACTAAACTGCAATGATGTTTTTCTAAGAACAAATAGACTAAGAAAACGGTGTAAGCGATGAAGACAGCGCAAACTTACCTAAACCCATATTATACTATAAACTCGGGCAGCCTTTTTCCAGAATGGTCTTTATACTTTATAATAAATCTTTAGGAAAGTAGATATTGTAATATTTCCTTCAATGAAAACATTACCTAGTTATAATTTTGTTTGTTTTCTTAAATCTAGGTGTTTAAAAACAAACTGAAAACTTCAGCTTTATTGAAGTTTCACAAAGATTTTTCACTCTGATGAGAAGTTTAGCTTAAGAAATTGCGTGCCTTCATTCCCGAGCTCATCCATCCCCCAGTTGATTCATGACCCAGGACATATCAATAGAAGTATTGAATTAATTGCAGAATATGCACAACACAGGAGGCAGAAAGGGTGTGTACAAACTACAGCCTGTACAGTAACCTTTTAGCATGCATTTGGAATTATTAATAAAAATGTAGAAATGTGTTTATTGTTAAAAGGTTATGATCTTCAAATTCGAGGTACATCATTTGTAGCCATTCTTCAGAAAGAAAGATACTCAAGCTAGGGGTTTGAAGGATTAGAATTCTGTATATTTTCAAATGGCAGGAAATTACATTAATTCATCTATATACAAGCGGGCTTGATTGAATTGAATCTTAATTTGATTTGGAACAAATATTAAATTACTTTTCTACCCAACCTTGGACTAAGGACAGTTATAAAATACCTTAGGTCATTATCACTTATAACAACGTCTCACCCGAAAGAAGAGCACAAGGAGGTTAAGTGACTTGCTCAGGGTCACACAATGAGTCAGTATTACGACCAATGTAGATCTCAGCAATGGTATAATAAACCCTAATATTATGTTACTATTTCAGAACAAATTAAGATTTGTATTATTTATTTTAATATACGCTGGATAATTGTCTGTGCTTTAAAATAGAATAATGGATACTACCATCAATTGCTTAAGATGGCATTAATATAACCGTACAACTGCAGAGGAGGTTTTACCATTAAGTGGTTTTACCATATACAGCAAATAGCTTGACTAGGAGCCAAGTGTACGTGAAATTGATTAAATGTATTCATTTCTAAACTATTTTCCCAATTAAATTAACTATAAATTAATTATGACAAAAGCTCCACACTTTATAGTGAGCTGGTTAGTTGGTGAACAAAACTGCCACCGTTTGCAGAAGGTTTGCATATGAAACGGTGAAGACAATGCACAAAGGTCCAATCTGCACTGCAAAAGAAAAATGATGACGGTATAAAATACTGTGTATGCCATAATTGTTATTTTTCAGTGTGTCTAGATTCTGCGACCACATCTTAACCAGTGAATGAACACTGGAAAAACATGCTTACCTGCAGGATATTCTCTATTAAGATTATTATAAACAAATATAGTATTGTAGTACCAGAGTACTGGGTTATTCCACAAATGAGGATGGCTGTCATCGCGATAAGCATTCTGTTTATATAAACTACATATTTAAGATAATTGCTTTCCTTAGATAAAGCTCTACCCCTGTTTAGTAACGTGGCGTCATTTTCTATTTGAATATAAGATAAATTCCTCAATAATTGCTCTGTAGAATTAAATGCCAAAACTTTATTCAACACAGAATTCTCAACAATTGCTCTATAAAGATATGCATGGTATTTAGAATATCCCTAAAATCTCAAATAAAGACTGCTATACATGGATAGATTATGGCAATAATTTATATATATAAAAAAAAAAAGATTTCTATTATAACATGACATTAATAGACTCACAGTACACTGGTGAGGCACAACACTCTTTTCCCTCATGTTTCAAATAACAGATACAGAACGCCTGAGATTTTTTCACAACCAGACCAACACCAATTTCAGTAAACGAGACTAAACAGGCAAATAACATATAAGATCACTGTTCTCTGCTTTACATAATTTGATCAAGGGAGGAAACTTAAGAAGTTGAATCACCTTTTGTAATCATTTTTCTTCCAAAAGATGTATCCAACATAATCACTGCCCACTGGTGTACAAGATCGCTTTTTACTTTAGCTGTATATCTTTTGTAGTGGGATATCTTTTCACTTCATACAATTAATTATATACACTTTACACACGCCACACTTTAAAACAATGAAAGCCATTTTAGTGCTTTATGACTCACCATTATATGGTTATTAAGAGCTATTAAAGTCTATTAGGAACCATTAACATCTGTCTAGCAGGGTAGGAGTCAGTAAATCTTCTGAAAAACATAAATTTCAGATTAATCTGTTTTATTAAACAAAAAAAGACAGCCTTGGAACATTTGTATAATTAACTAATATGTTTATTTTGTTAAATTCTGTTTGTAAAGAACCATAAAAAATATACTTTTTAAAAAAACTGTATTTGTTTATGCATTATATCAAACTTACCTGTTTTGCACAGCTATGTATATGGAAAATCTAATGGAAATCGAATTCAAGCAAACAAACATTATGGCTAGAGCACTGATTAGACTTTGTTTTAACTTGAAACAAAACCTCCCAGAGTAACGTCCTGGATTCATTCCATCCTTTTTGAATATGCAATTAACCTTTACAACATATTATAAACAAACAAAACTCTGCTAAGAAAATGAAGAGTGAGAAATGAGAAATCTATTGACTGACAACGTCATACAATGATATTGGAGTCATATCTGTGACCCTGTAAACTGTGCCATTAATTCGTTAGTGGATTTAACTTTGTATGTTTTACAGAGCCGTTTTTCTTATTTCATATTGAAATGTAATCTAAATGTTTAAAAGCTAAAATGGTTATTATGATAGTGGGTTGGGGCTGGCACTTTTTCAGTTAATTAATTGGATATACCAAGTACCGTAAAACTTTAAATAAATGCCCCGGCGCCTATGGACCGACCCTTATTTGAGACTCGGCGTTGTAAGATCACTAACTTTAAATACTTCAGATGCAATCATGAAAAAGCTGCCTGCACATAACCTTATAGAAATGACATAAGTAAATTACAACATTCCAGCATCACCACTAAAGGTTAATGGGTAATAACAGTTTGTATTGTAATAATAATAAAAACAGTAAAATATCCACTAAACCTTGTAAGCCCTGTAAATATCTGAACACAAGCATGTATTAAGGTAGGCTTGCAGCACAATAACAAACATGTTTTTAAAATTAATAAAAGCAATAAGTATCATCTTTTTTAACACATATTACATTTATTGTTCACCCTCAAAACGTGTACATTGGTAAGTATGGACAACTGATGAAAAATTAACCAGCAACGAATCTTCATTGCAAAACAACCGCATGAAATACTGTGTTAATACGAAAAATAAGTTCATACTGTTGGCCCACAACACCCATAAAAATGCTTCAAACTGTTTAAAGATTAACAATAAAACCAATACAAGCACCAGTTTTATCACAAAACTAAAGCTAATCTGTTTTTATAATGTGTACAGTGATAAATAAGAATGCTGTTAAAGGAGCAAATATGAACATTCATTGCAAGACTCAAATGCACGAAATACTGTTAATACAAAAAAAATATATATATACAAATACAATAATGCAACTCTGTTAATATCAGAAAACAAGTTTGTATTTTACTTTCAGCACGCTCAAAAAAGCTTCACAACTGGTTTTAAAATGAATAACTTCATAAAAAAAAAAAAACTGTATGCATTACGTGTACCTTTTAAAATAAATAAAATTCAGTTTTCTTTCATTCATCCTGATTCTCAAATTGGTGTACAGCCATGTGTGTATTGGCTGGAACATTCAGTATGATATTATATTACTATTCATCACCTGGCGTTCAAGAGACCCGGAGTCTATTGATGATATTTACAAGCAGCCCCGACAAGTGTTGGAGACCGGAGATTATTTTAAGTTTTATGGTATGTGTAGCTACCTGATGCCCTTACAGTCCCATCTGTTTTCCCCTAGTATCCACCTGAAAAAAAGTAAAAAGGAACATAGGGTGGAAAAAGGCCAGGGGACCCAAAGTATGTTAGAGGAGGCCTTGTAATGACTAATCATTAAAAAAGAGAGGTAAAAGGGGTGGGCACACAATGTAATCTGTAGTTTGCTTCTCAACAAACAGTGGTGAATGTTAGTAACTCAGGTTCATTCGATAAACTGAAATTTTGGGATAGAGACACTGATTTGGCATTGGAGCAAAATAACGGTTTCACCTTCAGATTTACAAAAGCTCAAATATCGACAGGACCGGAGTGAACAATTTGAACCCTATCGTGTTTCCGTATATCACTGAACAAAACCCTTTTTCTGACTTTGCTTGCTAGATGTTGATAGCATACTCCCTTTTCTATCACTTACTGTACTGTAAAACTCTAAACCAAAGACATACTCGTGGTTGCACTTGAAGATTTCCAAACTTACCATATTTCTCATTGCTCACAATAACTATATTGAATTAGGCGCACCTGGGCAGTCAAATGTGGTGAAGCCTGTGGGCCTCGCTTATTGGTGTAGCTATGATTACCAAGCTAGGCTCACTCCTTTTTTAAAAATCTTTTACTACAATTTTGCTGATTCAGTACAATGAAAAACACTAAGAATAAAGGGCTACACTCTTTATCTTTTTGGTTGTCATAGAGACTAGGCCAGCTACCTCCATACACATATGCTGAATCCTATTAACCTGTTATGTTCCTACAGTGCAACTTTATCCAAAATATGATATTTAGGCCATTCAAAAAGCGTGGCTCACCTCAGACAACCTGCCCTGTACAGGGGTTGGTTCTCACAG
The DNA here is from genome assembly GCF_017654505.1 of Polyodon spathula. Lineage (NCBI taxonomy): Eukaryota > Metazoa > Chordata > Actinopteri > Acipenseriformes > Polyodontidae > Polyodon > Polyodon spathula. The sequence goes on along the minus strand of NC_054535.1, from coordinate 46,116,218 downwards.
AATATGGGGTTAGTTCTCACAGAATAGGGGGTTGGTTGTCACAGATTACGTGGTAGCTTTTACAATGGGAAATAATGTGATATTTAAATTTTTCATAATAACATAATGCTTTTATTGTGCAATACAGGATTACAAGGGCAGATAATGTGATATTTTAAATGTGATACGAATATAAGGTTTATACAGTGCCTATAGAAAGTTTACACACCCTTGAACTTTTTTCATATTTTGTTGTGTCATTATCTCAGAGTTTCATGCATTTAAATGAGGATTTTTTTCCACTTATCTACACACCATGCACCACATTGTTAAGGGGAAAAAAAGTTTTTATTGAGAAAAAAATTATATATTAAAAATTCAAAACTGAAAGATCATAATTGGATGTCTCCACCCCCCTGAGTTAATACTTGGTGGAAGCACCTTTGGCAGCAATTACAGCTGTGAGTCTGTTGGGATAGGTCTCTACCAACTTTGCACACCTAGATTTGGCAATATTTGACCATTCTTCTTTACAAAACTGTTCAAGCTCTGTCAAGTTCCTTAGAGAGCACTGATGGACAGCAATCTTCAAGTCATGCCACAAATTTTCAATTGGATTTAGGTCGGGGCTCTGACTAGGCCACTTAAGGACATTTACCTTTTTGTTCTTTAGCCACTCCAGTGTAGCTTTGGCTGTGTGCTTTGGGTCATTGTCATGCTGAAAGGTGAACATCTGTCCCAGTTTCATCTTTCTTGGAGAGGGCAGCAGGTTTTCCTCAAGGACTTCTCTGTACTTTGCTCCATTCATTTTCCCTTCTATCCTGACAAGTGCCCCAGTCCCTGCCGGTGACAAACATCCCCACAACATGATGTTGCCACCACCATGCTTCACAGTAGAGATGGTGTTCTTTGGGCGATGCGCTGTATTGGGTTTGTGTCAAACATAACGCTTTGCATTTAGGCCAAAGAGTTTCATTTTAGTTTCGTCAGACCACAAAACTTTTTGCCACATAGCTACAAAGTTTTTGCATATTTCAAACGGGATTCAAGATGGGCTTTCTTGAGTAAAGGCTACCTTCTTGACAACCTACCATACAGGCCAGATTTGTGGAGTGCTTGGGATATTGTAGTCGCATGCACACTTTGACCAGTCTTGGCCATAAAAGCCTGATGCAAAGTGCCATTCCTTCTTGCTCTTGCTCAGTCATCCAGTTTGGAGGGACGGCCTGATCTAGGTAGGGCCTTGGTGGTGCCATACACCACCCACTTCTTAATAATCGTCTTGACCATGCTCCAAGGGATATTCAAGAACTTTGATATTTTTTTATACCCATCCACTGCTCTGTGCCTTTCAACAACTTTGTCCCGGAGTTCTTTTGAAAGCGCCTTGGTGCTCATGGTTGAGTCTTTGCTTTGAAATGCTCTACCCAGCACTATTGCTGGTTGTCACATGTGGCCTACTCATATCTTGTCCTGCTGGTTTTGCTCTTACACAATAGACAGTTCATATCTGGCTCTATTCAACGCGATAATCACTTCGAACAAAACTCAATACTACTGCACTGTAACATGAATAACAAGATCTCAAAATTGTACTTACAGTATGAAAACTGTAAAAAAAGCTTGCTTACTCTTATATGTAACGGCATAGAGATCAAGCTCTAAGATTGTGGACTTCTGTACAACTAAACACACATCTCAGTGTTATTATCATGCTCTAGCGCAGGGGTTCTCAAACTCAGTTGTGGGGACCCCCTGTGTCTGCTGGTTTTTATTCCAACCGAGCACTCAGTTACTTAACTATACCCTTAATTTAATTAATAATTTGCTTAATTAGACATTTTTACTTGTTTTCAGCTCTTAAAAAGTTGCAGTTCAAGTTACTTATAAAATATTATAGCTAACTTGAAATATGCAACTGTTAAAGAGCTGAAAACAAGTAAAAAGGTCTAATTAAGCAAATTATCCGTTCAGTGAAGGGTCTAGTTAATAATCCAGAGCTTGTTGAAATGAAAACGAGCAGACACAGGGGGTCCCCAGGATTGAGTTTGAGAAGCCCTGCTCTAGCGCAATCTAGTGTCGACTCAAAGTTATAGGCACTGTAACAACCAGCTAAAAGCATGAAATTGCCCTTTTTTGCCTTGACAGCTATTGTTTGCATTTGCTGTTTTCGGACAGTTTTCGATTATGCTTATATATCATTGCTAACACATTTGAACCGGAACCATTTGTTTTGGCAGATTACACTGCTTAAATGCTCATTACTTATTATTGTAAAATTATACATGAAATGCGATCCACCGGCGGGTGAAACGAAATATTTTTTAACAGATTAATAGGTGGAAAAATCAACAGATTTTGCCGTTTCCACCGAAAATGAAACCCCTTTTGAAAATCATGCCCATTATATTGTGGCTTGAGCAAGTCAGATGCTTAATCAATAGGCAAAGTAACGTACCTTCTGAATATTGTTTCTGAAACCATGAGGGTTTCGTGTTTGCTTGTTTTGTCGTTCTAATTGTAAATGTTTGTTCTTGTTGGACAGCTAACACATACCGGGAGCTGTCACTAAAGGCCAGCACCAACCCGGACAGCACTGCGCTACTGTTCACTAATAAACTGTGTTTCACCACTTGCACGTTAGCGCTCACTCTGGACTTGTGATCGTGTGTGTGTCTTTGTGTGTAGTTATACTGTGTTTGTTATTTCGGCCCTGAACCCCTGAGGTTAAACTGTGCAGTACACATTGCTGATTATTATTTACGATAGCCAAACGACATGGATTATAAAAACAAATAAATAATTGTTTAGACCGTGAACTTTGTTGTCTGTCATCTATTTAAGCACTGAATCATCTCTACACCTGTGCTCTGCAAACCACTTTGCCACAATTCCCTACAGGATAAATTCAACTGTAACAGAGTGTCACAAGGACAGTAGAGTGGTGACGTCAGAACAAGGAAGTATACAGAGACAACTGATGATATGATGAATGAACTACTGTGCATTTATTTAAACAGAAATAAAAGGTTTGAACAGAAAACACAACACCAAAACAACACGGCACTTGTGGCCAAAATAAAAAGGTAAACAAAACTGACAACACTAAACAAACAGTGGATGAACACTAAACACACAAGTAGAGTGCTAGCCCTCCAGCAGTCATAGCAATTGGCTTTATTTCATATTACCTCTCCTCTCTCTTACCCATTCTCCACTTCCCAAATACACAACCCAGAGAGAGTGACAACGTACTGCTTTTATGCAGCTGTACCGAGACTCGATTGCTAATCAATCATTCAATTGGAGTCTCGGTACCACTGCATGTGAATTTATTTAGTGCAATTCCCTGTGCTCACCTAAATACAAATATACATTTTAAACACTCGTGCTCGTAACTTGTGTACCAACTACAATACACCAATATTAACACCATACATAGAATATATAACACAAAAATATGCACAGGGGCAGGGCACACTGCCACACAGAGCTATTTAAAAAAATATGCTACTGACTACAAGACATTTCTTTGTTAAAATATAAAGATGTAATCTTCCTTATAAAATGTTAACCCTTTTTAACACTTTAATGTGGAACAGTAATTTCACAGTTTACTCTATTTCTTTCTAAAATATAAAAACATTATTAGAAAGGTATATGTTCATAAATGCAGTTGTTAGGGTGTCAGAAATAGGTATGGGGGCTCTGTGTGGAGTGCAGGATGCGCCCTATAGCCTGGATGTCGCCGGTTCGAGTCCAGGCTATTCCATTGCCGTTTGTGGACAGGAGTTCCCAGGCGGCGGCGCACAATTGGCCGAGCGCCGCCCGGGTGGGGGAGGGATTAGATCGGCCTGGGTGTCCTCAGCTTGCCGCGCACCAGCGACTCCTGTGGACTGGTCTGGTGCCGGTGGGCCTGCCTGTAAGTTGCCAGAGCAGCGTGGTCCGCCAATGCTGTAGCTCTGAGGTGGCTGCATGGTGGGCCTGCAAAGTGAAAAGAAGCAGACAGCTGAAGGTGCATATTTTTGGAGGACAAATATATTTGTCTTCATCTCTCTCGAGTCAGCATGGGGGTGACAGCGGTGGGCTGGGTTGAAATAAAAATAATTGGGCATTTCAAATTAGGGAGAAAATATTAAAATATAATTGTCGATTACAAATGTAATCTTATTTACTTGCATGGAAGTTGAGAACAAACCATGAGATCTATGGTTGTTGTAAGGATAGATTATTTACAACGTACCATGCATATATTGAAAAAGTAGAATTTTCCCTCAACAATATAAACATAATTGTAAGGAACACAGCTGTAATGTTTAATAATGTTTGATTAAAAGATCCCGTAGCGCAGACACATAAATATATCTAGAGAGCAGAAGGAGCTAAATATTTTTTCGTTATACGTTGCATACCTTCATGCACCGATATCATGTTATCACTAACAATTATTAACCAGGAAGCTTGACTCAGGCAATGGTTTGCCAAGAATTCATGAATACATGTATCATGCAGAATATTACAGACCAAAAACATTACTATATCTATCATTGATTACCCACCATTTCAACTTTTTTTGTTAAAGGCCAAGGCATTATGTTAGAAATGTTTAATACCGTTTGTTGTCGTGACCCCCCACACTCTTTAACCCTAATAAGGGAACAGCAGTGTGTCAGTTTCTGTGGTGTAGGGCGTGGTATGGCAAACAGATGACTACGGCGGCCATGGACCATAATAAAGAAGAATCACACAAACATAAGGGAAGTGACAGAAAGAAAAGACAAACAGAGCCCAATGAAAATGTGGCCTTGAGTCTGAGCAGAGCTCTATCAGTCATACTTGTGCCCTCCGTAGAGCAAGTCTGCTCATGCAATTCATTAGGCAGCCAATTACCTGCAATAAGAACTCTTACGGCAGCACAAGGTGACCCGCTAAGAATATTTTATATTATAAGTGCAGCCGTTATTTCTGTCAGGAAATTCATTTCCTCCTCCAGACCGAGTCTGGGGCATAAATTACACTTAACGTTAAATGAGGAACATTTTGTAATGCAAGTTTCTTCTTTGGTGCATTCTTGAAAGGATCAATACACAGTGTAAAGGAAGATAAATGGATCCGCCACAGTGGTTACAGGGCAAGTTTATCTGCTGAATGCATTATTAACCTACAGATTTATTGGACTTATTCTACAGACCATCCGCCCCATATGGTGAACAGTTTAATTAGCAATTGGAAGCTTGGGCCACCTGCTACTTCTGGTGACAACTGCATACTTTTGCAATTCAGCCCTCTTGTGGACCAAAACATATAAAGTACAATATGTTCGCTTAATTGAATGAATTCTTAATTTGAAGATTTATTGAAGGCTAGGGTTGCAAGTTCAAGGGTAGCTGTAATATATTGCATGTTATGCTCAACCACTTACTGTTCTCTCTTACTATTTTTCCAAAGTGAATGTACATTCATTTTGAGTTAACAGGTGTTGGCATTGGTGATCTGATAAAAAAAAAAAATTAAAAAAGATTCCTTGAGAACTGACAAGTAAAACCAGGATTTTGTTCTATTTGATGCAATAATGAACTATGTCATTTATCTGCCGCATCAAAGAATGGCCTTAAGCAAAACCGGCATGCTGCTTGTATTTTTAATCCCACTTGAAATGGAAGGACAAGGTTGTGTTTGTGTGGTAGTACATTTTTCCACAAGATATTACTATCATTACTGCATTTTAATAGCATGCACAATACATCTTTATGAAAAGGTATTTTCCTTATGCTGTAGCACTAATAAAGAAGAAGATATATCATCAAATACAGTTCCAAATCAGAAATGTATATTTGCTTGGACCATTTAATGGAATCCCAAAAGAGATAAAGATGACTTGCTATCTTGCTTTCCAGTTTACCCTATTGTGCATAAACAAATTAGTTTTAATTAGTATGATTTATGTGTATGCAGTCTCTAATGGCACAGATTAATTTTCTTTACTGCTGAAGTAAGTAGGTTATTTACTAAATGTGGTTAAAAACGATCTCATTATGTGGACATTCATAGTCCTGGAGTTTGCTAAACAGCAAAAATGCTAAGTGGGGTCGATGTCAGTGGTCCCACAATTAATATTCCAAAGACTTTCTTTTAAATTAAATAATCACAGTTGTGAAATAGATTATAATCTATTAATTTTTACATATTTATGAATATCCAACAATCCCCAATTACATTTTCAATATCAGACTTGAATTCATAGAATGATCACAAAGCATTGTACAGGGAAAAGATAATAACCGATTGTTTAATAGCTGAAGGTCGGTCTGCAATATTAAAACTCACTGGGCTGGATCACACAGAATATACAGCGGTGTACAAAGTAATGATGTCCCCTTCTATCAAAGAGATAAAAAGCATCTTGATATACAACAACTTAAAAAAATGTGGATATGGACTTAATACATGCATATGTTACAATAAAGGTTTGAATATTGGCAAAACTCAAGATTGACTGGTAAATGTCGACATTTACCAAGTAAAACAGTAAATGTCCGAAAAAGACACTTACTGATAAATCTTACTTTAAAGATTTTAAAACTTACGATACAAGTGCCTTTACCAGTAAGCCTTTACAGAAAAGCAGTGTATTTCTTCATAAATCCGAACATTTACCACCTTACTTGGTAAATATTGACAGTTACCAGTAAAACTTGAGTTACCAAACACTTGAGTCAAACCTTTACCATAACATATATATGAAATTTTCCTGTAATAAGTAATTTTTTAATATACATACATACACTGCTGTACCAAAGTCTTAGACATGTTGCATTTTTCTACTCTGATGCATAATGAGCATCATCAATTTACTCAAAGCCTCCACTAGTGTTTTCTGTTTCACTGTTATAACAACCTTGACTTGCATTAAGAAGGAAAATCATTGTGTGAAATAGCTTGCATCTTTTGATTTTCAAGGTGTGAAGATAATATACTTAAGGAATAGAATGAAGACAAGCTTTGAATTGACAACAGAACTGGCAGAAGGCACAGGCGTCATTGTCCATCTATCAACAGTCCAAAGCAACTTTGACTTTGACCTTTGTTCCATAGTCTAATTTCTGTGTTCGTGTGCATATTTTAGCCTAGCCATATTTAAGAGAGGTATTCTTACTACAACATACCCTTTAAGTCCTGATTTCAAGAGTGACCTTTGAACCTTCTGCCAGTTCTGTTGCCAATTCAACGCTGGTCTTCTTTCCTTGTTATCATTTTTAAGAGCATTCCAGGAATAGAAATATAAGACTATGAAAAGAAAGTTTAAGACTGATTAAGATTTAAGATTAACGTCTTGTTTAGAAGCATTCCTGTTTCCTTTAGCTATTCTTTTTTTATTTGACCGCTTGTAAATTTGTTTCATCAGGTCAATTTTCAAATAGTTGTTCCTTTGCTTCAATAATACAATGTGTATCTCAATTTAGAATTCTGTGTAGGTTCTGTTACCAACCAGCTTTTCACCCATTTGCAGAACTTACATCTAACCACTGATGTTCCAGCCACTGGTCACTCTGTCAAACTACAGCCCCATTCTAAAAAAAAAAAGAAAACATGCTGCTTTACTCTTAAGCATTTTTAAATGTCTGCCATGCCACACTTTGAACATTGAAACTAATTAAGCTCAACCAACCGACAATACTGAGCCATTTGTCTGCTACCACATCAGCAAACTAGTCCAATTCAATTTGTGCTTTAAAACGCATTTGACAACATTCTAAAGCTTTAGCCTTGAATCCTACATGTAATTTGTCAACTATTTGTAATAGCCTTGTTGTCATTCAAATTGTAATGATCAAACGGAAATCTTCTAAAAAAAGTGACTTCACCTTCAAAGTGTCTTCTCTGAGGGCTAACACAATGGCCTGTCAATCCTTCTTCTGAGAGTTGGAATGCCAAGTATATGAAAAACGAAATATGCAATAGGCTAGGGAGTTAGGGTGACCAGATAGCAAGAGTGAAAAATCGGGACACTACTGCATAATGCAAGCAACGCAAACTACATATCTTTTTTTCTTTTTATTCCTTCGCCTTCCTGTGTGCATTGCACTTAGGCGAAAACAAAAACTTATATATACTTAATATACTTAACTTATATATACTTAATACTTACTTAGTAAGCTGGGCTGAGCTGAGTGCGGGATGGAGGGGGTGATGCTGGGACGCCAGAATCACTGTTGAGCCCTCTTGAGGTGTCGTGGGTTAGTCAACGAAACATCGAGGATGGAATGTGCCCACTTGAAGAACCCAGAGATGTACCCTACTTAGCTCAATTCAGACGGTTGTCATGCTGATGCGCTGGGGAGACCACACTGGGTTGATCCCCAGAGCCAGCATCGCAGCCGTTGTGTGTGCTGATGTGCTGGGGAGGCAAAATGAGCTGATCCCTGGAGCCAGCATTATACTTCAGCAATCAACACCAGACAGAAGGATATCTACATCATCAGATGGAAAACAACGCAAATGGATGGAGATACAGATGGATCACATTAGTTTAATGCAAAGGTACGTCTTAGTTGGTGCTTATCTTGGCGAGAGCCGAGTTCAAGTCAGCATGAAGTTCAACCTCTACTCTCATGTAATGGAAATCAATCTTAAATACTCCAAAGCAGTTAACTTTCTTGTTTACTGTTCAGGTGACAATGATGTTATCTTGAGACATGTGTCGATCCTTCCATTATCATGGCTTGAAGGCCTAATTCACAGATAATTTCAGTGGATTTTTTTTATGTTTGTGGTGCAGATTATAGATTTTGTTTTTTATACTTGGGTATGATATCAATCAAAATTACTTTCCAGCAAGGGTTCAAATGTCCCAATCACTTCTTGGTTGTCATTCAATGTTTTAGTGATGTAAACCTAATGATATGGTTAGACCTACAGGAAGCAGTTCCAATCCAAATTTACTTTGGGAAGTGACTGGGATTTTGGACTTTTGGGAATACTTGTTAGTGGGACATTGATTTACCTTTGACTAAAAATACAATTTTGTTAGCAGCCTTCCTGGGTTTTTATTCTTAATAGGGGACAAAACATACAAGACATGTCACTTGTTGACTTGTCTTAAATATAATGCTTGAAAAGGAAGATAGTGCTTACTACAGCAGTCATGCAGTTTAATTCTGTATAACTGACAGAGAGAATGAATCTGAACTGCAAATCTCCCTCCTGACCAGAGAGGGCGATGTGTAAGGTGGGTGGTATGCTTTCCCATAGATGGGCAGGCTCGATCTTAGGCGGCAACTGGAAGTCGGCCATTTTATAGAAAGCACGAAGCGGCGATTGATCCGGTTTTCAATAATCTGCAGCATAATCTGTTTTGCAGGAGGATAGTTGATAACTATTTGTCACAAAGATATCCGGAGTGGGGGACGTCCGACCAGAAACAGGAAAATAAACAAAGAGATCAGTGGACTTTGATGGAGCTGAGCGCTTACTTGCGCTCAGCATTTAATAAATAAACAGACAGAAAATAAACGGTTGTAACAATACAAAAACAGGACACGGCACATTCGCCAAAATAAATAGGCAAACAAAACATACTAAACAAAACACGGTGAGCAGATATTTTACTACTACTATGACTACTATTATTATTATTCGTATTACCTCTGTCTCCAATCACGTTCTCCACTCGCCGAACACACAACCCCGAGTATGTGAAAACATGCTGCTTTTATGGAGCTGTACCGAGACTCGACTGCTAATCAATCATTTAATTGGAGTCTCAGTACAACTGCACGTGAATTAATAAAGTGCAATTCCCCGTGCTCACATATTACATTTTACTTGCACGTGAAGTGCTGTGCAATCCTCGTGCCTAAATACAAATATACATTTGAAACACTTGTGTTACATTGACCCATTTATATCCGATGTACTAATGACAGTGGGGCGAATCTCTCTTCCCGCTGTACCACTGGTAGTGGAAATGCTGCCAATGGTGCGGCTGTCAGCAGACGTGCTGACAGCTCCCAGACTGACTCCTTCAGCCGGGGCAAGTCCAGCAGCGGAAAAGCTGCTGGGGTTGGTGGTCTCCAGACCTCCCCCAAGATCTCAGGCAGCGAAACTGCTGCGGGGGAAGGTGGTCTCCTGACCTCTCCCCCCTTTATAGCCGGCAGCTCCCTCTGGGGGGACTCCAGCCCCCAGAACTCCTGCAGCGAAATTGCTGTGGGGGAAGGTGGTCTCCTGACCTCTCCCCCCTTTTTCATAGCCGGCAGCTCCCTCTGGTGGGGCTCCAGCCACACTGACCCCTGCGGCCAAGCAGAGCTGACTGCAACACCTGGCGAAGCAGTTCCAGCAACCCCAGGTGATGCGGAGCGGTTGGCAACCCCAGGCGATGCAGAGCAACAGGCAGCCCCAGGCGATGCAGAGACACAGGCAGCCCCAGGCGATGTGGAGTGACAGGCAGCCCCAGGCGAAGCGTGGTAGGCATCCTTGGGCGAAGCGAGGCAGGCATCCTTGGGCGAAGCGAGTCAGGGAGTCAGGACAAGCTAGGGTGCGGGTGTTGGCCCTCTTCTTGGCCACTGCGGCCGGACGGTTCTTCCCCGTGCTTCCCTCAGCAGCCTATGCAAGGGTTGCTGAGGACCGCCAGCATCTAGTTTTGGTCCTTCTGGTGAAGGGAGAGGCAGCTCCTGCTCCTCTCCACCTGATGGTGATGGAGGCAGAGGCAGCTTCAGCTCCTCTCCTCATGCTGGTGGGGGAAGTGATACCAGCAGGCATTCACCCTCTGCTGGTGGACAGGGAGCTAGCAGGCATTCACCCTCTGCTGGTGGACAGGGACCCAGCAGGCATTCACCCTCTGCTGGTGGACAGGGACCCAGCAGGCATTCACCCTCTGCTGGTGGACAGGGACCCAGCAGGCATTCATCCTCTGCTGGTGGACAGGGTCCCAGCAGGCATTCATCCTCTGCTGGTGGACAGGGACCCAGCAGGCATTCATCCTCTGCTGGTGGACAGGGTCCCAGCAGGCATTGATCCTCTGCTGGTGGACAGGGTCCCAGCAGGCATTCACCTTCTGCTGGTGGACAGGGACCCAGCAGGCATTCACCCTCTGCTGGTGGAGGTGGCGGAGGCAGAGCCAGCCCCTGCTGCTCTTCTCCTGTCGGTGGAGGTGGCGGAGGCGTGTAGTCTCCTGCCGGTGAAGGTGGGAGCGGCGTGTAGTCTCCTGGCAGCGGAGGTGGGAGCGGCATGTAGTCTACCCTTATTACAGGGGACTGGTGCGGCTCTCCCACTTGCAGGGGACTGGTGTGGCTCTCCCTCACTTGCAGGGGAAGGTGATTGAGGCAGAGGAAGCACCTGCTCCTCCTCTCTAGGTGGTGATGGTAGGGGAAGTGATCCCAGAAGGCACTCATCCTCTGCTGGTGGAGATGGGAACAGCTCCCTCTCGGGCTTTGGATTCCCGCGGTCCCCCTGCCTGGGCACTCGAGACTCTGTTACCTGGGCTGCTGTTCTATTTATAGCTGCCTCCAGGTAGCAGAGGACCAACTCCACACCTTCCTCCAGGGAGTTTGGGGTGTGTTCCCTCTCGTACGCCTCCCATCGCTCCCTGTCCATCAGCCACAGTACCCGGATGGCTATGGGCATGGACTGTGCATCCAGCCTTACATTGTCCCGGATCCAGTCCCTCAGCCTGATGGCATCTTCTGACATTTTTTAAACAAGAAATTGCTGTTCCTGCTCTGGTCGGCGTCTAGGTGGCGCTGGTAATCCCACGATGACACCACGTGTCACAAAGACGGCCGGAGTGGGGGACGTCCAACCAGAAACAGGAAAATAAACAAAGAGAGGTGGAGTTTGGTGGAGCTGAGCGCTTGCTTGCGCTCAGCATTTAATATACAGACAGAAAATAAACAGTTGTAACAATACGAAAACAGGACACAGCACATTCGCCAAAATAAATAGACAAACAAAACGGACTAAACAAAACACGATGAGCAGATATTTTACTACTACTATGACTACTATTATTATTATTCGTATTACCTCTGTCTCCAATCCCGTTCTCCACTCGCCGAACACACAACCCCAAGTATGTGAAAACATGCTGCTTTTATGCAGCTGTACCGAGACTCGACTGCTAATCAATCATTCAATTGGAGTCTCAGTACAACTGCACGCGAATTAATAAAGTGCAATTCCCCGTGCTCACATATTACATTTTATTTGCACGTGAAGTGCTGTGCAATCCTCGTGCCTAAATACAAATATACATTTTAAACACTCATGTTACACAAACCCGTTTATATCCCGTGTACCATTATACATCAACATTTAACACACCACACGCTACATATAACAGAAAATACACACAGGGGCGGGCACTTTGTCACAGTATTACACAGACATCACCAACCTGAAAATGGGAAATACTTTCCAAATGCTATTTAATGAAGTTGCTGACTTTACTGAGTATCATAGCTCATACTACAGCAATCTGGACAACATGCTGAAGCAACTGTCTTTCATTGAACTAGAGAAACTGAAGTTTTTGCAACTTCTAAGCTATCAAAATGTGTCCAAATGAACAATGAGTTTCCCATCAAGGCTCTAGCATCATTAAGCAAGTATAACCATTTCTATTACATTGAGCACTTGAAAATGAGCTGGTAATGGGAATATTTGCTTTCTCTTAAAGTACTTCAGGCAGAACAATTTGGACAAAGCCATGTGCCAGCTTTACAGTCTGATGTGTCTTGTAGCAACCATTCCTGCATCTTCAGCAGCTGTTAAACTGAGCTTTTCTTGCCTAAAGCGAACTAAACATATTCAAGGAATACCTCAGCTCAGGAACACTTAAGCAATCTTGCTCTTATTGCGGTGGATAAGGGGATTGTTAAAGCTGTAGAAAAAAATCCATGCAGGTATGATGCTGTTATCGATCACTTTGCTGGAGAGAAAGACAGACAAGCAGAGTTTTTCTACAAATGACATCACATCACTATTTTTTTGTTATATTCTGTTGCTTGCCTTATGTGCTGCATATAATATATTACTGTATTAATTATATAAAATACATAATATATAATACATGGATAAAGGCTAAATTTGCATCCAGAGCCATTAAATAAGGCACAGTAGTGATGTCAAAATGCCATAATTCCTCTAGAGGAAAATATACTTGAACTTTGACCTATTCGACTCCTCAAGACAACTTTCAATTAAAAGACAAAATGTCTCATTTTCAGTGACTCGACAACACCCACAGTAGAGAAATGTTCATACATATTAAAGGGATATTAAAGACAAGCCTGTCAATGACTTTCACAATTTCAATCACTCGACAACACCCACAATTCGTGTTTTTTAGGCACTTTTAACAAATCTGTCTTTGTGAAGATTTACAATCATCTTTCACCACCGAGAGCACCAATCAAGTGAGCAACACACATCTTCGACTCTGAAAGCGACCAATAAAAAAAATAAAATAAAAAATATGCATACCCCATTGAAACACATTTTCCTTAAAAATACGTTATTTTTTGCAGTTAATTGTCTAAGCAGTTTAATTCACTGTTCCTGAATTATCAAAAAGAAAACTATATTTAATAGTCTTTAATATTGACTTAATGTACGTTATTATTATTCATTAAATTCACTTGCAATTTTAACCTTTACACCCGTTTATTGTCTTTTTTGTATCGCAGATACTAATATCCATGTATTATAAAAAGCAGGTTTTGTTGTTTAGACCCCCCCACTTATTAAAGTCAGGAGCCGCTACTGTAAATATATATATATATATATATATATATATATATATATATATATATATATATATATATATATATAGTTTAATAGCAGTTTCCTGTCACTATGCTTACAAAGAATATGTCATACAAAATTTTCATTAAAAAATGTTTGAACACATGCTGTTTGGATTCATGAATTTTCCTCTTCCCCCAGGAAAATACGAGATACCATCTTGGTGTGTGTGGTAGGGCTGAGGCCTGCCCCTGTAAAATATAATTTTGTTTGCTTTATACATGTAGTTTTTTAAATTAAATTATATGCTAGATATGGCAGGGCTGAGAGGTTAGACTTCCACCCCTGCCTAATTGAAGTTTAGTGTGCAGCAGGTGGCCAGGTGTCAGTTGATAAATTGATTGTCAATTAATCCTGGTAATCTGCCTTTAAAAAGGGTCTTGAAAGACAGTCATTTGTGCTGTGCTGTTTGTGCTGTGCTGTGCTGTGCTGTGCTGTGCTGTGCTGCCAGTGGAAAGCCTCATGACTGCGTGTGCATCAGGACAAGTGAACCTAGATTGAGGACCATAGTGTGTTTAATCGGGATCCTTGGTGTACTTTAGGGGAGGCATTCATTTAGAGTAATTTTAATCCCACTCCAGTTTTATTTAGTTTGTGCAGGGGGAAGGTTCCTGGTGGGGGACCTCCCTTTTGCACGGCCCAAGCTTGGCCACCTTTTGTTTTGTATTCTTGTATCCATGTACAGTTTTGTATATATTCTTCTGCACGGGCTACCATTACTGGTACCCTAGTGGCGGCAATCAACCACTGTAACTGCCTGCAATACCTGTAAATAATAAAACCTGGAAGCCTGCGTGGCGTTTTCAAATACAAACACTTTCTCGCCTCTCAGCGGATACTCGCCCAGTAACAGAACGCCCCTGTTACAGTGTGATAAACTTTGATGCTTTTTTCTTTGATACATTAACAATTTAATTGCAGCACTATCAGATGGTTTAATGATGCTGTCTGAGCTACCATTGTTCCATTCCTAATTATTCAAAGCTGAAAAGGTTACATTGATTGGTGATGCCAATTCTTACAATGTGTTGGAATTTTAATTTATCAAAGGATGAAGGCGGTTGTGGCAGAGTGCATTAAACATTCAGCCCTGCTATTGAGCTGCAGACACTCAGAAAACTGTCTGGACATTTAGAAGGAGAAAACTGGCATTTAGAATAATTATTGTGAGAAAATGCATGTCAGAAGCCTACAGGTGACATAAAAACAAATGTCAATGCTGCATTGTCAGACAGTTTTTCAGGAGAAAACTACTTTATCTCACGTGTCACAGCTAATTGTGGAGTTCTAAAATTCTTGAGAAAAGAGCATTATTGTTTAATGCCAGTGTTACCCAGCTATTAGGCCAACCAAGCTGTCACAAGATGTTAAAATTGGTCAGGTATCCAAGCCTCTCAGTTACACTGAAGGTTATTTAAAACATGTGTCTGTATCCATAGCAATTACCTTAAAATTAAATCAGTTATGACATTTATACTGTCCAAAACACCCCCAAAAATATAATTGCCTATCATTGAAAGGTTCATTATGTATGCAAAAGTATTGATCTCTGTCCCTGTGTTTTCCCGTGAGTGTTGACAGTGTAGGATATAGGGGTTCATTTGAATGTCCTTTTCTTAATAAAATCGGTTTTGGAAAATATGAATGAACAAATATAGAATGTTGATGAGCGTTGATTGATGTATTGTTCAAATGTGGGAATGGCTAAGGGTATTCAACAAACATTCATTTTATACCTAGAGATTTATTTTCCCCACAGTTATGAAAGTAAAGATAATAACATATCTTTTCATTTTCATTTATGTATATAAATCAACATCCAACTGATATGAAATTACAGGAATAGAATAACTTTTACATTTAAATGTGGTTCTATATAATCCATTTTAAAAGAGTAGATATAAAAAAGGAATCTTGAAAGAACAAGTCTAAACCTCTCTCCTGTTTTCCCCCTGAAATTGGCTGTTTTTATGATTGATCAAGTCTGCTGGTTACAAAAAGAGCTATTATCTTTTTTGTCAGATGCAGGCAAGACAAGTTCTTGATGTGACTGAAGGCAAGCAAGACTTTTTCTGGTTTAGACAAAAAAAAAAGTGCTGCTGAACACAAGGAGCATACAGTATGACAGAATAAACACTATGAATGCAGGTGATTTAATACAGGGTTTCAGTCTCTTGTTGTGTGGGGGTCACTGGTGCATGGTATAACAGCATATAGTTCTCCAGGGCCTCCTTCGGGGTGTTGGGTCTCGTGGAGAAATTTCCCCATCCTTCCCGCCCTCTCAGTGGACCTGCAGATGGTTACAGTGGCACTGATATTATTATATTAACCAAGGGCTGATCAAACACATTAAGACATTCTGTGGTACTTGGCCATCCTCATTAGTGCTCCATGGATATTCACATTCAAATCTTCCTCAGTTAATTTCCAGTCTTAAATGTAAAATGTATCTAGCTGTAATATCAAAGTGATAAGGAGACTAATTGCACTGAACATGACTCTAAATCTAAATCTAAGTCCTTATTTTCATATGGCGTCAATTGCTTTGGGGCCTAATGTAGCAGTACTGGATCAGATCACTGGGGATCGGAACCAGTTTTCTTTACCAAAAGATCTTTAATGACAATGCTTCTGTATTTGGGGCAATGGTATCACAAGGGCAACTACTATGTTTTGATACATTTGTAGAATTGTATCAGTCACCATTGTAGATACTGTGGTACTGTTGGGCTACTGTGAAATATTTGTTCCGTATCCATTATATTTGGCAATGCTGTGGTCTTCTAATGGATCTGCTAGGATTTATTCAGACTAATATAATGGGACTCCATTGGTTTTCTGTAAGGTTTTCCATATACTTGTTATAATTTGTTAGTATTATAAATCATGAAGTCACTCTTGTAAAAGATTTTGCATCGTAAGATAAATTAATATTATTATTATTAGTGTTGTTGATGATAATAATAATAATAATAATAATAATAATAATAATAATAATAATAATAATAATGTATATGTTGTTATATTCACCAATATCTTTTCTTTTTTTAATTTTTAAAAATGTATCTGTGTCTCTTATTGAAATGTCTATTGGCCCAAACAGTTGGGGACACCATCCCATCACTACATCCCCAGTGATTTGTAAAATGCATTAGACTTTATCAGAAAAGCATATAAAACTGTTCTCGCTTGTTACTCAGAGGGAATTCAAACTTGTACATCTAAAGGTGAAAAATTGGTTTGTGTCTGCTCTGTCACTCATCCCAATTAATCCATTTAAGTTTATTTAGCATAATTAATTAAGAAGTTAAAACCAGTGAGACGTTCAAGGCAATCATCTGCTGCTTTTAAGTGTTACCAACTTAAGCCTGCACTTTGTCATTCTTATAGGTATAATTAAAATGCATGCGTTGTTCTTTCACTGAGGTTATCAAGTGGTCCTATAGAGAAATAAAATAATAGGCTAAGCTTAGTAGAAATAATTGAGTAATCACTGCTTTGAATTTTGCTAAGCTTAATATTGTCAGGAGCTAATACCCTGCATTACTATTGGCTAAACAGAAACATGACACAGGTCAGTCAGGATTAGTTTTAGAGAACCAGAACCTGCACAGAAAGTCTAATGGGCATGTTCTTTTTACTCCAATTTTCTTTTGTAAATGTAAATAATAACTATGGCCAGGTTGCCAAGCAGCTTAGAAAGTCTTAGCACAGTCATTATTTATGTGATATTGCACACATATACCACACATATTTTACATACTATAGGAGATACGCATCTAAAACATTGTACAACTTTAAAAGGTGGCTAAACAGCCTTCTCACACTACAAACAAGCCTACAATTGACCAAAAAGTTTTTTTTGCATGGAAACATGTCCAGCAGACGCACCTTATGCAAGAATTCAGCAGTGAAAATTCTGCTTGTGATATAACCGTGCACAACTTTCTACTCCAGTAAGGCCATACCAAGCTGGAAATAGCCCTGTCAAGCTCCTTTGACTAAATAGTTAAAAAAAATAAGCATACAGTACCAGCAGTTTAGAGACCTTTAATTCAGTGTTGTTGTTTTTTTGTTTGTTTTTTATGTGTCTTATTCAACTTTTCAGATTATTTGACTCATAAAAAGTGTTTTATAGTTATGTTGTTTTATAAGCAAGGTTATAAAAATACTGAAGCTACTACAAATAAAAACAACCATTTGCAATAAGCAGACTACATAAATACATAAATAAAAAAATTAAAAAACTAAGGGGTAGGTGTACTAAGATGGGTCAGTCGTAGCTCAAACACACCGCGATCTGCATTTTCGTTGCTACCCTTAGCAAAGTCAATATTTTGTCATATGTAGAGAAAATATGTTAATGAAAAGAGCCATAATATACTAATTTAAATGTGTTGTGTCTTCTTAGCGAGATCTCTGTTGCGACAGTCATGCGATATTGTATAAATAAATAGTGGGAGTTGAGTTGTGGTTTGCTGTAGCAGAGGGTGTCCCAGGATAGCATGTTATCATGCAAGGGTGCAAGAATCTAAATAACATTGTCTTTGTTAAATGTAAGCGTTATGCATTATGTTCCGTCTTCATTTTACTTATTTTAATATATATATTATATATATATATATATAATATCTATATTATTTTGTATATCCGTGGGCCTCAGTTTATATATATAAACCCCGGAATGGAAGTGGGGGTTTAATTTAACATCAGGCAGATAATATTTTTTCGAAAAGTATTAGTATGTCATCCGGATATCGGGGGCAAAATTTGACCTAATACACAAAAGGCTGTAATCCTCCACACTCTGTTATTTATACAGGTTGCACATGTTTTGTGTAGTGTTAGTCCGTTTTTGTTTGTCTGTTTATTTTGGCGTAATGTGCCGTGTCCTGTTTGTGTTTGTTACAACCTGTTTATTTTCTGTCTTTTGTTTATTTATTAAATGCTGAGCGAAAGCATTTGCTCAGCTCCACCAAACTCCACCTCTCTCTTTGTTTATTTTCCTGTTTCTGGTCGGACATCCCCACTCCGGCCGTCTTTGTGACACACATATAAATAAATTTGCCTACAAAACCCTCTTTTTCTAATGCTATAATAATGGATCTTTAAATTTCTGGCACAAACACATAAAATGTTGGAAATATTAGGCATTTCTATGAATGATTAGATTTGGTACTAAGACAAATATGCTAAGTATCTGCCTTTCTTTGCAGAGTTAGACGTTTGATATAATCAGCTTCATTCGGTGTCACTCTCATGTCAACCTCTTTTTTTTTTTTTTTTCTAATTTCAGTGTTCAATAGATATCTGGCTATTTATTTAATTCAATTTTCAGATAAATTGTAATGTCTGTCCACAAACTGAAATGCATTAGAAAGTATATAAGGTAATTAATGTGCTTTCACTTCTGCTCTGTAACATGAATTGCTGGTTCATCTGATTATGTGTTATCATGGTTTTCTAAATCAAGTAACTGAAAGTAATGTGCTAGTTTGTTTTTATTTGCTCGCGGCTAATATTAGTTTATTGCCCAGTGTATTTATGCCTTAATTTATCTCACGACTAATTTTGCAATGTACTGTACAATATATTTTGTGCTGTATCACTAAAATTTGGATTTCCATTACATGCTAATTGTTGTTTGAATTTGCATCACTCAAGTTAAACTACCAAAATATTCCCAAGTTTAAATTCAATAGTTTATGAAATAAATACCTTTTCCCTCTAGCTCTTATTTTTATTTTACATCACACCCAGTCAATCGTTTTTTATATTTGAATGAATTTTTCTGCCCTGCCACCTAGCACCCCAAATTCTATCTGTTCTGCAAAGGATAACACTATGTAACACAATTTTTGTTCCAGGGTAGTAAGTGTTATTTCTAATTGCTTATGCCTCAAAAGTATAAAAAATGTCTATTATTCCCCACAAACTTTGCTTTTGTGACCAGGACAGTGATATTTTGAAATGTACCTATTTCCAATGAGAAAACTGTCTTTTCGTTCACATAAAGTCAGAAAAAAAACAACATATGAATCCAAATTAACATGTATTTATACTAAAGTAATACAAAAATGGCTACAAAAGGTTTAGAAGTGAGTAGTTTTTCGAGATTTACGATTATACTGTAAATCACTTTCACGAATCAACCCCCAAATGTAGTCTCTCATCATGTTCTCGTTATACTGTCCTTGGTAGCAGCGTTCAAAGTGCAGTATATCCTGGTGGAAGCGCTCGCCTTGCTCCTCCGAGTACGCTCCCATGTTCTCCTTGAATTTATCAAGATGAGCATCAAGGATATGGACTTTGAGGGACATCCTACAGCCCATTGTGCCGTAGTTCTTCATCAGAGTCTCAACCAGCTCCACATAGTTTTTGGCCTTGTGATTGCCCAGGAAGCCCCGATCCACTGCGACAAAGCTGTTCCAAGCCACTTTCTCCTTACTAGTGAGCTTCTTGGGGAATTCATTGCACTCCAGGGTCTTCTTTATCTGTGGTCCAACGAAGACACCGGCTTTGACCTTTGCCTCAGACAGCTTAGGGAAGAAGTCTTGAAGGTACTTGAAGGCTGCCGACTCCTTATCTAGAGCTCTGACAAATTGTTTCATAAGGCCCAATTTGATGTGCAGTGGTGGCATCAGCACCTTCCGGGGGTCCACCAGTGGCTCCTACTTGACGTTGTTCCTCCCCACAGAGAACTCAGTCCGCTGTGGCCAGTCCCGCCTGTGGTAGTGCGCCTTGGTGTCCCTGCTGTCCCAAAGGCAAAGATAGCAGGGAAACTTGGTTAAACCGCCTTGGAGACCCATCAGGAATGCCACCATTGCAGCCTCTTGATGCCATCTCAGAAAAATGCAGATATGTATCCACTTAAGCAGCTGGAACTAAACTGAACTGGTGGGCTTAAGGCTCCTGTATTTATACTACTATTTACATTACTGGAAAGTTCTAGAAGTTACTCCAAATTACTCAGCACTGAATCTATCTGGAATGTTCTGAAAAATAGGTAAATTTCAAAATATCACTGTCCTGGTCACAAAAGCAAAGTTTGTGGGGAATAATAGCCATTTTCTATACTTTTGAGGCATAAGCAATTAGGAAATAATAAAATTGTTACATGGTATAATCCATGCTTCTGTTCTCATCGCCTTTGTTTTTTTCCCTATTTATCAAGTAATGATCAATTATAATGACATGTATTCAGGACTCTGTCATGCCCAAGCAGGGATGCAGCATGGACAGTCTTCACCTTTCTCCTTCAATAAGGAGACCCATGTCTTCATTCAGATGACACACCCCGGTTTCCAGTGACACTCTTCTGTCAAGATCTGTCATCACATTGAAAGGTGCTAGAGAGACTGCAGCCTTTTCAAATGCCTGTGCTCAGGGATATCAGACAGGATAAAGGCTAGTGTTTCAGGAGAGGAAGTTCACAGACCCAGAACCATAAGGCTAAAGCATCCATTCTTTTATTTTTTTTTTGGCTTTTATTTTATTTTATTTTTTTTATTGATAACTAAAATTGGCATGTAAACAAAGAGTGATGTACATTTAAATTGCATGTGGATAATAGGCAAAAGTAATAAAAAATACTTTTGTACCAGAACACACTGGTAGTACCACCTGATCAGATTTCTATCAATTATTTGAAAGGTGCATTATCAAGAAATAACATCCTGTTCATATTGATTAGTTTTACCCCAACTAGCAGGTCAGTATCGAGATTCAGTTGGATGATTTCAGCCTTGATCCAGCCATGAAAAGATTTTTATTTAAATTAAAATGTGCTCTTTATTACTGATAAGCTCCACTCAAGAATACATACAAAATACATGCGGGATATTCCCGGGATGATAGTACACAAGACACAGCAAAATTGAATGTTGTAGAAATTAGAAGGTGCACCAAACTTAAACACAATACATGATGGGCAGAGAAAAAATGAGAAAGGGGGAAAAAATAGCTTAAGGTAGATTAATTGGAAAAACAATAAATAGATGCCTTTGTTTTTAGATCAAGCAGAGGCAGACATGAAAGTACCTGGTTAAAACAGGGTTATTTAATAAAATAAATCCTTGATTAAATTGCTTTACCAAGTTATTTCCATCGCCAAGGCTGGGGATTAACTGTTACTTCCCCCAAGGGGAACCTGGAGTGATAGAGAATGAAAAAAACAAGAGCGTTTACTCTATAAACCTCTGGCACAGGAGACCTTTTCTCTGTGAGGAGACACTCCTCCTCCACCCGGTTGGGTGCCGAGGGGTGTAGACGCGGTGATGACGTTTTTTTGCTTCCCAAGGGTTTAAAGAAAAATCAAGTTAAATTACCGGCAATATAATCATTAATAGTATATATACTATATATATATATATATATATATATATATATATATATATATATATATATATATATATATAGTATGGACTTTGGACTTTTCTACATTTCATTGTGTTACAACATGGAATCAAAATGGATTTAATTAGGTGTTTTTCCAACTGATCAACACAAAAAAAGTGCATTATGTCAAAGTGAAAAATAAAATCTACAAATTGTTCTAAATTAATTACAAATATAAAACTGAAAATAATTGATTGCATAAGTATTCACCCCCTTTGCTATGACACACCTAAATAAGTTCTGGTGCAACAAATTGTCTTTCGAAGTCACATAATTAGTTGGAAATGTAAATGGAGAGAATATGGCACAACTGTGAATCTGTCTAGAACAGGCTGTCCTCAAAAATCGGGAGAGAAGGGCACTAGTCAGGGAAGCCACCAAGAGGTCTATGGCATCTCTAAAGGAGTTACAGTCTTCCACGGCTAAGCTGGGAGACACTGTGCATACGACAACAATAGCCCTGGTGCTTCACAAAACTGGCCTTTATGGGAGAGTGGCAAAAAGAAAGCTATTGTTGAAAAAAAACTCATATCAAATCTCAGCTAGAGTTTGCCAGAAGGCATGTTGGAGACTCTGAAACCAAGTGGAAGAAGATTATATGGTCTGATGAGACCAAAATAGAGCTTTTTGGCCTCTACACTAAGCGTTATGTTTGGTGCAAGCCTAACACCGCACATCATCCTGAGAACACCGTCCATACAGTGAAGCATGGTGGTGGCAGCATCATGCTATGGGGATGCTTCTCTGTGTCAGGGCCTGGAAAGCTTGTGAAGATAGAGGGCAAAATGGATACAGCAAAATTCAGAGAAATCCTGGAGGAAACCTGTTGAAGTCTGCAAGAGACCTGGGACTTGGGAGAAGATTTATCTTCCAGCAGGACAATGACCCCAAACATACAGCCAAAGCCACATTGGAGTGGCTTAAAAACAAAAAGGTAAATGTCCTGGAGTGGCCCAGTCAAAGCCCGGACCTCAATTCAACTGAGAATATGTGGAAAGAGTTGAAGATTTCTGTTCGCAAAAGGTCCCCATCCAACTTGACGGAGCTCGAGCAAAGAAGAATGGGCAAAAATTGCATTGTCCAGATGTGCAAAGCTGGTAGAGACTTATCCAAATAGACTCATGGCTGTAATTGCTGCCAAAGGTGCCTCTACCAAATATTGACTCCATGTTGTAACACAATAAAATGTTGAAAAGTCCAAGGGGGGTGAATACTTTTGAGAGACACTGTAGTGAGGGTCTACTGTGTATTTGATTCAAACACATGCTTCCTTGAGAAAGATATGTACAACATAGCAAATGTTGGGCATCTGGCTCTGAGCTAAAATATGTTTATTTTTTAAATGTATTACTTTTTTTGGTAGTTATTTATTTAATTTTTACTTACAGTATTGCCAACCCCACTGCTGCAGAAATCATGAGACAAACTCTTAGAAATCAATAGCTTTGGCGTCTGATTCGCAAGATTTTATTTTTAACCAATAATTTCAGGGTTTTTTTAAACCTTGTTAACAACAGCTTATATTGAGTTTATAACACCTCAAATCTCTTACAAACCTCTATTAGTGCATCTCAAAATGTATAACAAAATCAGACAAAATCAGACAAACCCAATCACCATTCAACATTACAAAAAACATTATCTATTATCGTACCTGTTACTGCTGCACAGACAGCTTCTGCAATGACAGCTACTGGAGTGTTGCATGTTTAGCAATATGAAGGAGCTGGAAAGCAGCAGCTCCAGTCTGAGTTGAATTTACATCTGCAGTGTTGCGCTTCTTGGAGTTTTCCACCATGACAAACGTATACTTTTCGAAAAGTGAAAAATCCCGAGATCCAATGGTACTGTTGTGAGATCGCGAGCAGGTCTTAATTTAATTAATTTAACTTACAATTCACGTGTCTCGCGATGAATTCGCAAGTTGGCAGTACTCTATTTAGGACTAATTTCACAGCTGTGGTGCAGAGAAAAGCCTCCCTGTGTGTGGCAGAGAGATGGCCCCCTCCGGGCATACTAGCAATATTCTGATGGGCCTAATCTTTTACTGTATAGTACAGAGTGAGGGGTCCTACATTGAGCAATAATGCAAATGGTGAAAATGAAATGGTTTGGTTGATCTGGAAGTATTGAGTGAGTGGATATGTTCCAGTTTATTGGGGGAAGCAGTAAGGAGGGACGATTGTCATTTAGAGAAAAGCAGGCATATGGAACAGGAATGGGATTCACTGCAATAGCTGCACTTGTGAAAAAAAACTGCACTGTTTGTTTGCTGAATAAGTATTGGTTGACTATAACTTTGGCTCCTTCAGCAATATTGTATCTAATCTTGACTTATGACCTGGTGATGTTATTCTTGGGGAAAGGGGAGACTCCCAGTGGATGAAACTGGCAACTGATTTATTTGCGAAGGTGAGCGCATGGCTTGATTTACAGCTTCAGTTGGGAGCTTGCTGCTGTAGAAGGTGAGAGAATATTACTGTATGAAGTTGCCTGTTCCAACCACTGTTTTGTTTATTTGTCAGGAATAAAACATGTGCATGAATCTCCCTGCCTGTTTTGATACGATTGCTTCGAGGGGCAAGCCAGAGTGCTGAACAGCAAGCAGAATCAGATAGGTCATAAAGGCAACGATGATAGCTTGGTAAAGCATAGGGGAGCCAGAACGAAACAGTCATGACCTTGAAGGGTTCAACAGTCATGTAATATTTTAGTAATCCAGGCTGCAATAAATAACGTAGGAATAAATCTGTTGCTACTAATTCTTGAGCCTGAATGGTCAGGATGGCAAGAGCGAGCGCAGCAGGATCAGTGGAGGCCAGAGGAGAACGGCCAGCAGTGATGACAGATAGAAAAGGAGCAACAGGATGGACAGACTTCCCCAGGAACCTATTGCTGACACGGGAAGGTGTGATGTCACCGTACCCTGGCTATCCACGTAGGCGTGAATCTTCACCCTGGTACAGAGGAACAGGAACAAATAAAGAAGAACAAAGCACTGGCTTGCCAGTCCCTTTTTAAGGGCACGTGACCAGGGTTAATTGACTGTCAATTCTTCAATTAACATCTGCTGCACAGTCCTTTCAATTAGGCAGGGAAGGGAGTTTAACCTGCCATCCATATTCAGTTATACAAATTAAAAGCATTTTTATTTCATAAATATCAAACCAAATCCTACCAAACCATATTTATAATTAAACAAAACTATTTTACAGGGGCAGACCTCAGCCTTGCCACATAGTCCTATTGGATTAGTTACTCAGCACAAGATAAGACCATGGAAAGGAAAATGCTGCCACCTAATGTCTAATTTGAGACTTTAATATGGGTTTGCACTTGATGTGACATCTTTAAGTATCAAATCTCAGTAATTTAATGTTGTACAGTAGGAAGACAACTGAATAAATACATTCACTGATTCCTTTCTCTGGGACTGTGAAGATCATTATATCAGACATTTTTACATTAGATATTCCAATTGTTTGATCTTGGTGTACATGTCTTACTACAGAAACAAAATCATAAGACATATATGGAAGTTATTTTTCAGACATTCTCAGTATTATCTTCCTGAGCAAGTCATCTGGTTGCAGTAAAATGTCTTAGATTATGGAAACCCAATCAAAGACACAATCCTAAACATGCTTGAATCATTACATTCTTTAGTTCAGTTAATTATTTACAAATACAGAAACCTAATTTCCAATATCTAACTGAAAGACAGTCCATTTTAAAGTTGTAATAATTGTCTTCAGTAAAGCAGTGATTTCCTATTTATTGTTTTAAGGGGCACAACGAAAGTGATAAATTACAGTTGAATAGTCCAGAGTTCCCATGCTCTATACCACTCAAAACTATGGATTATTTCACAGATTCAACACTGGTTATTGTTTATCCTTTATTAACAGTAAATAACAAAATAATTTTCATGAATCTTACCTGCTATGCATTTTCATTAGCCTTAGCATTGGAAGACGAGCGTAACCTGACCAATAAGTTGCCACCAGTTCCATCAAAGCATTACACACAAAAGACAATATTCCTCCTTCCGGGAGAGCAACCACCAAGAAATGGTGTTAAAACCAAGCCTCGCCCATGACAATTGGAAACTGCTAGAGACTGGAAGATGCTGGCAGATGTTGGTCAACGTCTTATTTTTCCACCTGAGATTGCCATCACTAACCTTCAACCAGACAATGTTTTGTGGTCTGGATCAGCACGCCTTGTTCATATGGTAGAGTTACCAGTGTCAAGGGAGGATGCTGTGGATGAGGCATATGAGAGGAGGAAACTTTGGTACGCTCAACTAGCAGAATAGTGAGGATGGAGAGTCTGGGTTTACCCAGTGGAGGTGGGTTGTCGAGGATTTGTGGCACACTCTACAACCCGGTTTCTCAGAGATGTCGGGTTCAGTGGCCAAGAGTTGGGTCGCACAGTGAAGAACTTATCTGAAGCAACAGAAAGGAGCAGCAACTGGCTGTGGTTGAGACGGAAAGATTCTGGCTGGGGATCTCAAGCACAATAGAAAGAAAGCAACGCTGATGTGCAGGTAAGTAAGCTGGGCTGAGTTGAGTGGGGGACAGAAGGGGGTGATACTGGGACACCAGAATCACTGTTGAGCCCTCTTGAGGTGTCATGGGCTAGTCGACGAAACACAGAGGATGGAAGGTGCCCACTTGAAGACCCCAGAAATGTACTCTACTTAGCTCAATCCAAACGGTTGTCATGCTGATGCTCTGGGGAGACCGCACTGTGGTTGATCCCTGGACACAGCTTTGCAGCCGTTGTGTGTGCTGATGCGCAGGGGAGGCAAAATAAGCTGATCCCTGGAGCCAACATTACACTTCAGCCATCAACACCAGGCAGAAGGACATCTACATCAACAGCTGGAAAGAAATGCAAATGGAAGGAGATGCAGATGGGTCACATTAGTTTACTGTAAAGCTACGTCTTAGTTGGTGCTTATCTTGGCAAGAGCCGAGTTCAAATTAGCATGAAGTTTTAACTCTCCTACTCCCATGTAATGAAAATCTTGAAATAGTCCAGAGTTCCCATGCTCTATACCACTCAAAACTATAGATTATTTCACCACTTCAACACTGGTTGTTGTTATCCTTTATTTAATAGTAAATAACAAAAATTATTTTCATGAATCTTACCTGCTGTGCACTTTCATTAGCTACATAGATCTCAAATGTGCACTTATGAAAGAAACATGCGTTACAGCAAATCTTGTACTACTTTACAGTAGGTTAAAGTAATTCCATGCCTTACTGTCAATAAATCTGTTAAACTTGCACTTCCTTTATCATTTCAGCTCAACAGTATTTTCTAGATCAGTGGTCCTCAAAGTAATTTGGACACAGGCATAAATTGATCTTACTTGGCTGTTTGTGGGCACGGTAACTGTTGCATAAGTTCTTATCTTAAATACTGCCTTCCTGCGATGACATATATATATATATATATATATATATATATATATATATATATATATATATATATATATATATATATATATATATACAGTACCAGTCAAAAGTTTGAGTACACCTGCTTGAAACCAGGTTTTTCATAACTATCTATGCTTTTAACTGTATAACACGGTGTTAGAACATTGACCTAAGTATAAAAGTGTCTTTGTTAGATGTTCTCTGAGTTAACTAGCATGTTACTTATTTAACCTTTTGTCACCAATTATTATAACAGGTGAGGGTCCATGATTACTATAAATATAGGTAGCATAGGCACAAGTTTGTCATTCCTGAATGTAAGGGAGCAGAAAATGGCAAAATACACTCAAGCAAAGAAAAAAGACAGTCATTACTTAAAGAAATGAAGGTCAATCTTTAAGACAAATCGCAAGAAATTTGCAAGTGTCTGTAACTGCTGTGGCCAAGACCATCAAACGATTTGAAGAAACTGGCACTCACGAGGACCGAACAAGGTCAGGCAGGCCAAGGGTGACCTCAGAATCAGAGAACAAGTTCATTCAAGTCTGCGAAACCGATGATTAACTGCCTCTGAAATACAAGCTCAGCTAAATGCTACTAGAAGTACAGATGTTTCAACATGAACTGTTCAGAGGAGATTGCATGACGCTGGCCTAACTGGAAGAATTGCTGCAAAGAAACCATTATTAAGAGTACAGAATAAGAGGAAGAGACTTGCCTTGGCCAAAAAACACAGAAACTGGACATTTGAGGAGAGGAAGTTGGTCTTATGGACCGATGAATAAAAATTTGAAATATTTGGGTCCAACCACCGAGTATTTGTAAGACGCAGAGAGAGTGAGCGCATGAGTTCTGCATGTGTGGTTCCCACTGTCAAGCATGGAGGAGGCAGTGTCATGGTCCGTGGTTGCTTTGCTGGTGACAGAGTTGGTGATCTTTACCAAGTCCATGGCCAGCATGGCTAGCATGGCTATCATATCATAGCATACTTCAGAAGCATGCCATTCCATCAGGATTATGGCTAGTTGGGTAGTCCTTCATTCTTCAGCAAGATAATGGCCCGAAACACACCTCAAAATTGTGCAAGAACTATCTGGCGAAGAAGGAAAGTGAAGGACAACTCAATTTAATGACCTGGCCTGCCCAGTCTCCAGACCTCAATCCCATAGAACTTGTATGGGATGAACTGGACAGAAGAGTCAAAGCAAAGCTACCCACAAGTGCCCTAAATCTCTGGGAATTGCTGCAGAACAGCTGGGAAGACATGTCGGGTGATTTCCTGCTGAAACTTGTATCCGAATGCTTCATGTTTGTGAGGCTGTTATTAAGGCAAAGGGTGGCTATTTTGAGGAATCCAACATTGCTTTTATACTCCTTATGTTTTGTTTTGTATATTGTAACATGTGTTTTCATTTTCAAGTATTTAGAGAAATGTGTTTTCATTTTCAAGTATTTACAGAAACGTATACGACGTAAAACATTGTCAATTATGAAAAAAACCTAGTTTCCAGCAAGTGTACTCAAACTTTTGACTGGTACTATATATATATATATATATATATATATATATATATATATATATATATATATATATATATATATATATATATATTATAACGTTTAGGGTTCTAGGATGAAATGAGAGAGGCAGACAGCTCTTGCAGTTCTCAAATGGCCTGTTTTATTGAACATTAACCAACATAAAAAAACTCAAGGACAGCGTAACAGCTTCTCACACACACACTTTGAACATTCTCTCTTCTCCCAGCTCCCGCGTTCCCTTATATGGAGCCCTGATTTGGCGCCAACCCTGCCTTTAACCTAGGGAAACCCCCAATTACCAACCAACCAATAGGACAGCCCACACACACACACGCACGCACTCCTCTTGCACACAGACAGTACAGGCAAGCACATGTCCCCCCCCAGTACAACAACATGACAGTGCAGTAACACAGCTGACTATTTACAGCACAGACCCAGGATCGCTACATTGCCCACCCCTTAATTTCTTTCGCCCCGAAAGACTTCACAATTACACAATGCGATCCTGGCAACAAACATTTTAATTTCGGCATTGCATTCGAGAACTGAGTCCGGGCCCGGAGTGACAGACTTACCCCGGCCCTCGTGAAAGTCCTGGCCGGGCAGTCCCTCCTGGATCTGGGCTTCCATGAGCCATCGCCCCCGCCCAGTCATCCGGGTCGAGGTTAGCTGGCACAGTTCCAACGACAGTCCCGGAGCCTGGCTGCTTTCCAGCAACCGCTGCCACTGTGCGGAAACTCACACAGCGCTTCCCCAGCACGCCTCCAGCTCGTACTCGGTTCTTGATCTCGAGAGATCAGCTCAGCCCCCTCCCGGCTTTCCGACATCCTTCGGGAACCTGGGGAGAACAACACGTGCCACACGCTGCCTCCAATGATAAGCCTACAAGAGAGCACTCCAGCACCCCCTCCAGGCCCAACACTGCCATTCTGGAACAATGGGGGCCTCAGCAACATGCTCCGCTGCACCCCGCTCCTGGCACGGCTGCTCCCCCGCGGGTAAACTGTACCCCCGGCTAGGGCACGTCTAGCCGCTGCCTCGTGTCACGGATTCTGACACCTCTCGCCAGCCACCGGGGTGGTCCCGCAGCTTGGACCCCACCCATCTGCCGCTGCACCACACCCCCGACTGGGGCACGTCTCTCCTGCCGCCGGAGTGGGCCCCGAACAAAGGCGCCACTCTCCTGCCGTTGGAGCACACACTCGGTCCAAATGCTGCCCTGTTTCCCTGGAAGCGGCAGCACTTCTTGCTCCATCTGCGCAGCTTCCCCAGCCTTAGCTCAGCACCATCGTCTCGCTGTCGCTCAGCATGTTCAGGTTGCTCTGTCTGAGCAGCTTCCCCCATCTGTCACTCAGCATGTTCAGGTTGCTCTGTCTGAGCAGCTTCCCCCATCTGTCACTCAGCATGTTCAGGTTGCTCTGTCTGAGCAGCTTCCCCCATCTGTACTCAGCATGTTCAGGTTGCTCTGTCAGCAGCTTCCCCCATCTGTCACTCAGCATGTTCAGGTTGCTCTGTCTGCGCAGCTTCCCCCATCTGTCACTCAGCATGTTCAGGTTGCTCTGTCTGAGCAGCTTCCCCCATCTGTCACTCAGCATGTTCAGGTTGCTCTGTCTGAGCAGACTTGCACTAACAAGTACATTGTGCCCGCCTCGTATTGCACGAACCACACTTCACCCACGTTGTAAGACAGCACCAACGACATAGGAGACCCCAAGAGAGTGTACCGTCATCCAGCGAGAGTACAGTTTTAGTGTGTTGTGTCACTGGCCGTAGGTCGTCCTCTGCCGGGGCCTCATCACCACTACCGCACTGCTTCAGGGCAGGTGCACTCTCAACAGACTCGCTGTCACCGTTTTTGTTGGAAAACGTGTTTAGTCCAAGTTTTATCTCAACTTCGCCTGATACCGCCGAATCTCCTCCAGAAATGTGTTCACGAACCATATTAAGAACATTTGCCGCGGGTAGGATGGCCTGGCTTCGCGGGCACCACTTTGAGGACCACTGTTCTAGATCAAAGCATGTCACTAGCTGAAAACATGTCAGTCAATAGGAGAGTAGCTGGTAATAAAAGGAATCTGTTCAAGGAGTGGGTACAGTTTTACCCACCAGGGGAAATGACAAAGGAAGTCCAACAGCATCTCAAAGCACAGGTTGAAAACGGATATCTCCTTAATCATAACTAACACATATTTGTTTCAGAACTCCACCATTGAGACCTACAATCATGAATGGAAATGAGAAACAAACAGGTAAGATTCATGTAGCAAATTCACTATGTAACACAATTTTTGTTCCTGGGTAGTAAGTGTTATTTCCTAATTGCTTATGCCTCAAAAGTATAGAAAATGGCTATTATTCCCCACAAACTTTGCTTTTGTGACCAGGTGTCACAAAGACGGCCAAGTGGGCGGCGTCAGAACCAGGAAGGAATGAAATATACAAAGACAATGATGTAAAATGAAATGATAAAGACGCCTGTTGGCGCCGGTTTATTACAAAATAAAAGGTTTAAACAAACACGAAAACACAGGACACGGCACTCTACGCCAAAATAAATAGACAAACAAAAACAGACTAAACTTAACAAAACGGTGCACGGACAGACACTGACAAACACGGAGACTCAACATACTTTGTATTATTATTATTATTATTATTATTATTATTATTATTATTATTATTACTACTATTACTGCTTATTTCCTCCGTCTCCAATCCCGTTCTCCGCTCACCGAACACCCAACCTCCAGTATGTGACCACGTGCATCTATATATACTATTGTGCTGGGATTCAATTACCAATTAATTATTCACTTGAATCCCAGCACGTGAATTAATAAAGTGCAATTCCCCGTGCTCACATATTACTACATTTTACTTGCACGTGAAGTGCTGTGCAATCCTCGTGCCTAAATACACATATACATTTTAAACACTTGTGTTACACAGACCCGTTTATATCCCGTGTACCAATGTCTATACACCAACATTTAAACACACCACACGCAACACATAACAGATAATATACACAGGGGCGGGCACTTTGTTACACCAGGACAGTGACATTTTGAAATTTACCTATTTCCAGTGAGAAAATGGGCGAATTTGTGTCTTTTCGTTCACATGAAGTCAGAAAAAAACAACATATGAATCCAAATTAACATGTATTTATACTAAAGTAATACAAAAATGACTACAAAAGATTTAGAAGTGAGTAGTTTTTCGAGATTTACGATTATACTGTAAATCACTTTCACGAATCAACCCCCAAATGTAGTCTCCCATCATGTTCTCGTTATACTGTCCTTGGTAGCAGCGTTCAAAGTGCAGTATATCCTGGTGGAAGCGCTCGCCTTGCTCCTCCGAGTACGCTCCCATGTTCTCCTTGAATTTATCAAGATGAGCATCAAGGATATGGACTTTGAGGGACATCCTACAGCCCATTGTGCTGTAGTTCTTCACCAGAGTCTCAACCAGCTCCACATAGTTTTCGGCCTTGTGATTGCCCAGGAAGCCCCGAACCACTGCGACAAAGCTGTTCCAAGCCGCTTTCTCCTTCCTAGTGAGCTTTTTGGGGAATTCATTGCACTCCAGGGTCTTCTTTAGCTGTGGTCCGACAAAGACACCGGCTTTGACCTTTGCCTCAGATAGCTTAGGGAAGAAGTCTTGAAGGTACTTGAAGGCTGCCGACTCCTTATCTAGAGCTCTGACAAATTGTTTCATAAGGCCCAATTTGATGTGCAGTGGTGGCATCAGCACCTTCCGGGGGTCCACCAGTGGCTCCCACTTGACGTTGTTCCTCCCCACAGAGAACTCAGTCCGCTGTGGCCAGTCCCGCCTGTGGTAGTGCGCCTTGGTGTCCCTGCTGTCCCAAAGGCAAAGATAGCAGGGAAACTTGGTAAAACTGCCTTGGAGACCCATCAGGAATGCCACCATTTTTAAGTCTCCTATGACCTCCCAGCCGTACTCATCATACTTCAAGGCGTCCAGCAAGGTCTTGATGCTGTTGTAATCCTCTTTGAGGTGCACCGAGTGAGCCAGGGGAAGAGATGGGTACTTGTTACCATTATGGAGCAGCACGGCTTTGAGGCTCCTGGATGAGCTGTCAATGAAGAGGCGCCACTCATTCTGGTTACAGGCGATTCCGATTGCCTCGAACAGACTGGTCACATTGTGGCAGAAGCAGAGCCCATCTTGACGGGTGAAGAAGCTGGAAAAAGGTTGGTGACGCTTCCTCTGATCTGCGACTTGCACACTTTCATCCAACAAGTTCCATTGCTTGAGCCTAGACGTCAAAAGCTCGGCATTGGACTCGGTGAGACCAAGATCTCTAATCAAGTCTTTGAGGTCTTTTTGGTTGGGGTAGTATGGGTTTCTCTCCTCAGCTCCACCTCTGAAATTGTCATCTGGATCTACAACGTCTTCCTTGCTCTCTGACTTGCTGCTCTCTTCTAAAGACGGCTGCTCTCTCTCCGGAGGAGTGGGTACGGGGAGCTCATGGCAGTGTGGCACCGGGGCGATGGATGAAGGAAGGTCCGGATACGTGATAGCAGGTGCATTCTTGCCAGTCCGACGTTTGGAAGGGTCCACCATGCAGAAGTAGCAGTTGCTTGAGTGGTCAGTGGGTTCCCACCAAATTCTTGGGATAGCGAACTTCATGGCTCTCTTTTCCCATCTGTACCATCCTACAAAAATACATTTATTTCACCCATGACTAACGGGTAAGAGATTCTTGCAACATTTTTCATATATGATATATTTTTTCAATAACATTGAAAATTGTAAAATATTTTAAAATTAAAAACTTTTACAATTTAAACATTTTTAACACATTTTGTAACATAAAATTCCGAGCAACAATTGTCCATCTTACCTTCCAGAGTTTTTTTGCAGTGCTCGCAGGTGAAATGAGGTGCCCAGGGTTTGTCTTGATCCCCGACAGGCATGCTGAAATATGTCTTGTAGGCCTCACACATCTTAGCAGATGCTTCCACGGAATTCTTTTTCACTCTTGTCTTGATAAATTAGACACAAAATCCGTCTGCCGGATGCTTGCAGCCTCATGATGCCATCTCAGAAAAATGCAGATATGTATCCATTTAGGCAGCTGGAACTAAACTGAACTGGTGGGCTTAAGGCACCTGTATTTATACTACTATTTATATTACTGTAAAGTTCTAGAAGTTACTCCAAGTTTACTCAGCACTGAATCTATCTGGAATGTTCTGGAAAATAGATAAATTTCAAAATATCACTGTCCTGGTCACAAAAGCAAAGTTTGTGGGGAATAATAGCCACTTGGAATTAAAATTGATTTTTTGGGGGTTTGTATCATTTGATTTACACAACATGCCTACCACTTTGAAGATGCAAAATATTTTTTTATTTTGAAACAAACAAGAAATAAGACAAAAAAACAGAAAACTTGAGCGTGCATAAGTATTCACCCCCCCAAAGTCAATACTTTGTAGAGCCACCTTTTGCAGCAATTACAGCTGCAAGTCTCTTGGGGTATGTATCTATAAGCTTGGCACATCTAGCTACTGGGTTTTTGCCCATTCTTCAGGGCAAAACTGCTCCAGCTCCTTCAAGCTGGATGGGTTGCGCTGGTGTACAGCAATCTTTAAGTCATACCACAGATTCGCAATTGGATTGAGGTCTGGGCTTTGACTAGGCCATTCCAAGACATTTAAATGTTTCCCCTTAAACCACTCGAGTGTTGCTTTAGCAGTATTCTTAGGGTCATTGTCCTGCTGGAAGTTGAACATCCGTCCCAGTCACAAATCTCTGGAAGACTGAAACAGGTTTCCCTCAAGAATTTCCCTGTATTCAGCGCCATCCATCATTCATTCAATTCTGACCAGTTTCCCAGTCCCTGCCGATGAAAAACATCCCCATAGCATGATGCTGCCACCACCATGCTTCACTGTGGGGATGGTGTTCTCGGGGTGATGAGAGGTGTTGGGTTTGCGCCAGACATAGCGTTTTCCTTGATGGCCCAAAAGCTCAATTTCATCTGACCAGAGTACCTTCTTCCATATGTTTGGGGAGTCTCCCACATGCCTTTTGGCGAACACCAAATGTGTTTGCTTATTTTTTTCTTTAAGCAATGGCTTTTTTCTGGCCACTCTTCCATAAAGCCCAGCTCTGTGGAGTGTACGGCTTAAAGTGGTCCTATGGACAGATACTCCAATCTCCGCTGTGGAGCTTTGCAGCTCCTTCAGGGTTATCTTTGGTCTCTTTGTTGCCTCTCTGATTAATGCCCTCCTTGCCTGGTCCATGAGTTTTGGTGGGCGGCCCTCTCTTGCCAGGTTTGTTGTGGTGCCATATTCTTTCTATTTTTTAATAATGGCTTTAATGGTGCTCCGTGGGATGTTCAAAGTTTCGGATATTTTTTTATAACCCAACCCTGATCTGTACTTCCACAACTTTATCCCTGACCTGTTTGGAGAGCTCCTTGGTCTTCATTGTGCCCCTTGCTTAGCAGTGTTGCAGACTCTGGGACCTTTCAGAACAGGTGTATATATACTGAGATCATGTGACAGATCATGTGACACTTAGATTGCACACAGGTGGACTTTATTTAACTAATTATGTGACTTCTGAAGGTAATTGTTTGCACCAGATCTTATTTAGTAGGCTTAATAGCAAAGGGGGTGAATACATATGCATGCACCACTTTTCCGTTATTTATTTTTTAGAATTTTTTTAAACAAGTTATTTTTTTTATTTTACTTCACCAATTTGGACTGTTTTGTGTATGTCCATTACATGAAATCCAAATAAAAATCCATTTTAATTCCAGGTTGTAAGGCAACATAATAGGAAAAATTCCAAGGGGGGGGTCAATACTTTCGCAACCCACTGTACTACCCAGGAACCAAAAAAAAAAAAAAAAATGTTACACGGTGTTATGTATTGTGCTGTGTAATCTTATCTAGTGCAGTAATACAACTCAACAGCAGATGGCAATCCTCGTTCATTTAGTTTACAAGGAATTTCCACTTGTCTCAGAAAACCTTTTTCACAGGAATTTTCAGATTGATTTTCTGTGACGCAGCTGTTTAAATAGTTGCTATATTGAAATAATATCATTGCATCAGATAACATTTAAAGGGGAAAACTGATTCTGCAACAGTATTTGGAAAAAGTGCAGGAACTACTAACAGAAAAGATATGGAACAAAACTGATCATTTTGGAGTTAAGAATTGAATGCATGTATGGCTCACTGAGAAAGGGTAGGTGTGGGTAA
The DNA here is from genome assembly GCF_017654505.1 of Polyodon spathula. Classification (NCBI taxonomy): domain Eukaryota; kingdom Metazoa; phylum Chordata; class Actinopteri; order Acipenseriformes; family Polyodontidae; genus Polyodon; species Polyodon spathula. Next base: position 46,079,791 of record NC_054535.1, on the reverse strand, counting down.
GTTCGCTGACCACAAAGCACACAGATGGCTTTCTTTGAAATGTTGTGGAGGCATACGGATTTATTTGTAATTTCCACAGCAGGTGTAATTCCTTGGTAGGACCAATAGGAGTAGCCGGGCAAGACGGTAAAACACAGTGTGGCAACAGACAAACAAAACAAAAATGCAAAACAAAAATAAAAGTGATTGGCTCAAGGTTGTGTGCTACCTCTGCTATATAGGAGTCTCCCACACCGGGAACGCTACACTAGCACACCCTCTGTAAACTGGTTTGGGATCGTTCAGTGATCCACTACTAACTCTAGCTCTGCACTATTTAACCAACCCCAGTTGCAACACATGACAGTTGGTATGCTCTGAACTATCAGGGTGAAATAAGCTTATTTTGTTTTGTTGATCTGCTCTTCACAGACACGAAGTATCCCCGCTCCTTTACATCTGTCCAATGGCAGGTGACCAAATGCAGACGAGGGTGTGCTTGAATTGTAGCTTCCTTTTATGGTCAGGAGAGGCCCCACCAACTAATCAGGGAGGCTCAGCCATTCGGGCCCTGACCGCACCTCCCTAACAACAGGTTGCCTGGCAACGCGTCACCTGTGGTTCTGTCGAATGGTTTTTATGCTGACGTAAAAGTGAAGGACTGGTGCTTTTTTATATGTATATAGGATGCTCCCCACCCTCTGCTGTTTTTCTAAATAGTTTGGAAACCGGACTCAAAACACCAAGTTCCAGTGACAGATACCCGGTTCAGACCCAAATCCAAACATCTCCTCAAATGTACATCATTATCCATTGGTTCCCGCTTGTCTGGAGTGTCAAATATTCAGTGCCGTCAGTTTTGTTCTGTGTTCTTCACTGTCATGAAGAGGCAGGGCTTGAATATGTCAGAAGAGGGGAGTGGCTTATGGAACAAGTGAGAAACTGATCCTGGATCAGTGGTTGGGGGAACAACTTATCTGCAGCTCAAAACACAGCTCCAGTTATATGTTGCTTAAATATAGAAATATGGATTTGAAGCACCACCTACAGAAGTGTGAGGGAACCGTCAATCCCAATCACTAGTCCTCTCAGCCACTCCACTGAATGGTAGTCAAACCCCACCTGTGACAAAGACAAAGATAACCAAACAAACTCAGTGTACTCTTTAACAAGATAAACCCTTAAAGCAATCAGGACACACAAAGTAAATAATTAGTGAAATACAAATCAAAGAGTATACATGCAAAGCATAAATTATAAAAATAACCCAAACAAAACACCAGGCGTGACCAAGCCCAATACAGAAAACAAAGGAGCAGAGCAACCGCAAGCATGACTCTCTCTCTCTCTCTCTCTCTCTCTCTCTCTCTCTCTCTCTCTCTCTCTCTCTCTGCTACGTCGCTAAATTGTAAAGTGCGATGTGGCCAGTACTACATTTAAAAGACATAATACAAACATATACCATTAAAAATAGCCGTACACGCCACACGATATATCTAAAATTATGCAGACGATATAAAACGACACACAAGGACTGCACTACTACAGAAGAAACACACAAGGACACAACACTGTGTGCAAAAGGTATGCAGTGGTAAAAGAAATAGTAATGAAACTGGCTGGCAGCTTCCACGTCTTAAAACACAGGAGAGGCGACCAGGCCGGAGTACCCTAGGCGGTTGCAGTATAGGATGGACAATTACGTTACCCACAACCATCTTCAGGTTGCAGGCATCTGTCAGAAGCAGAACTATGACACTCGGGTAAGGGGTTGGCACTGTTGTACAGAGGAACTGGTCTGGGTCAGAAGCTGGTGTGCTGCTCAAAGCTGGAGAACACATGAATTAGCCCCTGGTGAGTTTTGGAGCATGTCAGGGAGGTGATTTATCTTGTACAGCTTCCACCCAAGGATTGGAAGGTGGTGCTTCACCAGGGATGGGGCTAACGACCCAGACCCTCGTTCACTTGAGGCCAGTGCTTGAATTATGGGCCAAAAATTAGGAGGGCCCTAAAATGTGAGCCAGAAGTGGCTGTTAGCACAGCCAATCAATATTCCAGGCTATTAAAAAGGCTATTAATAGAAAATCTACATATTTGTCATGTTTGTTTTATTTATTTATGCTTGCATTTTTTTGTTTTTTGTTTTTTCAAGAAAACAATGAGTTAACACATAGGTAACGTGTTTAGCTTTACAAAATTGAAGAAAAATATATTATACTTTAAACATCATGCATGTTCCTATTAGGTCATTAAACACAAATAGCCAATGATGCAAGATTGAAAGTATAATAACTTTCCTTAGAAAAATCTGTTTCAAAGCTCTTTTCAAAATGGCCACTCTAGTGCACTGGGGTTTGAGATCTGTTCTCTAAATCACTGCAGGAAGAGAATCAAAATTATAAATAAATACTTAACAAGTGCTCTTGGCTTTTCTTTTTCTGGGCTTCTGTGAGGGGTGCCCATTTAACCCCCTTTCTACCCCCTAATCCTGACTTTACAGAGAGTGGTTACACCGTGGGGTCTAGTGGTTCCGCTGGTGGCAATGCTATGCCCTCCGGTGGTGGCAACGTTGAGCACTCTGGCAGTGGCAAAGGCAGTGCTGGGTACTCCGGTGGTGGGCACAGCACAGAGTACTCGGCAGCGAGACACACCAGTAGCAGGACACACCAGCAGCGACAACGCAGGCCATGACATAGGGCTCTCCGGCAATGATAGCACAGGCCACAGTGAAGGGCTTTCCAGCAGCGACTGCATAGGTTGCAGGATGGGGCACTGTGGCTGAGGCAGCGCAGGTCATAGGATGGAGCACTCTAGATCTGCAGGCTCTGGACCTTCCAGACATGCAGGCGCTGGATGCTCTGGACATCTTGCATGGGGACATGTCCCTCTGGTGTGGAGACCACGGGGCCTCTCCCTGTGTCAGTAGAGACAGCAGGGCCTCTCCCTGTGGCACTGGAGACAGCAGGGCCTCTCCCAGTGGCACTAGAGACGACGGGGCTTTTCCCTGTGGTGCCAGAGACGGCTTCCCCTTGTTGGGCACTGGAGATGGCTTCCCCTTCTTGGGCGCTGGAGACAACTCCCCCTTCTTGGGCACTGGAAATGGCTCCCCTCCTCACTTTCGGGAATGGCTACCCATCCCTTTCTTCAGTACTCGGACAAGCAGCTGCTCCTCTTCCTCTTGGAGGGGGCAGCAGGCCACTGAGTGTCCAAGCGCTGCTAAACGCTTCTATTTCCAATCTGTTATCCAATCCTCCACTAACAACCCCCGGAAACTGTTCTCTACCTTCTCCTCCCTCCTCAAACCCCCATCTGATGGCTTTACCTCTTTCTTCTTCTCTAAAATCTCTGAAATCTGCCAACAGGCAGTACACCACCAGCTCTCTGCTTTCCTGCCTAACCACTCTGTACTCGACCTTCTCCAATCTGGTTTCCGCTCTGCTTACTCCACTGAAACTGCTCTCCTGTCTGTCACTAACTCGCTATATCAAATCGTACTATGTTTTGTATTTGCTCGTATTAGGACTGAAGTCATTGTATTTTGTACCTTGCTCTTAATTGTACTGTAATTCTTGATATGTATTTTTTGTATATAACTGTAAGTCGTCCTGGGTAAGGGTGTCTGCCAATAATAATAATAATAATAATAATAATAATAATAATAATACTGTTCTTTCTCTTGGTTAAGGGACAAGAACTGTGAAGGAGCTCCATGTAGATTAGAGTAGAATCGGCATGGCTGTGGCCAACAGCAACACTGTAATTCCTGTGACAGCACAAATGTGTTTATTTCGTGTTCTGTTACATTTCGTGCATCTGTCTGTACCAATAATTGTGGTGTTAAGCCCTGTTTTAGACTCCGAGTCACTGTGATTTCCGAGTACGTTACAATATGAAGGGGGTGGGGGGGAATTCAAGGGATGCACCTAGACTTAAAGAAGGGATGGAGGGCCAAGGGTGGGCGAATGTGTTACATTGTTGTTTTATTGTTGGCAGGCTTTGAGCTATTTAAGGGGAGTCAGCGAGTGTGGGGAAGCTTGCCGTGTTATTGTTTGCCGTAACCATGAATAAAATAATTGCCGTTCCGAATTCGGACCTAAGCTACAGTATCCTGTCTGATCTCATTATAACATTGATGAATAGTTGTATGCTACAATATAATATACGGTATGTAATACACGGTGTGTGTGTGTGTGTGTGTGTGTGTGTGTGTGTGTGTGTGTGTGTGTGTATATATATATATGATATTATATATATATATATATATATATATAGAGGATATTAACCATTATTGTAATCATGTATGTAGCTTATTATATATATATATTTTTTTGTCAGAAATGTTTTATATTCGCTATATATTTTGCAGAAAACGTAATCTGTAGAATAATGAAATAATGGTAGCATAATAAATGTGATTAATGTTATCATGCACAATAAATATAAACAATACGTTTTTTTTTTCAAATCAAGACCACTTGGGTGCATGTCAGCTACGAAATTGAATTCAGGGAAAGTTGACAGGCCTGTATTTTCGCTAACTGGTCCTACTCTGGTACTTTTAGTTTATTTGAAGCGCAAACCCACAAAGCAGCAAACGTAAATAAATAAGTAACTCTATGTGATGAAACCTAAAGAACTACAGAAGTTAAAAAAAAAAAAAAATACACTGCTGGATTTGGGCGATGTCAATAATGCATGGTATTTTGGGTGTTGTAGTTTTTAGAGGGAGCACGCTAACCTGGAAAGAGCAGTGGTTTAGAGCAGTATAAACTACATTTCCCGAGGCACTCTAATTGCACGCAACGTTACGCCACTGCGTCTGGACGCAAGCTTTGGCATCCCATTCCCGTCTGACCGGCCATATTGGATTGAAGTCTGGAGGTACTGAGTGACTTGTTTTTTGGACCGTTTATCTTGCCTTTCAGGGCAGCGGTTTCAGTTAAGTTTTCCTGGTAGATAAACTACGCCCCCGCCTCCTATAAGACGGCAGGCTGCTTTTGATTTTAGGAGGAAAGATGAGTCCGACCGATGCGAAACGAGGAGCAAAGCGCAGGAAGAACAAGCGGGGCGGTGGCAGCAGTAGCTGCAGTAGTGCTGTTTGTGGCAGCGGCAAGGCCGGGGCTTCAGCTGCGGCCAGGAGTCAGCAGACAGCTGGAGCATCAGCCGCGGCCATGGGTCTGTTGACTGTCGGGAATCCTGGAAACAGCAGCACCGGCAGCATCACAGGCCTCCACGGAGAGGTGAGGTATTTAGTCGAGGTGGCACTGTCATTGATGAGAGTGCACACACACTGATATACACCATTTATGAGGCCTACATTGGGTTTTTTTCGGGGGTGATGTTTACACACCCAGTGTACTAGTTTGGAGGAGGGCAGATACTATGGCTGGGTGCTGAAGTAACACTGGCATTCTACAGAGAGCTGAACGTTGCCTTGATAGGATGGGGACGTCATTTAAGTTGCACGGCTTTTGGTGTTTTCTTTCAGTTTTAAACTTACTGAACTGCACTAGATGTGATCACAACAATTTTTTTTTTTGTTGTTTTTTTTTTTTTTTTTTGGTGGGGGGGGGGGGGGGGGGGGGGGGGGGGGGGGGGGGGGGGGGGGGTTAGAACTCTGTAAAATTGCTTTAATATGAATCCTTCAATGCATACAATGTATAACATTTGTGCCTGTAAGCTGTGAAAGAGATTGACACTTCTCTAAGTCTTGTCATTGTTCCTTTTGTTGAAGGTTGGTAATCAGGTGCAGTACATGCATTATTTGTGCTTCAAAAAGATATCAAAACTTAAGCAACAGACATTCGACTGACAACCTGGTTTCTGATAAAAATACATAGCCCTGTAGTGTACTGAACTCCTAAATGTACTTTCATTTGTTTGGTAAGTGTCTTATTTTTGGGGGGGGCGTAAATGGATTGAGGTTCAGCATTGTAATTAGACCAGATTTTTGTTGTGTTTACCTGTTGGCTTTGTGAATATTGTTATTTTTTGGGCATTTTTGGGAAAACCATTGAATTGTACTATGCAGAAATTATACTGACAACTTTTGAATTTTACAACTGCAGCAGTTAGTAAAAGTATAGTTGTAGTAACTAGTGATGGTCATTGCTGAGTGGGGGACTTTATGATCGATTAATTTTCTAATGTAAATGTTAGAAGTTTAAGTATTGCTTATTTATATTGTTAAGGGAAATACCAAAACAAGCATACATGTAAAAGGTATTTTAATCCTGTTCCACAAGTAATAAACATTTTATGTTTAAAAATACTTAAAATATTGTAGTTGGAAATAATCAATTATAAGTTCTCTAATGTATCATTGTTATTAACCAGAAATTATAGATTTATAAAACATTCTTGTTATAGGAACAATAATTAATAACAAATGAAAGTGCTATATATGCTGTAGGTAATGAGTTACATGGCAAAAAAAAACCCACAACCCTTTGCTTCCCCAAATCAGATTTAGTAACACTTTTGAATATTTAATAAATCGATTTGGGGAATCCATCAGAAAACATCTGAGCTGAAGGTGACATCTTTGCATACTGTAGATGAGACCGATAACATGAGGATCAGAAAAGTGAAATGTCGCAATCACAATGAGAGCAACAGGATGATAATACCATGAACATGATCAGATTTCTATTCTGGCAATGAGTGACTGAACACCAAGCCTACTCAGGGTCTCTGTTCATAATTGTCATATTTCGACCTGGGATATGTTTAAATAGTTCCCTTCATAAATGTCTTTGTACATCTAACTAATGTTTCAGCAGTCAATTGACAGTAGTTTGTTTTTCAGTTCTAGCAAGCAACCTTTGCATTGGATGATCATTAGGTAATTTCCTTTAACAGAGATCTTTCTACCAGACGGAATTACTTTTTGGGGGCTGCATGTTTGATCTGGTTTGATCTTTTGCCTTTTTAATGGAAGCAATTCAGAAAAGGAATAACTTTGAAGAGATTTCAACTCTGTCCCAGTGGCGGATGGTAACATAGCCTTTTGAAATTTCAGGTTTAGGACTGTTTTTTGATTGGGGGTGTGCTGATTCACGTGGTGAACTGTGATATTTTTCTTGACGATACGATTATCGATACAGTGGCCACTGTATCAATACACTTTGTATTACATTGTTTTAATATAAACTATGTTCAGGGTGTTTTTGTCAAGTCTGCCAGCAGCCAAGTGGAGGCAGGTTATTTGTGTTGATAATATAATCAGAGCGACGGCAAAATTTGACCTGCTGTGGCCACAGACTGGGACTAAAATGTTTACAAATGTAAAAAAAAAAAAAAAAAAAAAAAAATAATAATAATAGTTTTGTAAACCATGTTTTGGGGGTTAGACGCATTGGAGTTGCTATGTGGGGGCTGGCATAGTGTTTCAACCAAATAGCACCATGCATTGCCATTGGAGGGCAGGTGTTTATTGTTTCAACTGATCAGCACCAAGCATTGCCCTACGGGAGCGCATTTATTTTCCGAGTGCCTCCTAGCAGCTGGTTTTGCTGCTGTAACTGTGCTCAACAACGTCTAACAAAACATGAAAAACATTCTCTGTAGCATCCAGCACATTCATTTAAAACAACCCTGAGTAAGGAATATTTTAACTGTTAACATGTCAATATATCTCTCGATAAACAAGCCCAATTACAGTCGGCACTCACATATCTGACAGTATAAAAGTGTGACTTCATCAACAATTAAGAGTGTGACACCTATCATTTGATTATTCATTTTGGCCTGTTCCAGCCCTTGTCTGTTTTTCAGGGAACTCAAAAAAGATGCAATGTCAAAAATACATAACTGAAAAGAACTTTTTTAAAATAAGTAGGCTGCCATTTAGATGTACTGTAGTTGGTTTTGTTGGTACAGTACTGTTTTCAACAGAAGTATTTTAATTCAGAACAATGATTATGAAAATATCACTTGCCAAAAAGACGACTGTGGACACGTGGACTGCAATACAGTATATACTTTTAAATCTGGTACGTATTGTATCAGTATGTCAAATTCCCCATTAACGACCCACCTCAGTGCTGGCATCTTTGCATTGGCTACTGGTTAGTTTTAGAATAGATTTGAAGATGTTGCTGTTAACTTATAAGGCTTTAAATGGTCTTGCACCCCCATACCTTAAAGATATTTTGGAACCCTATGTCCCCAGTCGTCCGTTCCGATCACTGGATTCTGGCCTACTAATTTAGAAAAAGAACATCAGGTGGTAGATCTTTGTTATATGGCACCTAAATTGTGGGACAACTTGCCCAGCACAATTAGAGATGCCCCTTCAGTCAATCAGTGCGTTTACATGAGCATAAGAATGCCGATATTTTTCGGAAAAATAATTTGGATATCAAAAGTTATGTAAACACAGTTTTCGGAAAATGTATTGGAATATTCCGAAAGTCAGTTTTCATAAAACAGCACCTAAAAATTTCCAATTAAATTCCAAAAACTAACAAAATATATTATCGTGTAAACACACGGAAAACTTATTGAAATAGCATACTCCGCATGTGCACACCTTGACCCTTTTCTCCTGTACGTAGTTTTAGAAAACAGAAAAAATGATAATAATCTGTATCAGTCTGCATGCATCCCTTTCTCTAGTTAGGGATAAAGTAACACGTTTGTTAAAGTCTGTATGTATTTGTTAATAGCCCATAGTGAAGCAATAAATGTTTTCCTGTTTTAAAATTTATGTGATAATTTGAAATAATGTCTGCAAAAGAAACTGATAATATAGACAGGGATGAGCTGTTTGAAAGGCTGATTGCACATTGTGGGGAATCTGAATAGAGGTATAGGATAGTAATCTTTGAATTGAAGACCTGACACCTCGATAAAGCACTTCAGTTATTGGCTTGGTCTCTGTTATGTTGCAGAAATGTCCGGTCTGTTCAAATCGTATAGGCTACAACAGTACTTTGCATATGAAAATAACCTGCGTTTTCCGAAAACTGCAACCCATGTATACAGTTGAATTTTAATTATGTATTCTATCGTTAATCATGTAAACACAGAAAAGTGACGTTTTATGAGAAAGTTTTCTGATTCAGTTTTCCGAAAACATTAGTTTTCGGAAAACGCTTTGTCATGTAAACGTACCGAATGTCTTCAGTTATAAACTAAAAATCAATTTTTATAGCCTGGCATTTTCATCCAGATGAGCTGATATCCTCTTGCCCCCATATTGTTCCCACTGTTTATTTTTTTTTTTATATTATTTTTTTTTTTTTTATTAAATTAATATTTTTATAATATAGCTTATATATACTGTCTTAATTTAATTCTGTTCTTCTTTTAAATGTTTACTGTTCAGTAATATGTATTGTTTTTGTCTTTGAAAAGTGCTTTGTGGCTGCAATAAACATATATTTGATATTTTTCAATTTGGAAAGCAGTGCAGACAATCCTCTCCAATAATCTCCACTCTTTGTGCTGTGCAATCAGACA